>NC_081413.1:686525948-686881748 GCF_030272615.1 Cryptomeria japonica
TTTTATTCTGTCTATGACAAGATAAAGACATATTTATAACAATATTCCCCTTTGTCATTGATGGCAACACTTGGGTTTATGACATGGCTTAATTGCCTCTTGTGGATTCTATAAGTCTAGTGGTTGTATTAGGCATTAATAGGTCGATCTTTTGGTGCAACGAAAACCGTACTTCTAACAAGTGGTATCAGAGCCTAGGTCATAGATTCAAACCCCCTCGGTTGCACTAAGGGAGGGGGGGATTGTTGCAAGGTGTGTGCCCTTGGTCTCCTTGTGTTGTGCAATGTAGCCCTTGGGTTTTTCACATGGCTTAATTTCCTCCCATGGATTCTATAACTCTAGTGGTTGTATTGAGCATCAACAAGTCAATCTTTTGGTGCAACAACAACCATACTTCTAACAAGTGTTATTAGAGCCTGGATCACAGGTTCAAACCCCCTCGCTTGCGTTGGGGGAATTTTTGCAATGTGTGTTCCCTTGGTCTCCTTGTGTTGTGGAGCACAGTACTTGGGTTTGTGACATGGCTTAACTACCTCCTGTGGATTCTATAAGTCTAGTGGTTGTATCAAGCATTAACATGTTGATCTTTTAGTGCAACGACAATCATACTTCTAAAAAATTGGTGTATATGCACATTGATTTGTGGTGTGTGCACCATATTTTGATTAATGTCTTTAATGTTTGTGCACTTTACATATTTGTATTTATTTTGACACATAAACACTAACTTTTAGTATACAAAATCTAAATTTTTGTTTATAATTATTCAATGTATGTACTTTGTGGAATAATGTAAATGCTTGTGGTTAGCCAATTTCTTGTGTTCTCATATATTTTTCTTGCTAGCCTTAATATTTACAAGTGTGTCTTGATTGTGTTTGTCATTCATTGACCCTTTGTTACAAGTTTTCTTATTCAAAGATAAATCATACCATGCAACCACTAATATGTGAGTTATAGGTTTGTTTGATGAAGAAGAAATTTTAGAACCCTTTTTTGTGTATTTTCATTGTTTTATTTAAGGTGGATTAACTTTCTTAACTTGTGCATCCAAGGGTGTGCATGTTCTTCCCTCACACCTCAAGCTAACCTTGTCAATCAATATGAAGAAGCAATTCTAGGCTCTTTTACCTACTTTTATTTCTTTTTTTTAAGGTAAATTAACTTGCTTACTTGACTTGTGTATTCAAATGTGTGTATGCTCTTCCCTCACGCCTCGAGGTGACATTGAGAATCAAAATAAAATCCTTTATGTATAACTGCCCCAATATCTCACATTATCACTTTGAAATCAAATAAACTTTGTTGTCATGTTTGTATGATATGCTCTTCCCTCAAACTAAAGTTTAACTTAAAGGAATCCAAAATGTTACTTTATAAATGCTTTTTGTTTCCGTAAAAAGCTAGTCTCATGCATATGTTCTTTCCTTCTGCTACAATGCAATCTTGCAAATTAAAAATATTTATTCTTTTCTTTTATTTATTTATAGTGGTCCTAGCTTGGATTTATCACTAGGTGACAAATCCAACCCACGTGTTTTAGTGTGATATTCAAATCAATGAAAGAATCAAAATACTCTCCATTCAAGGTAAATTTCTTTGAAGAATAATCTTGCAAAGCCATAATAGAGATTGAATTATCCTTTGACACCAAACCATTGGAAATATACCTCATGTTGCAAATTTGAGCTCCTCATACTTTTGATTACATATCACAAAAATCCCCTACAAATCCTTGTTCAACCTACATGGAGAAACCTTCAATCATTCATAACCTTTTATGCACAAATAATCTAGTATGAAAAATTAAAATAATAGACTACAAAAAAAAATTGGATCTAAGGTTAGTGCTCTAAGATCATCAATTGATGCTATTCATGACCAAGTTCAATTATATATGTGAGTTCACAAGATGAATATTTAAGTTTTTCTTTTTGTTGTATTATTTGCAGCTTATGTGAATCTCCTCAAAACATTCCAAAAAAATCAAAAGTGAGAAAATTAATACATTTTAAAAAATCCTTAAAAACCCACACTTAGAATTATAAGAAAATGCAAATCCTAAAATAATTCTAAAAATTCTCACTTTGCATGAAATCCAAAAGTCTAACATCCTAAAACCCATCAAAGATCCCAAATCTCATAAATCAATCCCAAATCAAAATAATTTCTTAAATAAAATAAAAAACCAATCCATCATCAAGTTACCCTAAGGTCCAAGACATGTTATTTTTTAAACCAAATCAAAATTATAAATTGACCATCATCAAGGGTCTTAGACCTTACTCTCCAAATAATAAAATCATTAATAAGTCACCATCCTTAAATAAAAAACCAATCCTCAAGCCTAATCAAAATGTCAAGTTACTCAAGTTCCTTGACCTTAATCAATTCCATCATTAAATTGCGTAAGGTCTTAAAACCTCATCCATATCTAATATGTAAAATTAATCTAAACAATCAAAACCAATCAATATCTAATGTCAAAAATTTGAAATAAAAACTAAATCCGCACTATTGTAATCAAAGTGCTCACCTCATACCCTCAATCACTAGATAACAAGCATTATTAAAATTGGAATCCAAAAAAAAAACCCCAATATAAAAAAAAACCAAGATGTTGAGTAATTTAATCTAGGAAGGTTGACATAAGAATGGTATAATTGAATAACTTGCACAAGAAAAGAATATTATAATAATTTATTGCATATACTATAAAATAATAAGCCACTTTGAGGGGCAAGGGCAAGCAAGAAGGGGTGCGAGAAGGGGAAACTTCCAAAATTCTCCAAGACAATTACAATTCACAATATGATGGTGATATACTAACCGATAGCTCTTATATACCTTATTTATGCCTTATTAAATGCTAGTTAATTTTGGATGGTTTTACGCAAAATATTCAAAATGCCTTGTGGCATAGATTTTGATTGGTAAATTACTTCTTATTATGAGTATCCTTTTGTTGACATAGAACACGACAAAGATCAAAGAACTACATTTGACAAAGCTCATTGGATAGATACTTTCTATCAAAATTTTACATATCCATCTCTGGTATGAAATGCCTAGGTATAAGATTATTTGGTGACCAGCCATCTTTGGTTTGAAGTCACACCCTAAAGCATCCAATCTATTAGAAAAGATATTTTTCCTAAATATTATGATTTGAAACAATTAGCCTAAGCTCATAAAACTCTTTGAGAGAATCAAATATTTTCAATATTGCTAGGATATCATCATGTGAACCCCATTAGTTCTAACTTGATTTCATTCTTCATCTTGTCGATGTTTTTCTTTATTTGTTCTCTTATAAAATCATTATTTGTTTGATTAATTATCACTGTCTAACTCTTCTTTTTTTTTTAATTGAAATAATGCAAGGAGAAAAAAGATCCCTCTAGATTGTCAAAGATAACCTCCATCTGGAAGGGTCTAACTATGATGGAGTAAACGTTTGAAGACCAGGAATTTTATGGCGCACGCTAAAAAGAGCTTTCCAGATGGTCAAAGATAACCTCCTCAGCGCCGTTTGCGCCAAGAGAGGAGGATCTGGTCGCCGCCTCCTTTCACTTAACAACGATCTAGACGTTGTGTTGGTAAACAGATCATCTGTTTGTGAGTAAAAATGATGAAGGCATGGTTTTACAAGGAGCACGGATCTGTAAACGTCCTGCAATTTGGGGAAATCGAAGTTCCAAGTTTAGGGCCGGGCCAAGTTTTGATTAAAGTTCGCGCAGCTGCTCTCAATCCTGTCGATTTCAAGTTACGCCAACATGGCCTCCGGCAAAATATCGCGTTTCCTGTATGCTCAACCAAAATTGGTCGATTTAGGGTTTCATTATTGGTTTTACACTCGATAATTAAAAATAAAATGACATTTTGCCTTTTTGGTTGGGTTTCGTTTCGCAGGCGGTGCCTGGTGGTGATTTTGCAGGAGTCGTTGTTGATGTGGGCGACGGCGTGTCGAAATTTGAAAAGGGCGACGAAGTTTACGGTGACATTCTCGAATCTTCAGAGGGAAACCCTAGGCTGCTGGGTACTCTGGCTGAGTACACGGCAGCGGCAGAGCATCTGTTGGCGTTAAAGCCCAGCAATTTGTCTTTCGAGGAAGCCGCCAGTTTGCCCCTTGCGCTTTTAACTGCCTTGCTAGCATTCGACACAGTTGATTTTCACAAGGGGCAGAGCGTCTTTATTGTGGGAGGCGCAGGAGGCGTGGGTAGCCTGGCGATTCAGCTGGCAAAGAACGTTTTCGAAGCTTCTAGAATTGTTTCGACTTGCAGCACGGGGAAAGCGGAGTTTGTGAAAAGCCTGGGGCCAGATCTGGTGGTGGATTATACCAAACAGAGCTACGAGCAAGTAGATGAGAAATTTGATTTTGTTTTCGACACCATAGGTAGGGTTTCAATTTGATTTCATTTTTCATTCCCGCAAATTATAATTTTGTTTGGATGAATCTGTGAGGGGTTTGTTTTACTTTTTTAATAGGTGAATCTTCCAAGTCTCATGTGGTTGCAAAGGAGGAAGGTAAAATTGTAGACATAGCGTCATTTCCCCCACATCCGAGAGCAGTGAATGTACGTCTGATGCATCCCCACGGCAGGAATTTGGAGAGGCTGAGCGAATACCTAGAGAGCGGGAAATTGAAGGCTGTGATTGATCCAAAGAGCCCCTATGCGTTTTCTGATGTGGTAGAGGCATTCAAACACCTGGAGAGCGGACGAGCCAGAGGAAAAATCGTTATTTCCCCTATTTGAATGAGCGGTGTTTTCCGTACTTGTGTAGAGAAGACTCGAGGGGATTGTAAATGTAGTGATCTCTTGCAAGGCCAAGTGTTTGGGTGCTCTTCTTTTTGTGATATTTGGTGGCCTCACCTTTCATTTTGGTTATTGATTACATATTTGGGTAGATTCATCTAATGTAATGGTTGGATGGATGGATCTAATGTAATGGTTGAATGAAGTGTAAAGGTAAATATTGGATTTATTTCACACATTTTAAGCTTGATTGTTTAGGTAGTTCATGTGAGACTTGTTTAATTCGTTTATTTTACCAATGTTCGTTGTTGTTTTCTTAATTACTCATTATTAATTATTTTAATAAATAAACCATTAATTCTTATGCATAATCCAAACCAAATTCATTGTTTTGAGCAATAAGACAATTAAAAATAAAAATAAAAAATCTCGCTTTTCTTATATATGATCACTTTTTTTTTTTGTCAATGTGTGAACAAATAACTTAACAACCACCTAACTCATCTATAAGAACATTAATATATAGGTAAATCTAAATAAATCATTGAATCATGTTTTAGCCATATGAATTAATAATCTATGGAAGCATGCATTAAGTATTCAATTGAATAAGTGATATGAATATGTAATAGTTTATAAATGATTTAAGTTAATTTTAAATAATTGAATGATTCCATTAGCTTGTTATTTCCAAGTTAGTAGGTGTCATATGTTTTCATGTTTTGTTTGTTTTTAGTCATTTGACCACTTTTTTTGTGCACCATTTTGAGGTGTATGCCCGACTTTGGTGATTTTAGCTCTTTTGAGTGGACTTACCAAGATGCTATTAAGTTTTCATTTAGATTAAATAAATTTTGAGGATTTCTATTTTTTTGAAATCATTGGTGATAGTAGACATTTGAAATTTTCTATCATTTTATAATGTGATTCTACCAAAGATTGGTTATGTTTGTCTAAATATCAATTTTCTAGCTTTCCTTTAAAAAAGATCTATCTAAACCTCCACCTCAATTTGTCTTTAAACATTAGATTGAATAAACAATGGTAGTGCAAGCTCTATGAAAGAAAATGGAAGATGTTAAGTGGTGAAATATGGAGGTATAATGGGAAAAAATGGAATGTTATGTCAAGCACCTTTATTGTCATATTTAATTATTCATTGAGCTGGAAAGGGGCTACTTTGAGTGTTGATATGCATAATAATGTTGTGGTTGATTTTGTTAACTAGTTTTTTTGGCTTAATATATGGAAAGGTAGGGGCTTGACAATGCTTTCAAACCATTCCATTCACTAGGAGAAGTTAAATTTAATCTATTGTCTTGTTTCAAATTGTCTCTCTTTGTTTCCAGTTGCAAGGAGTCACCAAGAATTGTTTCAAGATAAATAATTATTTGGATAATATTAAATTTTAGATACTCCAAAGTCACAAAGTTGAGATGATCTTTTTCAAACAGTTACAAAGTTTTCTCAAATTTAAATTATAATGTATTATGATGTTGTGCAATGTTCCTTGTGCTTATTGGACCCTCCCATGGACTTATGACTAGTTGTATTCTTAGAGTATGTTATTTAGCATAGGGTCAAACAATTATATACATACATACATACATTCATATCCTTTTTAGATTTATTTTTTATATTGATAAGCAACAAAACAAGGGTGTTGACCCTATAGACGAACATCTCATAGGCAACTTCAACAAGCCATTAATAGCACATTAACAACACATTAATAATCTAGACAATAATATCAAACACAATTCAAAGTAAAAAAACTTGGACAAGATATGAAAGAAGGTCAACACCCTTGTCTCCAAGAGACTCCAAAACCCCAAAATTTCTCCACCTCAATAGAAGACAATGGTAGGGATCTTGGTAGTCAAACAAACTCCAACTTTGAATGAGCAACTGAGGGCAGTCGAGTTTATCCACCTCCTAGGAGACATTGAAGGAACAACTAGCAAGAGCACAACTCTTACCCCAAACTAGAGCTCCAAGATTGTAGCCACCAAAGCAAAACTATCACCAAACCTACATAAGCAATGTCCACCTCAACAGGATTGTTAGGAGTGGAGGTAGGCAAGGCAACTCCATCTCAATAAAAGCCTTTAAAGGAACAACATGAGAGTGCACAATTGAGACCCCAAGTTGGAGCCCCAAGACCACAACCACCAAACCATGACCACCTTCCAACTCGTAGAAGCAATGTCCACCTCTATAGGACTACAAAGAGTGCAGGTAGAGACAAGGCAATGGAAGGCTCGTCCATTGCTCATCAAATGACTAGTAGTAGAAATAGTGGCAGAGAACCCTAAAATAATAAAACCCAACTCTCCTCCATACAAAACAGAGCCAATGTAGTAACCAACACCAAGATCCGAAGAGTAGAAAGTACACCACAAAGAGCACCAACTGTAAACATGGGGTTGAGATTTTGTACCTTCTCAAAGCATGAATCAAAGAAAATAAACCAATGGGTGGCTCCCATGAAAGGATTTTCAACAACACAAAGGTTAAAGATCCCAACTCAAACCTTCACCATAAGCACAACCACCATATAAAAGTTGACTATACAAACAAACACAATGGAAACACTGACTCTACCAATGCAAGAGGCCTAGAGCCAGGCACCCCGTGTGAGAACAAACCTAGAGAACACAATCCTAGGGCAAAAAGAAAAACAAAGAAACTAAGGGATGACCTTTGTTAAAAGACTATCAGACTCCATATCCAACATTCATAGCTACCAGGCATAAAATGCCAACATAGACCACCATAACACATCTCTTTCCTCCTAAAATAATGAATACATGACTACTAGTAGCACTAGATGCACATATTTTGTCTTCCTATAGAGAACAAGAGGAAGGTTTTGTAAATAGTGTAACTACAGATTACTGAGGATTTGTCCTAGCAAGAAAAAACGTAAGGGCCTTTGAACCCACACTTGCCAAATTTACAACAGAGAAACCCTTCTCATCATCATCCTCATCTTCAACACTATAGGATGTAAAATTGTCCAAAAAAATATTGTCCAAAATAATAGCCATAATAGAGCCACAGACACAATTCACTTCAGAGGAAACCCTAGCATTGAAAAACAAATGGACTCTAAGCATAAAGCCCCAACTCAAAACAAGATGGGTAACATATCTTGTGCATTTAGCAGCAATAAGGTCACTAGCAAAAACAACTACAAAGCTTAGAGAAGAAGCCTTAACAACATTAGCAAAGGCTTACATAAGATTGTTGCAATACATAAGAGCACAAAACACTTTGAATCCCTAATTAAGGAATAGTTGGACAGAAACATGAGACCAGAAAGGCCATTGGCAAGACAAGAGCATGTATCCATCTAGGTAGGTAAAGCAGGGGGCTCCAACAAAGACATAAGGGGTTTGAGAACCAAAGTTAATATTGTTTGTAGACACAAACAAAACCCTATGAATAGAGCAGAAAAGGCCCTAGCCAAAATGCTGGCCAACTCTGATAGAAACAGGGGCAATAAACCCCACACATACCATAATTATTTGCCACAAGGATAAAGCCCACAACCATAAAAAAAAACACAAAAAAGAAAAAGCAACTCTCGTATCCACACAAGAACACTAGGAGCAACCAAATTTGCATCCTGAGAAGCCTCTTCATCATTGTCTGCTTCATCTTCCCACTCTCTTGCAACACCCTCGCCATTTGAAATCCCATTGCCTCTTGTGTTCCCGCTCATTGGTTCTAAATTTTTAAACCTTGGTTGTAAATTTGCCTCCTCTGTTCTTGCTCATTGTTCTAAAATTTTAAACCTTGGATGTAAGTTCTACAGATAATAAGCCTCATTATATTTGCCACAAAGATAAAACCCACAACCATAAAAAAACACAAAAAAGAAATAGCAACTCCACACAAAGAACACTAGGAGCAACCAAATTTGCATCTTGAGAAGCCTTCTCATCAATGTTTGCTTCATCTTCCCCATCTCCATTTGAAATTCCACTGCCTCTTGAGTTCCCGCTCATTGGTTCTAAATTTTTAAACCTTGGTTGTCTCTTGTGTTCCCGCTCATCGTTATAAATTTTTAAACCTTGGTTGTAAGCTCTATAAGCAAGAAGCCTCACTATTTCACCAAGGGTCAAGGTAAGCAACTATCCATTGTTGACACAGAGGAGAGCGACCCCTTGAGGTTTGAACTTTGGTTGTTGGTCGTACAGAGAAGAAGCCCCACTATTTCACCAAAAGGTCTCCCCCACTTTTCAAATTTGTTACATTATGTTTCTAAATTAACAATTTTTAGAGTAAACTTTTCTACAATCCATATTAATTTCACAAGAGAAATGATACAATATAAGATTATTAGTTATATTATCAAAATAAGTTTATTTAAAATCATACTAAATTATAATTTGAAAAGAGACATCGATCTAGAATAGATATTGGATAAGATAAGGATACTTTATATCCTTTTGAAATAGACACTTGATTAGAAAAATAATAATTTGAATCATTAAACTTTTCTACAATCCATATTAATTTCACAAGTGAAATGATACAATATAAGATTATTAGTTATATTATCAAAATAAGTTTATTTAAAATCATACTAAATTATAATTTGAAAAGAGACATCCATCTAGAATAGATATTGGATAAGATAAGGATACTTTATATCCTTTTGAAATAGACACTTGATTAGAAAAATAATAATTTGAATCATCATTTGAGTGGCAGCCTGAGCCTTGAGGGATTTTAGTTTTTTTGACAAGACCAAATAAATCCACGTGTTCTACTTTTTTGGCGAGATACCCGCAAATTGTGCTGCGAACACCCACCGCCTTAACAAGATTCAACGAACGTAGACTGCTCAGAAGATCTTCCCGCACATTCACTTTTTCTTCCAAACGTTTTTACCGCTTCTTGCCATTCCGATTTCTTCGCAGCTTACGTCAGCGTCGGGAGAGAGAAGGATTAATAATTTATTATATAATACCCGCCTCCTTCCTTCGTCTCAAACCACTGAAGTAGTGTCTTTAGTAGGCAATAATATCAGCAGTAGGGTTTTGAGAGTGAAAATGGTGAAGGCATGGTTCTACAACGAGTATGGATCTCTGGACGTCCTGCAATTTGGGGAAGTCCCAGATCCAAGTTTAGGGCCTGGCCAGGTTTTGATTAAAATTCGAGCAGCTGCTCTCAATCCTGTGGATTTCAAGATGCGCCAGTATGGCATTTTCCGCACCGCGGATGCCCCCTTTCCTGTATGCTCAACCAAAACCTCCTTTTTTTGGGGTTTCGATTTTTGTTTTGGATTTCATGAACTGAAAGTTGATAAATTTTCACCTTTTTGTTCTGCAGATGGTGCCGGGGTGTGATTTAGCAGGAGTAGTTGCCGATGTGGGCGAAGGCGTGTCGAAATTTAAGAAGGGCGACGAAGTTTACGGTGACATTCAGGATTTCACAGTCGGAAACCCTAGGCAGGTGGGCACTCTGGCAGAGTTCACGGTTGCGGAAGAGCATCTGTTGGCTTTGAAGCCCACCAATTTGTCTTTTGAGGAAGCCGCCAGTTTGCCGCTTGCGCTCTTAACCGCGTTGCAGGCGTTCGACTCAGTTGATTTTCAGAAGGGGCAGAGCGTTTTTATTGTGGGAGGTGCAGGCGGCGTGGGCACTCTGGCGATTCAGCTGGCAAAGCATTTTTTCGAAGCTTCTAGAATTGTTTCGACTTCCAGTGCGGCGAAAGCTGAGTTTGTGAAAAGCCTGGGGGCAGATCTGGTGGTGGATTACACCAAGCAGAGCTACGAGCAAATAGATGAGAAATTTGATTTTGTTTTCGACACCATGGGTACGGTTTCAGTTTAATTTTTTTTTCATTTCTTCAAATTATAATTTTGTTTGGATGAAAATCGGAGAGGGTTTTGAAGAAAGGGTTTTGAATCTTTTTTTGTTTACAGGCGAATCGTTCAAGTCTCATGTGGTTGCAAAGGAGGGGGGTAAAATTGTGGACATTGCATCATTTCCTCCGCACGAGAAAGCTGTGAATTTGCTTGTGAAGCCCCTAGGCAGCGATTTGGAAAGGCTGGCCCAATACATTGAGAGCGGGAAACTGAAACCTATAATCGATCCAAAGAGCCCGTTTGCTTTTTCTGATGTTTTGGAGGCATTCAAACACCAGGAAAGTGCGCGAGCCAGAGGAAAGATTGTGGTTTCCCCCATTGAATGAGTGGTGTAGATTTGTCCTGTCAAGAAAAGACTGACATTAACGTACAACGTGAACGATCTCCTCTTATCGGATAAAGAGATCTTATCTGATTTTGTATTTCCGTTTCACTTTTATCGAAATAGAGGAATAAAAAGAAAGGTGTACATGCTTGCAATCATTACATTAAGACTATTCCGGATAATTGTCAGAGGGTAAAATTATGTATTTAATACTATGCATTGGAACATGTAATAGATGGCTAGTCAGTGGAGGTTTATTTTGCATCATTATTTGAGGAATGATTTGATGCTATATTTGTTATATTTTTTCTTTTTTTATTGTTGAATGATAGAATTATAATTTTGTTAAATTTAAGTGAGTGAAAAATACTTTTGTAAGATAATTTGTTTTATTTAAAAGTACATTTTATATCAAATGTTATTTTCAATTAAGATTAAATATCAATGGTAGAAAGTTACATAAAATTGACATTAATTTGCTATTAAGACACTTGTATTAATTGTTCATTTTATTTACATAAAATTGACATTAATTTGCTATTAAGACACTTGTATTAATTGTTCATTTTATTCTACTTTTTATGACATGTTTATATTGAAAATGTGTGGCCCAATGAATTAAATAGTTTAGTATAAAGTACAATTAAACCACAATTAACAAATATAAATTTATGTCTTTTTCAACTTGGGCAAGGCATAAATTTAAATAAACCTATTTTAGTCATAGTTTAAAGTTATTTTATTTTCACTATCATAAAAAAGAGTTATGGTTTTATTTTTTTATTTTTATTTTTAGTTCGGCAGGATACTAACGCATCCGATAGATGTGATGATTATTTTATGCTATCCAATGAAAATCATTTATTTTTCACCTTTTCACTTTTTAATAAATGTTTTGATTTTACAAAAATTAAATAATTCAAATAAAATTATTTATTCCAATTTTCATTGACACCTGTCGCTAATTTTATTTACAAAAAATAAAATTTAAATTACAAACGATAAAATTCTCGAAATTGAGAAATATTCTGGAAATTGTGAAATTAAAAAAAAAACAGCTTAGAAACAGTACCATCGCTGGTACAAAAAGAAATTTATTCTATTAATTTTTTTTAATTTTAACATTTTACATGTTTTTCTTTTGTTTTTGCATTTAAGATTATATATTTAGTTTTTAAATTTTTATATTATTTATTGAAGTTTTCATATAATCTATAATTAAGTTAGTTTAAGATGTATATATTAAATGAAAATTTATTAGTATTATTATTTAACTTAAAAAAAAATACAAAAGTAAATAATATAAAGTTTTTAATAATTCTATTTTTTTTAAATTATATATTTCAATTTTTTAATAATAGATATAAGTTTATTTTTTCTATTTTTTTCTTATTTATTTAAAAAATTATTAATTTACAAAAAAATGTATTTATTAATTATTTTTGACATTATATTTATAGTTGGAATTTTTTCAACTCTATTGCAAACTCTCACATAATGTAATCCAAAAATTGTGAACTATGAACATAATGAATTGTGGAAATGTGATGTCATTAAATATATATTTATATTTTTTAATAATAGTAAATTTTTAATAAATATGATTTTTTTAATAGTAAATATTAATAAGTTTTTAATAAATATAATTATATTTGACATTATATATTTATAGTTTTTTATATATTTATCTTTAATTACTTTTTATAATTATATTACTTTTCTATAGTTCATGTGATTTTCCATTATATATTGATTTAATTAATTAACATATTTCATATTAATTATATATAATTTTGTATATTTTTAATTTTATAGATTATGTAATTTACAATAATAAATTATGTGCTTGAATTTTTAATTTTTTATCCTTTTATAGTTTAATAATTATTATATTATATCATCTATAATATATAGTTAACTGAATCTAAGATATATATTATATTAAAACTTTAATAATATTATTATTGAACTTTTACAAATAGAGATATATAAGTAAATAATAGTAGGTTTTTAATAAATATAATTATTTTTGATATTATGTATTTAAATTTTTATAATAAATTATATGTTTATTTTTAAATATTGGTACACATATAATCACATTACTAAAAAATTATATAATCAATATATAATTTTTTCAAAAAATAAGAAAACTTAAAAAAAAAAAAATAAACATATAATTTATTATTAAAATTGAAATATATAATTTAATATATATAGAGGTTTATATTATTTACTTGTATATATATTTTAAAAAGTTAATAGTAATACTAATAAAATTTTCATTTAATATATATATATATCTTAAACTAAAAACAGTTTTAATTTTCCTCATTAATTTTCAAATTAAAGTAAATCAAATGCTTTTATCATTCTCATAACATCTAAACAACAACTTAAAATCTATCGGCAGGAACTCGACGTTTTGCGTCTCTTGTTTATAATTGAAATTTATTATAAGATGGATAGCACAAATACATATTAAGGTTTCATTTACTTTGCAATCCTATGTATTATTCATATTGATCATTTTGAGCATCTTTTACATTATACAAATTTTATATTTTCTACTAATAATTAAGCGAGCATCTTATTACACATTATGTATTATCATCATGTGGAAAAAGTGCTTCACATTGACATGATAGAATGTTTGGGTAAAAAAAAGTCCTTAGTTGAATTCTTATTAATGTGTGGTGGTCACTGAATGAATATGATTATCGTAACTTGGTGTATTTCTAGGACAATGTTGGACAATAGGTCTTATTAATGTGTGGTGGTCATTGAATGATTAATGATATCGTAACTTGGTGTATTTCTAGGACAATGTTGGACAATATAAGACTCAATATTGTGTATTGTAGTATGATGTGTGATTGTTGTTGAACTTGAATTAATTATGGCCTAGTAAGTACTAGTGTGTCGGTGCACTTATTTAGATGAATTGTGATTGTTTTGAATGCATGATTATGATTGAATTCTATTTAAATAAAGTTCAAAAGTTAATTTCAATTGATTTTTTGGTGAACTTAGAAAACCTTGTGACAATTATATTGTATTATAATGTATTTAAGGAAGTTGTTTAAAACACAAAGTAATTAATGAAAAAATGAATTGTGATGTGTTACTTTGTGGATGTGATTACCTTATTATGAGTGTATATGTGTTGTGTTGTGAACACTTTGTACATGATTTGTGTAAAACACAAAGTAATGAATGAAAAAATGAATTGTTGTGTTCCTTTGTGGATGTGATTACCTTATTATGAGTGTATATGTGTTGTGTTGTGAAAACATTGTACATGATTTGTGTAAAACACAAAGTAATGAATGAAAAAATGAATTGTGTTGTGTTCCTTTGTGGATGTGACTACCTTATTATGAATGTATATGTGTTGTGTTGTGAACACTTTGTGCATGATTTGTGTATCCATGGGTTTGACATACTATCTATCCATCCTTGAGTTTTATGTGTAAGAGTTGGCATTAAATGCTCTATATTATTAAAGATTTGACTATTAATATAGCCATCCAAGATCTAGAAAAATCAATGAAATAAAATATATACCAACCATGAGAGGATAATTCTATTCTAACAAAGTATGAAAATACACAACTTGTGTATATGAACATGATTTAATAGGATGGCTAGGGGTTAGAATGGGAACTCATTGGTTATATAGGAAAATATGATCTACACAAACAACATAAAGATTATGACATATTTTAATCTTATGACTTGATACATAAAGTGGTAATGCCCAAATTAAGCCTAACTAAACTAGTGGGAATATGACCTAAGAGGTAAATTAGTTAGGTGATATAACTCGTTCACTTCGATAGTGAGGATAGCTACAAATATTGAGGAGTCACGCATGTGTGGTTACTTATATTTATAAACCCTATTAAGAGCCAATTTGAGGATTCTAACATTGATACAAGTGGCTTTAAGTTAAATAAAATACCCTTGTGACCATACCTTTCTTTGTGAGAATACCTACTACTTGTAAGAAAGCTAAAATAGAGAAATAATTTCTTATAATAATCTTGAGAGAAGGGTTATGGATTTTTTCTTCTTCTTTACAACAGTTACATAAGTTAAATAAAATAAATATAAATACCATTCATGCTACAACATCGTGATTTATTTGGGGAAAACCCTTTTGAGAAATAAATCCAAATTAGTTGATCTTGATTTCTTAATTCAACCCAACCTTCAATCCTAGTCAGAATTTTAAGTTACATTGAGATTGGAAATAATTGGAATAATTGGAATACATGCAAAGTTATGGAATACAAGAAACTACTAAAAAACACAAATTTTAACATATCTTGAACTTCATATATTACAAAAGAAATACAAAAGAACTTGAAATATTATTATTCCAAAAAACAAAATTTTAACTATAATCACATACTTTGATTAAAATTATAAATATAATTATATGATAGTTAACAAAAAAACAAAGAAAGCTTAGTGAAGGCAAAGGGTCATTAGAGGGAAAAATACCATTCATCAATGAAATACAAAAGAGCTTGAAGCAATAACAGTCCAAAAAATAATATTTGAACAACATAAATACTTTGATTACAAGGATATGAAATTTTAATTAATATTTTTCCACATCAATGTAAAACTTAACATCTACTCCACCCAATAATCATAATTCTAATAATAATTATGTTTAAAAATTAAATTTTATTTATTATTATAATTATAATTTTAAAAATAAACTAATAATTGTAATTGTATTATCTTATATTAATGAAATATACTTAACAATTTATACAATAAATAAATTTATTAAAACTACAATTGTACTTGGTGCTTGTTAAAATCAAATTAGAACTCTGCTTCTTGCATACTTAGTCGATCATAGCTTTCAGTTTTCGCTCTCTATGTACTTGCACAACTTTCAGTGTTCGTATCTTGAAATCGACAGGATTGAGAGTAGCTGCTCAAACTTTAATCAAAACCTACCCAGGCCCTGCACTTGGACTTGGGATTTCCCCAAATTGGAGGACATCTACAGATCCATACTGGTTGTAGAACCATGCCTTCACCATTTGTACAACTGATATTGATAATTGATATTGATATTGTTGCCCACCCAACGCAGTTTTTCAGTTGATATTGTATCGTATAAAAGGAGGAGGCGGGGGTTATACAATCCTCTTCTCTCCCAACGTTGGCGTAAGCTGTGACGACATCGCAATGAAAGAGGAAAAGGAAAATAAGCAGTCCAGATTCATTGAATCTTCGTAAGCGTAATTTGCCACGATTAGGCCGGTACGCCATCAATTCTGAGGGTTTAAAACAGGCCTGGAATTAAATGGCCAGTTGACACTTCAAATTAATAACGAATCATAAAAAAATGCAATAAGTAAATTTAATACAATATTTTAATTTATAATATTTATTATAAAAATATAAATTAATTTTGAATAGATAAGATATATTTATTTATAATTTAAAAATATTTTAATGTAAGTTTTTTGAATACTTTTTATTTTTCATATGGATTTAAAAATTTAGTAATTTTAATTTAATTTTTTTTTTACTAATATAGAAATGTTGAGAGATATCAATTGAAACTATTTTATTTACCTTAAAATTATTTTATTATATTTACTAAATACAAAGATATTTAAATTATATATTTATTTTTTCTCTAATACAAAATATGAACAAGAAAGCCTCTCCTTATATGATTTGCCCTTAGGCGAGGATGAAGAATCCTTTTGTGATGGAGAGGAAGATTGTGCTCTATCTTGTTGTGTCTTAGGATTAGACTGCTTCTGCTTCTTATTTGGTTGTTTGTCTCATATTTGGTCCAAGATTTTGTCCAAGAATCCATCATACTCCTTACGTGGTTGTTTGTACCATACAGACTGATTACGTGACCCAACCATGTAACCCAACTAGAATATGACATGTGTTAGTACGATCCTTATGGAAAAATTAACGTGGCAGGCTGGCATGGACGATTGTACAGGTGACTGTGTAGTACGACGTGTTGATTGTGCACCCTGTGGATAAATCAAGTGATGACACATGTCTCCAAGGTGGCTCGTTGTATGTCGCATTGGCGCCTCATGGATTAGTGAAATGTCGCCACGTGTAAGTGGCAGTGCAAGGTTATTCAAATGAAACCTAGCCGTGTGGCTTGTGGTGGGGTCGGCCGGGCTCTAAATGCCTACCGGAAAAATGAGGTTGCTGGGAGTGAAATGTCGGCTGACGCTAGAGAGGCGAAGGCAACTGGAGGAAGCGTTGAGACTGATGGTGAGGTGGCATCGGAGGCGAACATGATAGAAACTACTCAGTGGCGGAGACAGTCGGTGACACGATAGAGAAAATGATTTAGGGAGGTGGCCGACAGGAATGCAAGTTGGGATGTAGCTATCGGAACACGGGAAAGCAGAGGTCGAAAAGAACAAATGAGCTAGGCAGGGTAGTGGTATGACCCTGCAACAACGCAGGTGTAGGGTACGCAGAGGGGGGGTGGCCATGGGACCCCCCCAAATAAAATAATAATTTTTCTTTTACAAATAATAAAAAACTACGAAATTTTAAATGTATAAATTATATAGTTTTGCAGAAAAAAAAATAGTTTTTTTTTTGAAAAAACTGCATCATACACTCAAATTGGGCAATTTTTTTTTCCAAAGTCCAAATGCTCTTTTCACCAAATATAGGCAAATTTATACTCGATTTTATACGTCGAAGTCGACATAGGATGCCTCCAAAATGTGCAGCTCCCTAGATCTAAAAAATGAATGTTCCAAAATGTCTCTAAATAGACTACTCAATGAAGCCCTAATGGACATGATACCATGTATGAATTTGTTGAAAATAGCCAAGATGAAGAGCACATTGAATAGCACAAAAGAGAGGCAAATAGGTTTGATAAGAATAAATTGTATTCTAATGTAAAATACTAATCAATTGGATCATCAAAATTACATACAATGTAGATGAGTTTTCTTATAAAGGCAAGGCCATATGGATATGTAAGCACACAATCATTATATGTAGCTCAATGAGAAATGAGGGTAGGTAGGAGAAATAATAAAATATTCCACAAGAGGTGGATCACACATTGAAGATGGAATGTAAAAACAAGATAAGATCACAAAAGGTGAATTTATTTTACATACATCATCCCTATGTGCACAATTCCCTAAGTCTCTTATATCCAAAATACTATGAAATGCATTATTCTAAGTCAACTTAAGTAAAGTGTAATTATGACATTATTTGCACCAACACTTATTATGGTTTAGGAGTTAATTTTATGATATTCATCATATTGGAGGTTATATTTTTTTTAATCTACAGTTACTATATTTGCATCTTTGAGAAAAAAATTTCAAATTTCTTATTACTTTTAGGTGCATCTAGGTTTTTCTGATTGGTGGATTTTATTGAGATAAGAAATTATTTAAATACAAAATGAATTTCTTAGCTTGAAATATGCAGGAATATATATAAAACTTGTGAAGAAAATAATCTTTCAAATTTTGATTCAAAGCGATATAATTCAAAAAACCCTTTTTTAATGTAATTAAATACACTCAAATGGAATGCCATAAAATTATTTCCATATCCAAGATATTTGTCATGTTTAAAAAATGCTAGATGAAATTTTTTAAGGAAAAGAAAAAAGTTGGAGATTGAGCAACTAGATCAATTAACGTACTTTAATATTATAATTTAAAAAAATGTAAATTAAGTTTATTTTTACTACAAGTTCATATTTTTATATATAATATTACACTTTGTGTCAGATGTAAAGTCAAGTTGTCGATTATTATAGTTTTAAATAGATCTTTTAGAAATCAAATTGATTTAAAATATCGTATTGTATGTTCAATTAGTTAGTTCTATAATTAAGACATTTAATAGATGTGATGGTGGCTTAGCCTCTCTTATATCACTCTATCCCTCTCCTAAATTTACTCCTACCCATAAGGACATTTTGGTGCAAGAGAATGATAACAGTAGCACCTATCTCAATGCTCTCCCTTTTAGAGATGAAGAATTGATGAATCATGCTTGACACACTCTCAAAATTTGTCCTACTTATGAAGATATTTTAGCACAAAATGATGATATTATAAGATCAAAATAATTGAGATTGATGACCCAAAAAACATAACTAATATAATGTTTAATAATTTGTTTAAATATTGATTGCAAGACAAGCACCTACCTTAAAGATATCCCAAAGTATTGTACTATTGTAATGATTATTAACATATACAAATTTCAACTGGATGGAGCATCAAAACTCTCTTTGAGTTTTTTTTGGAAGCCTTGTGTTTAGATTTGTAGATAAGATCTAATGTACATAGTATAACACAATCTTAGTTACTTTAATTTTGTTCGAATAAATTAACAAAACCTTAAATCCATTTTTTGCACATCCAAATGTATAATCTCTTATGTAATGATCCATTTTTTGTACATCCGAATGTATAATCTCTAATGCAATGATGATTTGCAACTTATATAACGGTAGAAGACAAACACCCACCTTAAAAATATTGCAATGTATAGTCTTAATATACTCATGGATCCCAATGTATTTTTATTATTGTTATCATAGACAAATTTCAATTAGATAGAAGTCATGTCAAGATTTATAGATAAAATATATTTGTTTGAAGTTTGACATTTGTCTAATAATGTGATTTAATTTGATTGATTTTCAGAATATTATTTAAATGATTAATTATTAAGTATTAAAGTAATATATGTGATTAATAATACAACAAAATTTTAATAATATGGTGAATGCAATTTTTTCTCTTCTTAAAACTAAATTAGAAATCCTCTTCTTCTTAAATTATTTTACACACAAAAAATGAAAACTTGAAACCATTTTATTAGGTGATAATTTAATTTTGTTTAAATAAAATTCTATCAACTTTGGAGAAGTCAAATATATATATTCTAAGATTTGAAATAACTACATTATATTCTGCTTCATTAGCCACACACGCATTGCACTCTGAGGAGGCGCAAGTGCATCAATACAGACACATTATTCGGACAGCTGAAATCAAAATCTTATTCACACATCGCTCACACCTTCCTTATGTACATTCATTCAATCGGGGAAATCACAATCTTTCCTCTCGCTCTTCCGCTCTCTTGGTGTTTGTATGCCTCCACAACATCAGAAAAAGCGTAAGGGCTCTTTGGGTCGATCACAGCTTTCAGTTTCCCGCTCTCTATGTATTTCCCCACCCTTTCCAGATTGCTGCCATGGGCCTTCGTAACCACGTTCACTGCTTTCTGGTGCGGGGGAAATGCTGTAATATCCACTATTTTACCCTCCTCCTTTGCAACCACATGAGACTTGGCTGATTCGCCTGTAAACACAAAAGATTCAGAATTTTTTCTTCAAAACCCTCTAGTATTCATCCAAACCAAAAAAGAAAACAAAATGTAACCCTACCTATGGTGTCGAAAACAAAATCGAATTTCTCATCTATTTGCTCGTAACTCTGCTTGGTGTAATCCACCACCAGATCTGCCCCCAGGCTTTTCACAAACTCCACTTTCCCCGCACTGGAGGTCGAAACAATTCTAGAAGCTTCGAAAACATTCTTTGCCAGCTGGATCGCCAGGCTGCCCACGCCTCCTGCGCCTCCCACAATAAAAACGCTCTGCCCCTTTTGAAAATTAACGGTGTCGAACGCCAGCAGGGCGGTTTGCAGCGCAAGTGGCAAACTGGCGGCTTCCTCGAAAGACAAATTGCTGGGCTTCAACGCCAACAGATGCTCTTCCACCACCGTGTACTGAGCCAGGGTACCCACCTGCCAAGGGTTTCCCTCCACAATTTCCAGAATGTCACCGTAAACTTCGTCGCCCTTTTTAAACTTGGACACGCCTTTGCCCACCTCGGCAACGACTCCTGCCATGTCAGCGCCAGGCACCACCTGCAAAACAAAATATTTGTTAATGCAAAATGATCAAATCTAAAACAAAAATTTAAACCGTAAATTGAGGAAAAAAGGGTTAAGTGTATACAGGAAACGGGGCATCAGGGCTGCGGAATATGCCATATTGGCGGATCTTGAAATCGACAGGATTGAGAGCAGCTGCGCGAACTTTAATCAAAACCTGGCCAGGCCCTGCAGTTGGATCTGGGATTTCCCCAAATTACAGGACATCTACAGATCCATACTGGTTGTAGAACCATGCCTTCACCATTTTTACAACTGATATTGATAATTGATATCGTTGGCTACCGAAAAGAGTTTTGGGGTTTGTAAGAAGGTGGGGGTTATGGGTTTATATAGGTAATAATCCTCCTCCTCGACGTAAGCTGTGACGACATCGCGACGCTAGAAGAGAGGGAAAATGACGGAGGAGGAAGTTACCTGATAAAGAAAAGAAGCTTCTTAAAATTCCTGGAATGAATCGCATTCTAAGGGCAGTCCACATTCATTTAATCTTCTTAGGGCGGTCCACATACATTTGCGTAATTTTCAATGACTAGGTCGGTGCGACATCAATTGTGAGGGTCCAAAATCCAAACCGCTAGATAGCCATCTTTCTTTCAATCACAAACTCAAAATCTTTCTTTAATGCACCTTCCTAGTTAAAACATTTTTCATTGAGGATGTGTTGAGCGGGTACCAATATATGCTTTGGGAATCAGATAAAATGAGATCAATAATAGTGCCTTAAAAATGCCATATCAATGCTTAGTCCCAAAAAATAACCCTCATGTGATGCCAAATCAGTGCACAAGTAAACATGACTTAATGCAAACCTATTGGTCTTATCACAATTTGGGACCATTTTGGACACCTTTTCAAAAATGCATGCTAACGTGGCATCATATTTGACCAAGTAGACTTGAAATGAAATTTTGAAGTAGGGGACTTGCCAAGTGAGTTGTATACATTTGAGAAAAATTTGAAATGTCCACATAAGATTTTGAAAAGTGTGAAGTTAGGGTTCACATGTATAAGGCCATCTCCCCTAGTTGAAAATGATTCCATATAAATTATATATATCATTCATTTTAATGTGAATCAATTTCACCTATGTTTCGACCCTTGTGTGATATTCAATGATGCTATTAACTCACTTTTTCATATTCTCATAACACAACACATCTATACATGCTTAAAAGAAAAAAAAGTGACCTAATATTGTTGGATTTGGATTGCATTTACCTTTGGCATATTAATGAAATAAAAATGTAGTTGAATTACTTCTATTATAATATTTATTTCTTTATGCTCTTCCACAACCATAGGTGTTTTATATGAGTTGTTTTCCATGTAAAGGATATGTGGTGAAACTACAAGCACAAGTTTGCCTATGCCCAATCATACATCATACATCTTTATGTCCAATCATACATCATACATCTTCTGGAAGCACATTAACTTTATATCACATATCAATTATGATATTGTTATGGTCTTGTGATATTTAATTACAATCTTAATTTATATTTTTTTTGTCATGTCTTTAAATATCTTACAAAGGGTATTTATATGACCCTTAGATGCATGAGAAATATCAATTTATTATTGTTATCTTTTTGACTTGAAACATTATTTGGAATGATATTAATACAAGGGGTGGAATTGGTAGTGGTGGTTACAAAAGCTATTTATGGCATACTCTCTTTCTTAGGAACCTCAAGGAGTTATATAGAATCTTACAAGCTATTTTGGGAATCACGACAGTTAATAAACTCATAATAGAGTGTTA
The DNA here is from genome assembly GCF_030272615.1 of Cryptomeria japonica. Taxonomy (NCBI): domain Eukaryota; kingdom Viridiplantae; phylum Streptophyta; class Pinopsida; order Cupressales; family Cupressaceae; genus Cryptomeria; species Cryptomeria japonica. The sequence goes on from NC_081413.1 coordinate 686,548,652, forward strand.
TACATGGAGATGTGAGCCTTTGGGAGTTACAAGTTAAAGATGTCAATAATTGTTCCTATTTTGGTATGGGAGTTACTTTTCTAATATTCATCATAGTGGATGTTATATTATTTTATCTTAAGAGTTATTATATTTGCATCTTTGAAAAAGAAACTCCAAATTTCTTATTACTTTTAAGTGCATCTAGGTTTTTCTATTTGGTGGGTTGTATTGAGATGAGAAATGATTTAAATACAAAATTAATTTCTTGGCTTGAGATGTGCATGAGCATATATATAAAAAAATTGTGAAGAAAATCGTCTTAGGAACAGGGACCAAGGTGCTCAGTGCCCTGGTCTGGCTCATTCTGGTTGAGTTTTGATATCAAGTGCACATTTTAATTTTATTTCCAGTTCTATAGTTTGTACCTCTGTTTTATTTCTGTATTTAGCTGTTATTTCAGTTTATATTGTCACTTTCATTCATCTCCCTAGCTTAGTTCATCATTATTGCACATTTAGCTCACTTCCCTTTCATAGCACCAAAGGAATAGAAACCCGAAGAGTATTCCTTGACTCTCTTTCACAAGAGTTAGCCAAATTGAATCACTTCCTTAATCTCTTTCATATTCTAATGTGTAGAGGAAAGTGGGGTTATGTCCTAAACCTCCCAATCCCATTTTCCACCATCACATTTTGGTGAACTCGACATGAATCCAACCATCTTAGATCTGCATTTTCTGATTAGATCTTGTTATTGCATGTTTCTTTTCTATCAAAAAATAAAATCTCAAAAATATTATTATATGCATTGTGTGTTTATTTTGTAAACATATAGCTCATGTACTTTTATGTTTGCACTTAGTTAATCACATAACTACTTCATTTCTTAGACATTCAGCTTACTTTATTTTCTTGCATTGTTTCTTTCATTGCATTTTGTAAAAATAAATAGGACATTTTCAAATATTTTCATGCCAAAAAAAAATTTCGGGGTGCTACCAAGAACCGAGCCATTTCTTGCACGTCAGGCTTCGACCAACTTGTCTTTGTATCGTGATAGTTTCTTAGACCTCCTTATGAATCTTCACTCCTACCCTAAAGATCCTACTAAATACATTTTGAGGCAAGAGGATGATTTCAATAACATATGTATTAATGCTCTCCCTTCTAAAGATGAAGCATTAATAAATAATGCTATTCCCTCTCCCAAAATTGTCTCTACCCCATGAGGATACCATAATGCAAAGAGAAATTTCTAAAACTTCTCCCAATGATCTTCCTATTTGGGATGAACCATTAGAAGATAGTGTTGATTATTCTCTTAATTTGTCTCTTCCCTATGAGAGTACCTTAGTCAAAGAAGATGATATTATGGTAAAACAGTGTGATATGATTGAAAATTCCCTTAATAACACCTCACCTTCTATTCATTTCAATAATATTCCCTCTAAAGATGAAGTATTTCCCTCTCTCCAACTTGTCTCTACTCACGAGGATACCCTATTTCAAGAGGAGATTGTTAATATCTCTTTCAAAGATCCCCCTCCAAAGGATGAATCCTTGAAGAGTAATGTTGATCCTTCTCCTAGAGAGTACCTCTCCCATGTAGATTCTTTGGTGATAGATGGTGATATGTTTCTTATCTTTCCTACTAACATTACACCTTCTTTTAATACTATTCCTTCTAGGGATGAAACATTAATTACTAGTGGTAATCCCTCTCCTAACATTGATCCTATTCATGATAACATTTTTGTGCAAGAAGAGACTGTCAACACTTCTTTTAATAATATTTATCATATGAATGATGTTGACCCTTCTCCTAAAATTCATACCCCTTGTAAGGATACTTTGGAACAAGAAAATGTTAATAGGTTACAAGGGTTCACTATTATTAAAAATCCCCTCTATGAGGATATCCCTTTTATTCAATTTATAGAGAATCCTACTCATGAAGAAATGTTTAAGGTTGATAATCCTCTTTATGAACCAATTGATGATTTCAGCTCTACTAAACCTTCCTCACATGTTCCCAAACCCTCTTTGATTAATATGATACATGTGAATGGTTATGAAACACCTAATAAACCCCTCTTCACAGTTCAAAGTGCTAGCCCTTTTTCAAATCCTCAAACTCTTAACAAGCCTCTCTTTGTGGTTCAAGGTGGTTATAGTAATGATGCCCTTTTCACTCCTAATAAACCAGTTATTACTATGAAAGGAGGTTATCCTACTAAGAGCCCTTATGAGTATGCTAAAAAAAATCACCCGACAGAGTTACAATTTGGTTGCTCACACATAATATGCAGAAAATTAGGTAACCTAATCCTCCTCTGGTTATTCCTTCTTCACATCCTGCTTCTCAACACGTTCTTCCACCAACACCTCGTATCTCACAAACCCTTGGGAGGAAGTATGATCTTATTGAACAACTTAAAGCTACTCCTGCCATGATATCTCTTAAGGATTTGATTTAAACTTCAACAACACATCATGGAATGTTACAAGATGCTTTAAAGAACTTAGATGTCCCACCTGCCGTGACACTTAATAACATGGCTTCTTTGATTGATCCTATGAAAGAATCTAAAGCTTAAATTGTATTCACACAAACTGATTTACCCTCCCATGAGAACCAACATCAATATGATCCCCTTATGATTGTTGTCCTTATTAATGATAATGTTATAAGATGAACCCTTGTTGACAATGAATCTGGCCTTAATGTTTGTAGCTTTAATCTATTACACAAGATAAAGTGGACACATCTCTTATTAAACCATACTCCCTTACTATTCATGGCTTTGATAACGTTGCTAGGTCTTCGTTAGGTATTATAACCTTACCTATCAAGGTAGGACTTGTTATTTTACCCACACAGGCTATTCATGTCATGCTCGATAATTAGACCTACAATCTTTTGTTAGGACAACCATGGATTCATAGTATGCAAGTTATCCCTTCTACTTTGCATAGGCAACTTAAGTTCATCTACAATAATAAGATGTATACTTTGAACTCGTTGATAGCAATTTACAAGCTCTGTTGTAAACCTCATCTTCTTGTTCAACTACTTCTAATTCTTTTGAAAATACTCCCGCATCTTCAAGTATGCCTATTTCCTTGAGTATTTCTGATTCTTCTTCCACTCAAACTGAATCACCATCTTCTCCTGAAGATACTTTTTCACCAGAACAAAGTGCTCTTGGAAGACGATTGCAGGTCCTTAGATTTTACACTTGCCTTTGTAGGAGAATACAAATTCCCTCCAAGAAAACCTAATATTAAAAAGGAGAAAGATATGGATGAACCTAAAAAGCAACCCACTTTGTCTAAACAACTAAGTAACAATTTTGTGGGGTTGTTTCTAATTCAAACAATTATTCACAATCTTCTTCCTATTCATCTAATTATGGAATTGAGACCTATGAGGCCCCACCATCTCTTTCCAATTTGGCATCCCTTTATGGTCCTAGTTTTCACATCCTAGCTAAGAGTGGATATAGTGGCAATGGTTGTGGCACAAATGAACAAGGGATTAAGGTTCCTTTACAAAATAACATATGTGAAGCCTCATTTGGACTTGGAAATAATCCTTTAAATCCTACCAAAGCATCTAAAAGACCATCTCTCAATGTGAATTCTATATTTAGTACTGATGATGACTTCACCTCAATTAGATCGTCCTCTACATCTCTCAACACTCATCCCACTCATAAGGAGATTATGGTAATTGACAAGTCTTTTTATGAATCTCCCTAAGAGACTGACAATCCCACTTACGAGGCTTTACCTTATATTCATACCCTCTCTTATAGAAATGAGGCCCTAATGAATTATACTTGTCCCTCTCCTAAGGTTTCTTGTGTGCAAGAGGAACATGACTTAGAAGCTTATTTTTCTCCTACAAACTACTTTCTCCATCAAAACATTTCAATACTTATCATCTTATACATATTTTTTCTCTCATTGATGGTAGAGAATTTAACATGTCGTATTCAAATTCCTCATCCAATCTATCATATATTTAAATAACATTAGTGGCTATTGTGTTGCTCTTTACCATGTGACATTGGTAGGTTACCTATTGGGGGCTCATTGTCATTCATGATAGTACAATTTCACGTACAATCATACTTTGGAAGCAACATAGGAACCTATGTTTGGCACATCTCTTGTCTCTATGGGGGCAAGAATTATTTCAAACATCTCACCTTCTTCAGATTAAAAATTTCCCCTTTGTGAAATAGTGTCTTCTATAAGGATCTCTAATGAATTGTAGAGGTGTATAGATGCCTATTGGGGAATTCCCTCTCTCATATTGGAAAAAGTATCCCTAATAACGATCTTAAGTACATATCCTTAATTAGGACCTCTTCCTTGGTGTTGGAAGTCTTTAATCATTCATAAAAAAAATTCTTCATTGAGTGGTATCTTTTATAATGAACCTTTCTATGTTGTGGACGTGCTTATCCCTGATGAGGATCTCTTTCCTTCTTTTAGAAGAGTATTTCTTTTATAAATGATCCCTCTTTGATGTCTTTTCCTCTATGCTTGGGGGTAAAGGGTGATATTTATATCTTCTATCTCTTTTTCCAATAATTCACCTTTCCTTTGTTAAGTTCTAGTGTAAAATATGTGTGTTCCTTGTTAGGAACTATTCTTTAATTGAAATAATACATCTTTCATGAATAATCTCTCCTTAGTGAAAGTGTGCAATCCTTCATTAAGAATCCTCTTTTCCTAAATATTGGAGAAAGTGCGTATTCTTATTTTCCGTCTCCTCTTACTAAAGATGTTATCTTTATCAACAATTCCCTCTATTCTCAAAGGTGGATATCTTTGGATAATGATCTCTTCCTCTTTTTTCACAATTTAAAAGGCAATTCTTTTCCAAACCCTAATTTTGATATTTTGCTTAATCCTTCATCTTGTGCTAGAGAGCTCCAATTCTCACACTCTTGGTTGTGTTGGAATTATGGATTAGTTCTCTTTCTTACCAAATGATTCTCCATTAGTTTTGATTTTTGTATCAAACCTTGCTGTGAGCATTTGTCATCAATTTTCCTTCATAATTCGATGTGGTAAACATGATACCCTATTTCAACTCACTAATTAGCAAGCTAAAACAGGGGGCATATAGCTACTCGTGAATTTCATTATTTCCTTAGTGAGAATTTAGGTGATTTTATCTAAAAATATGGTTTTGCAGGATGTGGTTCCTAACAATGTACTGTAGATATCGTTGGGGGCTTCGTTCGACACCTTACAGATATTCCTTTTTTTATGAAATGTTTGATAGACAGTTCAAATAACCGGAAGACAGCTGAGAGGGGGGGGGGGGTGAATCAGTTGTCACAGATTACCAAAACCATTAGTAGTTAAAAATTTAATACCATAATAGCAGTTAAACCAATTAAGCATAAACAATAATCATAGAATAAATACCATCCACATGACACCAAGATTTATACGTGGAAAACCCGGTAAAGGGAAAAACCATGGTGGGAAGCCTACCCACAATCAGATAATACTTCTGCAGTAAGTATGTGAATTACAATTGAGGGGCCTGCACTTGTAGGAAGGCCAATAGCCTAGAGCGCACTGCTCATCACAAAAGGAGCCTCACTGACTACATAGAAATCCAAACTACAATTCGAAGAAGTGTTGAACTACAAAAGATAGCATCTCCTATGCCTAAGTACAGTTCTGGTTAAGCTCAATACCAGAGGACTAAATCCTCTTACATAAACCCAATTCGATCTCCAATGATCGACCAAATCCTCTGCCTGAATGATATTACATTATTCGCACATTACATTCCTTTTCCATTCCTATGATCTCTACCATATACCTGATCTACAATGAGATCTTACATCTTTATATACAAACCCTCGACCATAAACAATTAGGTCAGCCACCAGATAATAAACCAATTACATAATTACAAACCATGTCGGCCTTAGACCAAACAAATAATATCCAACACATAAGACATCTCGAACACATCGAGAGGTCCAATCCACACGTTACATTAAAGTTGGTCCATAACCTAGATCAACCGGGACCCAGTATAGGTCCACACTCTACAACAATGATCTCCATCCGCCAAGTCTCGAACATGATCATCGACAACATCCTGAAACTCCACCAGAAGCTGTACCAACACCACTTATGCAATTCATCAAAGATCTTCATAAAAAGCTCTGCTGGTGAAACCCTTGTCGAAACCAGAAACCAAACTTCTAAGCAAACAAGATATCATTCGATCACCAGACCAAAACCGACTTACTGAACATGAGCATGAGTATCATGAACAAGCCAATTCGATAACCAAACTATACCAGAGCCTACCGGATCATGCTGGATCCAAATCAACCAGAAACCACTCAGCCTACCAAGACCAGAAGGGTGCTGGTAAAGCATTCAAACAGCTAGTGTTGGCATCAATGACAAAACATTAATGCAACACATAATCAATTCCACCAAATGGCCAACAATGTTTACTTTTCTTTACTTTAGCTTGCATATATGCACATAGTTTCATATGACCGCTAAAGTGGAGGCTAAATGTAGCATCATAAATTGTACACCCTTAATTGGGTGGTACAATTCGATGCTTAGGTTAGCACCCACTTTAGTGTTTTGCATCTTGCATTTTAATTTTCCTTTAAGCATTTAATTTATTTATTTAATTAAATCTAAGGTCCTGTTTCACGCCTCTACACGTCATAAAATTAGGCCCTTAATCCTAAGTGTGTCCCTTTTAATTTTACTCTTTCAACTAATTAATTCATCAAAAACCCTAATTACGTCCTATTTCGACCTTCAAGGTTCGATTTACGCCTTGAATCATCGCATCCACCTGGGGTCAACTTTATAATCACGATGCCTCGCATCCTTAAAAATTTGGCAAAAAGTTGATCGGACCATGGTGATTCACCATGGTCCCAAATTTTTCTCCCCAAATTTCAGGATCATGTTTTGGTAGTATTATAATGTTTAAATCCAACTTGGTGCAAAATTATATCATACATAATTAGGGTTTCATACATATAGTCTTTCCTTTCCTCATTTGAAGGATCCATATACAAGCAAATGAAGGAGCCTCTTATGAAGTGAAAGTACAAGTTATGTGGAGTCTTTGATAAGAAAATAAAGTCTTCATCAACCATTTTCATCATCAATTAAAGATTTGAAGATATTGGAGAATAATAGGAGATCACCAACTGCTAATTGGCTTGTACCTCTCCCTTAGGGTTTGGTATGGTTTCATGTTATTTTTATATCTTTATATGAGTTTCACAACACTTCTTTTCAGATCTACAATATTGCTTGAGATCCATTATTGTATTTTTTATTTGAAGCATTTTCATTTACATTATGTTCATTTAGGGTTTTATGATCATATCGTAGGGTAGAGCTCTAATTATTGCATTTAAGCACATTTAGGATTTTATACACATAAGGTTATTGCACACACATTTTCAATACATTATTGGCTATTTGTGGAGGTGAAAATCACCAAAACAAGGGGTTTGACTAAGGAAAAACCCTATATAGCCACCCATACACCATTTCTCAACTTGTAGGTACATTTATTGGATTCCAACGGAGCAATGGACTTTCAAGAAGACAAAATTCATAGGTGCATATCTAGAGCCACAAATGGACCTCAGTTTTTCTGATACAAAGGTGTCTAGTGCCCCGGTCCTCTAAGTTTGAAGGTTTCTTTTGGTAGTTCAATGTTTCAGGACCTCAATTTGCAGTTTGTAGAAGTACAATGCAGTTTGGTAACAAGGACCAAGGCGCCTAACACCCTGGTCTGGCTCATTCCAGCTTAGTTTCTGATATCAGGCGAACATCTGAATTTCATTTCCAGTTGTATAGTTTATACCTCAGTTTTAATTTTGTATTTAGTTTTTACTTCACTTTATATCGTCACTTTCATTCATCTCCCTAGCTTAGTTCATCATTTTTGCACATTTAGCTCACTTCCCTTTCATAGCAACAAAGGAATAGAAACCCTAAGGGTATTCCCTGACTCTCTTTCACAAGAGTTAGTCAAAGTGAATCAATTCCTTAGGCTCTTTCATATTCCAATGTGTGGAGGAAAGTGGGGTTAGGTCCTAAACCACTCGATCCCATTTTTCACCATCACAGTATGTCAAAGAGTATATGTACAATTGTATCAGTATATACATCATATGGTACATCGAATATGAAAGAATAAAGTACATCTCTAAATAATGAATCAAAGAATGGAATAACCACTCATGCTTAAACAACTGCATGGGGTGCCAAGAATCAATATAATGTATGCATCGACATACATTATATTGATTCCCATGTTCGTTGGGGCAATGTTTCTTTCAAGACGCCGCCTGAGCCTTCGTTTCCCATGCACCCTCTCAAGGGGACATCATTCCCTCGTTGTCCATCTGTTGTTAGTTCAATCTGGGGCATCTTTTCACTTTCTTTTGTGTCTATTCTTTGAGTCACTAGTGTCTTATTGTCTTCGCATTGATGCTATTCTAGCACCACCGTAAAGAGGGGCAAAATGTAGACACTTAAATTTGATTAATTAGTTTAATCAAATTGAATTCCATTATTCACTTGTATTAATTAAATAATTCATATTATTTAATTAAATATGGCATCGCTTTTGGCTAAATTAATCTAATTAATAAAGCCATGTCCAATTAATTGATTAAGATTTTAATTAATTAATTCCCCTTTACCCTTCTTCTACTAAATAAAATAATTTAATTATTTTATTTAGTTCATGTCATCTTTTTGCTCTTTTTATTTGAATTCAATTAATTCAAATAATCTAATTGAGTCACATGTCTCCTAACCTAAACCCCCATCTAACCCTTGTCCTAGCCTAACCCATGGGTTCTAACCAACCCTATCCACTTGACCAACCTTATCACTCCAAATTCCCCCATCAGATGTGTGTGCACATTTCTAATATTCCATTTTTTTAAAAAAGAATCTATGATTTGGGTGTTTATCTCTCAAATAGACGTGCATCCTTAGGGGCACATGTCACTCGTCTCTTTGACACTTGTCTTTTTCAAAGAAAGTTGTCATTCTTGGTTGATCCACCATGTGTGGAATCCTATTCCACATGGAACCTTGAGGATTTCCACTTGTTCTCTTTGAGGAGAAATGTCTCATTTCTCAAACCCTCCCTCTCCTCACCAAATCCTATTTTAATCTCTCCATTTTCTATACAAATCATCCACTTTTTCACAATCATACCTGTATTAGGGAATTTGAGCATAAGATTCATAACCTATATTAGCTAACCACAAAAAACTAACAAGCTATGAAATAAATCCCAATACATTGCAATAGAAGAAGGAAAAGCAAGATTTCAACATAAACATGCAAACCATATGAAGAAAACTCCTTCCTTGACCTCCATTGTTCTCCTTTCTCCTCCAAATAGCGGATTTGTGTGGATCTCACCTACAAGTGCAAAACCACGAAGCAAGATTGATTTTGATAGCGTGAGGATACTAGAAGTGTGGTTCAAAATGATGAATAAAAGAGTCCAATTTATAGAAAAATTGGGGATTGACTGTATGGACAAGATTAATTCGAGACTGAAAATAATTAACAGACAAGATTGAGTGCACAACAGAGCTGCCATTCAGGAAAGGATGAAAATCGAAGAAAGCAAATTGGAAGATATTATGAGAATAAATAATAAAATCTTTAATTATCTTCTCATAAATACCAAATTAGCAAGTTGAAAATATCAAGAAGGTTTTAATAATTAAAAATTATTAAATATCTTCATTCGAAAAGATAAATAGAAGAATTAAAAATAAATAAAATATCCTATCACAAAAAGTAGATTTTTGAAGATGCATACCTCATTTTTTAATTTAAAAATTAAGATTAATGAGATATTGCCAAAAAGATTGATTTTTGAAAATCAAGGAAATATATTAATTTCCAAATTTGAAAATTAGGAGGATATATGAGAAGATTTAATAATTAAAAATTATTAAATATCTCCACATAAGAGGATAAAATGGAAGAATAAAAAATTAAGAAAAGCAGGAAATAAAGATGAATTAATAAATGAAATTTATTAATTATCTTTATTTTGGAGGAAGATAAATATGATAAATTAATAAAATGATTTATTAATTTATTGCTCATATTTATGAATCAGTTAATTAAATAAAATGAATTTATTTAATTAATGGACAAAAGGGATAAATAAATAAATTATTAAATTTATTTATTTAGGACTTAGAAGAATCGTTAGTAAAAGGGGGTTTAATTAATTAATTAAACCTAAGAGGCACTATGCGCATGATATGTTAAAAATAGGAGACACATGTGTTGACCATTTTTTAGTGTCTATATTTTGCCCCTCTTTGAGACAATGCGATTTTGAGCATTGAGAAAATTGATAAAATGATCGTGCCCCAACAAACTAAGGAATGGAGGTAGGATGCCCCCTCGAGAGATTGTTGATGGATGAAAGAAATGAATGATCTCTCGAAAGAAGAGAAAAATGTTAGAAAGAGAAAATATGATGAAGGAGAAAAATGTTAATAAGAAGGGAAGAATGTTAAGGGAATGTAGAAAAATAGGATGATTGATACCAAATGAAGAAATTCTTGATTGATCAAAGAGAATAAATAGCATGATAATGATCGACTTGATGAAAAGATAGAAGGATTCATGGGATAGAGGATATGTTAGCCAGAAGAAATGCAAGCGAGAAGTGAAGAATGATTAATGTGATGAAATCTTGCTTTCACAAATTCAACTAGTAGGTGAGATCCTTTATTTGATATGGCAAAACAGATGCGGTGCACCATTGTAATGAAGGCCAGGGCGATAATGCAATCCCTTTGTGTAAGACATACATGTTCACAGACAAGGAATGGTTCAAAAATCCTAAGACAAACTTGCCCCAGAATGTTATGAAACACTCCACAAATAGAAGACAAAAATAATAAAGGACCATGAGCCATCCTGACCACTCTAAATCACTTAATGACATCATCGAGTAACATAGGAACATGGTCGAAGCCAAAAATAAATCAAGAAAAAGATAAGACTCGCAAATTCAAACAAGTCAAACAAACATTCTAATCTTCGTTGCCAAAGTGACAGTGTTGTGATAAAAGGAGGATCATGCTGTCTAGTTTCAGGGAATGCAGTACCCCGTCTAAGACAGGACACGATCTGGTTTCGAGTATACCACACCCTATATAAGACCCATGATAATAGTGACAAGGACAAATGATATTGATGTTGATTGATTGACATGCCAATTTTGATTAGTTTGAATGCTTGGTTTGATTGAAAAGTTCATCTATTAATGCATGATTTGTTAAGCACAATGTTGTAACATGTTATCTGTTTGTTGTCTACACAAATGTTTGTCTATGTACAAAAGGGACAGTTTATTGGTGAAATGAAACAAAAGCGACTATTTTTTAATTTTTAATGTTTTAAAATTTTTAGGGTTTTTGAACATTTTGATTTTTAGGGCTTTTTTTTTCAGGACATTTTATGAATGCTTTTGAATTATTTCGGGACATTTTTTGAATGTTTTTGGATTATTTCAGAACATTTTTCAATTTTTTTAGGACTTTTTTTTTTAAGGATTTTATTTGATTTTTTGGGATTTTTTATGATTTTGCCCCCAGTGTCTAGCAAGGCAAGGAGTATGACAGGTGAATAAATAGGCTTGTTGAAATGATGGTGGATAGAGGGAAGACAAAGGCCTTTTATTATGGAGACAATGGGACAAGAGATTGGATATGGCAATGTAAAGTAGTGACATGGCATGAGGGACATGTCAAGAGGTTTTTGAATCCATGTTTAAATTTTGCGTCCTTATGTCAGATCAAGCTCAAGGAACGAAAAAAAGAGAGTGTATGTATAGTGATTTGATATGGATAGGATAAGCAAGACCAAGAATGGATAAGGGACATGGACTGAAGGTTGGGGTAGGCTAAGGGATAGTGGCAAAAAGTTGCAATAAGCCAAGGAATATGGATGAAAGGTTGTAATAAGCAAATAGATAAAGACCAAAAGCTATGATAGACTAAATGTTGCAAACAAGATACATGATGCTCATGAATATCCTCAGCCTTGACAAGATCAAATGTGGAAAAGGGGATATGTGCATGAGGGACAATAGGATATGAAGGGTAATAGGACATGATAGGATAATGAAGTGTAATAGGATATGACAAGATAATGAAGGGTAATAGGATATGACAGGATAAAACCTACCCCCAAATATGACATGCACGAAGCTCATGGATTACACATGATGCCTGTTTGCCAGGTTTTCATCACATGGTACTTGCCCAAGGCGTCTGTTTGCTAGGTTTTCACCAGTGGATGAATTTTTTTTGCTTTACTTTTTTTCTTTTTTCTTTTTTCTCACTCTTTTTTTTTGTATTTTGACTTTTTCAATAGAAGTTGGACACATGATAGGGGATGGAAGAAGGACTCAAGCATATTATTGTTTGGATAGTAACCTTGAAATAAATGGACCATGACCTTTAAAAGCATGCTCAAAGACATTGGTAGGATAAGGATATGGAATATGAGATGGAACTAAGGAAAGGATTTATGCAAAGGATTGGACCAAAGGGATCGAAGGATGGAAAATATGCATTGGATAATGGATAGGGTATTGGAAGAATTGGGCTTGAGCGGATGGAAATGAAGGCAAGATCAACATTGGCACACACCTTGAGGGGTAATGGACTGATGGAGGAAGAGTGGGTTTTGGATATGGAAATTTTGATGAAGGAATAGCTAGGGATTTGCGGACATAAGGGCCCAAAATGGATGAAGAAGGTGATGTAGGAATAGACTTGGAAAGTTTAGATGGAGGAATAGCAATTTCAGATATCAATCTGGGTTTTTCTTTTTGTGCTTCAAGGAGCCTCTTGGGAATCCACATGGTTTTTGATGTTTCATTTTTTTGTAGTTCCTTGGAGTGCATTGCTTGCATAAAGGATTTAGGAACCCATATAGATTTTGAATTTCCTTTATTTTTCTCAGTGGGCCTTTGTGGCCTTTTGGATATATTTTTTTCTTTATAGATCATATTTTTTTTTGTTTTGACATGTCGATTATATTGGACATGTTGATCCTTGAATACATGTGGATTGCTAGACTTTTGACTTTTATACTTGGCATTCAAATTGCTTGGAGGGGGAAAAGAATGCATGGATGGATATGAATGAAATGGAGTTCTTTTGGATTGATGAAATTTACTCAATGATGTGTGCATTTTCTGACCTTGCATAGAGGACGAAGGGATATAAGGACCTAAGATGGATGGAAAGTATGATGGGGAAGGTGTATGTTTTGATTTTGAATGAGGGATACCAACGTCTTGAGAGTGAGTTGTGTAGACATGACCCTTAAGATCTTCTTTGATATGGAGGGGTTCTTTCTCATGAAGGTCTACCCCTTTTCCTTTATGAATGTTTTGACATGTAGGATACTTTGTGCTTTTAGAGGAAGATGCAAGTCCATTATTAGGTGGACATGACACGAGAGAAATAATGAGATCATAAAGTGGATCAGAATGGACCAAAGTGGAAGAACCCATTGTGCATATAGGGGGTTCATGAACATATTGCACCAACACGTTAGAATCATGAGGGGGTTCAGGATCACTAGGGGGATGACGATCACGAGAGGAGCTAGGATTGTGTGGTGGACATGGATCAATGATAGGCTCTTCAAGAGATGGAATGGGATAAATAATGGGATCATCAAAAGAAATGAGATCTTGGAGTGTATATGGAGGATTAAGACAAGGAGATGGAGGAACAAAAGGATCTTGTGGAGGATTTAAAGGAATAATTTGACCTTGACAAGGAGGAATGTCAATGGGATTTGAAAGGACGTTTTTTTCATAAAATGGAAGGGGGTCGTTTGGGATTGGATGGACTGGGATATCTTGATCTTCCTCAGGGAATGGAGTGTCAATAGGACTTTGGATAGGATGGAAAAGAATAGGGGAATCATTATGAGTTTTTGGGAAGATGAGATCCTGGTCAACAATTGGATGGGATGATAAGGTTTCAAGATCTTGATCTTCATCTATTTCAAGACACGTTTCTTCATGCTCTAAATTATCCTCTTGACATGGGGTTGGACTTTGGATATGCATGGGGGATTTTGGCAAGGGATCAATGCTTTGGCACGAAGGGGATGGAATTTAAATGGGACTCTCTAAAAGAGAAGAATTTGATGGCATTAAATCTTGCATTTCCAGATAGTACAAGGGATTTGTATAAATGAATTGATTAGCATATATTTCTGTGGCAAACAATCCTTGGGAGGATGCATTATTTGATGCATCATTTGGAGGCGATGGTGTAAATTGCTCTTGTGAAACTTCAAAATATGATGGAATGGGAGGGAAAGTGGAGGCAAATTGAGGGTCAAATTCTTGATGGATGGATGAGCCATTGCTAGACATTGGTGTATGATTTTGATCATCCTCAGGAAAATCAATTAGGACTCTCTTTAAGATTTGTCTAATAAGGCCACCTTTCTTTGGAGACACATTTGAATCCTTGCGAGGTTTTGACATGATTGGATTTATATTTTTAACTTTCTTGGCTAGAATTTGGTCTTGGTTTGATGTCATGTTTTGATATTGGACTTGGTTCAATTGTTCTGACATGTTTGAAACTTGGGTTGGTGTGTGCTGCAACCTTTGTTTTTGAATGTTTGGTTGTAGTTGTTGACATTGATATTCCATCATTGGTTGAACCATTTGTTGACATTGTATAGTTGGTTGGACATATTGTTGAAATTGGGCCATTGGTTGTATATGTTGGACCATTGGTTGTATCTGTTGGAAATGTTCAAACTGTTGAACAATTGGTTGTGATGGTTGAAAATGTGATTGATAGTAAACACCTTCTTGTTCTTGTTGTGGAGGCACATAATGTTGTTGTCTCTTTTCTTGAAATTGTTTCATCGTCTCTATTTGTGAGAGGAGAGATGGTATGTTTGATTGTTCGATAAGAGATCTTACATCAATTGGCTCAAATTTTGGGTTTGGACCTTGAAATTTTTGAAATGTTTTGGACATTTGGGATCTAATCTTCTCACTGTTTTTCACTTTTCATTCCAATATCTCCTTTTCTTGAGCTAGTTTCTCCTCTAGTTTTTGTACTTGGACATTTAAATCATCACGATAAGTTTGATCCAAGTTATGAGACATGTAGAGATTGGATTGACATGATTGATTGCTCAATTGTGATGACATGGCTTCGTAAGAAGGTTGAGACCTCATTTCAACAAACATGTCACTATGCAATGCAACTAATGGGATTGACAAATGCAACCTAAAAGGATGACAATGCAACTAAATGCAATGAAAATGTGACCTTGCTTTGGACCTTTGAGTTTCTATGGTTTGATAATGTTATACAACTAAGTGCAACCTATTTTTTTGTTATTATTTCAAGAATTTTTGGAAATGATTTGCAATCTTAAGCAATGGTAATGCAACCTATTTTTTTGTTGCTGTTTTTTTTTTTTAGGTTTGGACAAACCTTTGAAATGCAACCCTAAAGACATGACCCTTGGGATATTGAAATGAAGTCTATACCTTAAAAGGAAAAAGGACAAAATGACAATAGGACAAATGACAATGTCTCACCTATATTCTTGGATACTAAGCTAGGTTTGACAAAATCTTGTTGACAGAATAAAAATGTTGGACGAGCTCAAGACTTCCTAACAACAACTTAGGGTTTAATCTAAAGAATTGAATCCTCAAGTATGACAAAAACCTAATTTTGACACTATATGCAAAAGGACAATGATCTAAGGTGCAAGCCTACAATATGATATGATAATGACCTAAGTTATGAAGAGAGACCTAGGGTATGCAAATCTGACCTTATATGATGATATGGACAAAAGTTGATAATGACACAATGATATGACACTAAAGATGTTGGTGCAAATGTTGATAATGTTAACCTAAGACCAAACTTAGGGTTAGACTATGAAATGATATTACCCTACGTGCAAAAGGACATATGCAAAGGAATGACTTTTTGATATGCAAAGAATATGACCTAGGTGAAACCTAACTTTGGTATTTGACAATGATTATAAAAAATGCAAACCTAGAAAGGACCTAATGTTGGTATGCAAAATGACACCTAAGAGAGGACCTAATTTTGGTATGCAGAATGACACCTAGGAGAAGATATAATAATGATATGCAAAAGGACACCTACGATAGGACCTAATAATGGCATGCAAAAGGGCACCTAGGATAAAACCTAATAATGACATGAAAAAGGACACCTAAGAGAGGACCTAATAATGACATGCAAAACTTAGGAAAATGGTGTTGAACCTACATTCAAAATGAGGACACCTAACAATGAAATGGACTGAATGGAGTGCAATGACTATGTCCTAAAACCTAAGTATGTACTATGAAGGACCTAAATCTAAGTGACATGAATGTTGAGACAAAGGTTTTCAATGTGTTTGAAAGCCATGTTTTGAAAATGTTTTGAACTTTGTTGGATGAATGCTCTTTTTTCTAAAACCTTGTTTGGACAATGTTTGGACTTGTTTGACAAATGATGTTTTGTGACAATTGTATAATTCAACTTTTGACAATCACAAAAGACAAGATGTTTGGACTTAGACCCAAGACAATCATGCTCATTCACAACATATCTTATGGCTGGCCGGGGCAATATCTGTTGAATCCTCTAACCATAAAATACAACACTCAGTCGGATAGCTGGACGCTTGGTAGCACTGGCTCCCCCTTATAGTGCACTCACTTCTCGGGCATACCAAGCTTCGAGTTCAAGGGGCATCACTTCCCAAGAACTTGCTATCTCTAACTGAGGAGTACATGAGAGGTATCTTCGGCATGCGTGTATCACAACGCCTGAGCCAACAGATAGAAGGTTTTTGGTCTCTACAAACAAAAGGTTCTAGTTAAGGCATCTGTTCGGGTGGGTATTGATCCAGCGAATAAATCATCGCAATACCATTCCAGCACCCATTGTCTACAACTTTCGTTTCATCCACAGTTATTTAGAGTGGTTTGGAAGGGGTTCATCTTCAACCCTGTCACCACTTAGGGTCGTTCCCTCTCACAAATTGGGAGGCAGGCCCACTATCTAAAGGCTAAAAACACACAAACAAAATAAAAAAAAGACATGATAAGCATTGATTTTTTTGACCTTTAGAAAATCAAATGAGTTTATTGATTCATTTGCATCCTAATTAAGACTAGATGAGATTAATTCCACATTAATTAAAAAAAGATTCGATCAATTTAAGCCATGATTAAATGCAATTTGTTGTTTATTTTAAACCCTTTGCATGCATGAAATATGAAATTTGTTGTTGTTCTTTGATCCAAATCTTAATTAAAACTATGTGAGAATTGTAGGATTCATTCAAACCTCCTAATTAGGCTATGTGAAGAGTTGTTCATTAAAACCTCCTAATTAGGCTATGTGAAGGTTTGTTGTTCATTAAATCCCTCTAATTAAACTATGTGAAGATTTGTTGTTCATTGCATGTTAAGAAATCTTGCATAAATCATTGTTTAGACTCCATAAAACCCACATGCACTAATAGATCCTGTCATAAAACCTGCATGCAACAACATATTAGTGCAAAAAACCTGCATGCAACAATGGATTAGTCCAAAAAATACACATGCAACAACAGATGCTCACATAAAACCTGCATGCAACAACATATTAGTGCAAAAAACTTGCATGCAACAATGGATTAGTCCAAAAAATACACATGCAACAACAGATCCTCACATAAAACCTGCATGCAACAACAAATTAGTTTAAAAAAATTGCATGCAACAATGTATTAGGACAAAAAACCTACATGCAACAATAGATTAGTCCAAAAAGCATGCATGCAACAATGGATTAACACCAAAAACCTGCATGCAAAAACAAATCCACACATAAAACCTGCATGCAAATATCAGACTCACAAAATTGTCAGATTTATGTGTTCACGTCGGGTTCACCAAAAAATGTATTAGGGAATTTGAGCATAAGATTCATAACCTATAATAGCTAACAACAAAAACTAACAAGCTATGAAAGAAATCCCAATACATTGCAATAGAAGAAGGAAAAGCAAGATTTCAACATAAACATGCAAACCATATGAAGAAAACTCCTTCCTTGACCTCCATTGTTCTCCTTTCTCCTCCAAATAGCGGATTTGTGTGGATCTCACCTACAAGTGCAAAACCATGAAGCAAGATTGATTTTGATAGCGCGAGGATACTAGAAGCGTGGTTCAAAATGATGAATAAAAGAGTCCAATTTATAGAAAAATTGGGGATTGACTGTATGGACAAGATTAATTCGAGACTGAAAATAATCAATAGACAAGATTGAGTGCACAACAGAGCTGCCATTCAGGAAAGGACGAAAATAGAAGAAAGCAAATTGGAAGATATTATGAGAATAAATAATAAAATCTTTAATTATCTTCTCATAAATACCAAATTAGCAAGTTGAAAATATCAAGAAGGTTTTAATAATTAAAAACTATTAAATATCTTAATTCAAAAAGATAAATAGAAGAATTAAAAATAAATAAAATATCCTATCACAAAAAGTAGATTTTTGAAGATGCATACCTCATTTTTTAATTTAAAAATTAAGATTAATGAGATATTGCCAAAAAGATTGATTTTTGAAAATCAAGGAAAGATATTAGTTTCCAAATTTGAAAATTAGGAGGATATATGAGAAGATTTAATAATTAAAAATTATTAAATATCTCCACATAAGAGGATAAAATGGAAGAATAAAAAATTAAGAAAAGTAGGAAATAAAGATGAATTAATAAATGAAATTTATTAATTATCTTTATTTTGGAGGAAGATAAATATGATAAATTAATAAAATGATTTATTAATTTATTGCTCATATTTATGAATCAGTTAATTAAATAAAATGAATTTATTTAATTAATGGACAAAAGGGATAAATAAATAAATTATTAAATTTATTTATTTAGGACTTAGAAGAATCGTTAGTAAAAGGGGGTTTAATTAATTAATTAAACCTAAGAGGCACTATGCGCATGATATGTTAAAAATAGGAGACACATGTGTTGACCATTTTTTAGTGTCTACAATACCATCATAATGTTGAATTAATCCCTCACCTTGCATAATAATTTTCATCAAATCACACCTTGCATCAACTATCATGGAGAAAAATCGAGCATCCGCAATGCCATGAGCACACATAAAATCAGAGAACTATCAAATCGAAGTTGATTTTGTTTTGCATTGTTTTGTTTCATTTTAATATTTCCAATTTCACTTCCATATCGTTCTCATCTTGAGTATTTTAGTCACTTCATTTGCACACAATTTTCACTCACACAACTATTGTTTTTTACAACAAAAAAGATAGAAAGAGCATTCTAAGATATGTTTGGTTATGGGGTGAGAGCATACTAATGCTAAAATCTTGGCATCCACATTTCAATCTATCCTTGAAATCGTTCTCAATCATGTTGATTTGGGTTTGCCTCTCAAATCTCCCTCTATATTACTGGTCCAAATGTCAAAACATAGCCAAAGTGGGAGGCCTCTTGGTGGAAAGATGCCTCCCCTATGCGTCACATGGTGGCTAACTCCACCAATATGAAGAACACTTCTTCAACAAAGGAGAAAAAAGAGGAAAATGGTCGTCAAGGAAAGGATTCTTCCTCAAATTCAATGTAAATCTCATTGCCATCTAAGAAAGGTGGCTCAAGCTACCTAGAACAAGCACAATTCACCAATTCTTCCACAATGGATTCAGTGGCAAACTCTCCTAAAGGGTCTTCTTCATTGGAGGAGGGGCTCCTTTTCTTGGGGGTCGCAAATTCTCAATAAATTTTCCAGGCTCTTAAGGTTTTCAATGTTGGTGGTAATGCCAATGAGTGGCACATAATGCAGAAAAAGAAGAAGAAAAATAACAAAGGTGTCATCAGTTGCAGCAAGGTATCTTTGGTCTCACTCCAAATCTAGCACTGCAACCAATACTTGAGGGTGGATCCCTTTGTTCCACATGTTGTAGGGTTGTTTGTTATTTATTTGAGTCTTTTTTGTTGCAGACTCATATTATTGCATTAGAGTAGTTTTGCTTCTAATGGAGGCAATTCAATTGTAATACTTATGAAGTCACATATATATGATAGATCAGATCTCCTTATATCTTCTTGGAAAAGTAAATGTGCTTCACACATTCAAATTTTATGAGCTATCTTCTACACACATATGCTTTCACATATGAAAGTGTGGGAGGACCCTAGATGGACATGAAATATATTGAAGAATTACAAGATAACCAAAGGAGAGAAAAGTGATTATGTGATACAAATAGGCTTTAGACATGAGTGTGATGCACTATACATATGAAAAGTGGGTGGATCTAGACAACATTGGATCAATAATATTTAAGTTGAAAGTACAAGAAATTCAATGTGAATTGCATATAGGTCTCAACTACGTTTTGTACCGTTTTCATAATTTTTTTAATGCATTTTAATTTCTTTTAGGGATTTATTATGGAACAATGCATGATTTAATGCAATAATAGAGGATTAGTCCATAATAGCTGGCTTGCGATATACTATGCATGGTCACTTTTCCATTGATCTTTTTCCTTTCTAATAGAATAAGTTTATTCTAATTATTAGAATATATTAGGTTTTTATTTTGCATATGTTTGTGTAGACATCTAAAAATGGTTAACGCTTGCGGAGTCATACTTTAACATTGGTGCATTGCCTTATTTTAGGGTTTTTGCATCGCATTAACATTTCTTCTATGTTGTGCACTTGGTCTTTATCATTTGTGAGCATCGAGTCCTTCTTCTGCATTCCTCATTTTTATCGCTTTCGAATTAGGTCTTGTCGATAGCAATCTTCAGTCATGATTTTGATCGATCTTTGTCCTTGTCAACCTTGTCATATTGCGATCGATTCGTCATCGATCCTTGTCCTTTTCAATCATGTCAATTTGGTCAATTTGTCATTGATTTTTGTCAACCAATCTCAATCAACTCATTTATCAGCATTGGTCTTTTATCAAGTCAGAATCATGATCAAATCGAATCGATATCAATTATCTTTTGTCAAGACCTAATTGTCATCCTTGCATTTCTAATTCATCTTTTAGGGTTTCATTATTTTATTCATTTAACCCTGCTTGTCATTTCTCCCTCTAGGTTAAATAATTTATTTATTTATCCTAGGTCTTCGTGTCACAATTAAATGTTTAATTTAATTGGCTAACTAATTATTCCTCTTTTTGTGAATTAATTAATAAATGACAAATTATTAATTGATTTACCTAATTTCTCTTAATTTCTAATTTCCTAATTTTTCATCAATTTCTAAATTCCCTCTTTGTGAATTAATTAATAAATGAAAAATTATTAATTAATTCACCTAATTTCCTAATTTCCTCATTTTCTAATTTCCTAATTCCTATTTTCCAATTTTCTAATTTTCCTAATTTCTAATTCAATTTCCTCCTATTTTTCTCCTAATTTCATGGGAATGACATTTCAATTTGTCATAATTTGTCATAATTGACAATCAATCAATTTTTGACATAGAAATTTGTCATAATCTTGTCATGAATTGACAATCAATCAATTTTGACATAGAAATTTGTCATAATCTTGTCATGAATTATCAATCAATCAATTTTGCAGAGAAAGTGCAAATTTGTTATAATTGACATTCTTGATTTGCAATTTCCATTTGAATCTCTTCATGCTAATTTGATCTTTTCTCCAATTTGTCTATAAATTGGATGAATTTCTTCAATCCCAATCTAATCACTTTTTCGAATCACTTTTTTGAATCACTTTGTCGAATCAATCACGCTTTGAGTATTCTTGCACTACTATCTTGTCTACTTGCTTTCATCTCATGTGTATGCACTTGTAGGTGAGATCCACAAACAAAGCTATTTGAAGAAGAAAGAAGGACAATGGAGTCACATGAAGGAGACATTCAAGTCTGCATTGGGTTTGCTTAAGTTTTCAATCTTGAATATCTTGTTTTCATATCTCTATTGGATGTAATTAGGATCGATCATTGCATTTGAGCTTTTGTGATTGAGCTATGACTAATATTGATACTTGCTTTGATGATTTCCAATTTCCTAGCTACAGTTTGATTAATATATTATTTTGTTTAAACATTAAACAATATTATCATTGTGTATGAATAAATATAATTCTATATCCATATCTATACTTGAACACCCATAAGCTACTAATACCATAGTTTAAGAAAGTTATTGAGGACACTAATTGTCACCATATCTTTAGTCACCAAAAAGCTAAGGAGCTATCCAATTGCTCATTAAGGTCTACACAATAGATAGACATTACACATTATGTTCTATAATTCATATTTAAGAAAAATATA
This sequence comes from Cryptomeria japonica, assembly GCF_030272615.1. NCBI lineage: Eukaryota > Viridiplantae > Streptophyta > Pinopsida > Cupressales > Cupressaceae > Cryptomeria > Cryptomeria japonica. The sequence continues at coordinate 686,571,133 of NC_081413.1, forward strand.
CAATATAAACATTATTATTAATCATATGGCTAAAATCAATTTTGCTATAAAATTTATAAATAAATAAAATCTCTTTTGTTGATTGCCATGGATTTTTTTGGTTTCTATTGTCATGGATTTCCTCTCACAGCTATGAACTTTATTGTAGAAGAGCATATACTTATACTCTTGGAGAAAAGTGACATTCATCTTTTTGTAACATGTACTTGTATTGCTTCATCCTATTGTGGTTTGTTGATTTGTTCCTATTTGTAATATTTTGTTACAGTTATGTTTAATTTTCAGCTTTCAAGATTCTTATCTTGAAAGCATACTCTATTGTATTTTTTATTTTCCATTAATATATGTATATTTCTAATAAAAAATTAAATTTTCGTAAATATGAAAAAAAGAAAAAAAGAAAGAAAATTTGATTCATTAAAGTTCATGATAGCCTACAGTCGTACTCTTTATGGAAGACATCTAACCATGCAACAAATGAATTTGTGATGTCCCCTTCTAGCTAGAAACATCACTCTAGCTTGTGATTAGCCTATCAAAGACCCTCGTAGGCTAGTAGGATTGGATAGAGGGTCACCTTGGCGTGGAGATCTTCCGGTGACAGAGCAGAGTACACTTCTGGGTTGCCAGAGTTTGTTTATGATGAGTTTTGCTTTGAGTTTGGCTTGGCCAGGCTATTTTTAGCAGTTGGAGATGGACCCCAGCTATTTTTAGCAGACATCATGGTCATATGGGTGGTCAACTAGTGAGCTCCAGTTTCAGATGGCATAGCTAAATTCAAAATATTCGTGGAGCTAGACAAGTTTGAATGACTTAGCATTTATTATTAAGTGATTTAATAATAAAGTTATAAAGTGACTTTATATTATAATCACTTAACTTGAGGGTCAACTCATCATTAGACGGGGCCATGTTTTTAATTAAATTATCTGAGCCAGACTATTGAAATATTAAAATTAAATGCCCATTTAATGATTAAAATCGTTTTGACACCCAAAGTGAAATTAAATGAAATTACAAGCAAAATTGTAATTAAGAGGATTAGGGTACAACTTGCAAAAAAGGATATATAGTGTTGAGTTTGGAAAGAAGAGGATGGCTATTTTATTTTGACATTGTGAAATTGAAAGGGTTTTGCTCTGGAGACTAGGGTTTTCAGCCACCATTGGAGGACATAGTTGCTTCAATGTTCACCATCTGAGCTGATGAAATATTCAGTGATATTTGGTTTCAGGAAGACTTCATTCAGAGGTCTTATTTGCATCTAATTGCGCATAATTGAAGAATAAATTCACGAGAAATTATTGCAGATTTATTGAAGAAATTTTGGTGATTAACAAGTACGGTACAGATTGCTCCAGTACTGCCGTACAGACTGCTACAGTGCCGTGTGAACAGTACCGCGTGAATAGTGTCGCCGTACGGATTGCTACAGTACTGCGTGAACAGTAATTTTTTTCAAAAAATTAAAATTTGCAGTTTGCAGATTTTTCAACTACTGGGACAGCAAAAATCGGGTTTTTTATCTTACATTGTAATGAATTTGTTTTCCAGGCATATTGGCCATAAAACAGAACAACATTCCCTTGATAGTCTCGGAAATTAATTCCAGCAGTAATATTATTGTTTTAGTATTATTTTAAGCATAGGAGTTTAATTCAGTAATGTATCATTGCTCATTATTACCAAAAAAACACAAAAAAATCCATAAACATTCAAAAACCAAAACAAATTCAAATCTACTGCATTCAAAAGAAACAGTCAGCAGAGGAGAGCCAAGTTGGGTTCTTACAGAATTGAGTATGAGAGGCACCTAACTGTACTACAAATGAATCATACATAGGGGAAAGGACCCAGTAGTTGTGCACCCTAACTTCGCGCTTCTCAAAATCCTACTTGGAAATTTCAAATCACTCCGATTTTTTTATAGCAGCTTACTTGGCAAGTCCCCTGCTTATAACTAAGGTTTCACGGCCACATCATCAAATATGATGCCACATCAGCATGCTTTTTGCCAAGGTGTCCAAAACAGCCCCAAAAAAAAGTGAGACCAATAGGCGTGCAAAAGAGACCCCAATAGTTGTGCAGCTGATATGGTATTACCTGATTGGTTACTTTTTACAATATTAGTACATTTCTTAACAACTATTGGTACATTTCCTAACAACTGTTGGTACATTTCCTAACAAAAATTGATATTTTTTGTTTCAAACAATAGGTTTTATTTGTTCAATTTTTGGAACAAAAGGTATCAACAACCCTCACAACAATTGGTACATGCTCAACTACTCGGTCCTTTCCCCTAGCTTACCTTGTAGAATTTGAACATGTATGAGGACCTCGTCAATCCCGACGGCTGTTAATGACTAAAGTGATTACATTTATTTCTTCTCAAAGATGATTGAATTTTGAACTTCAGAGTTAATAGGTACCGCCCTAATCATCGCAAATGTACGTGGACTGCCTTAAGAAGATTCAATGAATGTGGACTACCTTAAGAAGATTCAATGAATGTGGACGGCCTTTATAGTGCGATTCATTACAGGAATTTTGAGAAAAGCATTTTTTTATCAGATAAGTTCATCCCAAGTCATTTTCCCTTCCCTCTTGCGTTGCAATGTCGTCACAGCTTACGCCGAGCAGGATTATTACCTATATAAATCCATAACCCCCTCCTCCTTCCAAATTGAAAAACTCTGTTGGCTGGGTAACAATATCAATTATCAGCTGTAAAAATGGCGAAGGCATGGTTTTACAAGGAGTATGGATCTGTAGACGTCCTGCAATTTGGGGAAATCCCAAGTCCAAGTGCAGGGCCTGGGCAGGTTTTGATTGAAGTTCGCGCAGCTGCTCTCAATCCTGTGGATTTCAAGTTACGCCGATCACGCAGCGGGGATACCCCGTTTCCTGTATAGCCTACTCAATCAAATCCTCGTTAATTTGTTTACTTACGCTCTAAAATTTTGTTTTCGATTTCATTAACTAAAAATTCATAAAACATACATTTTGATTCGCAGGTGGTGCCCGGCGCTGACGTGGCAGGAGTTGTTGCTGAGGTGGGCCAAGGCGTCTCCAAGTTTAAGAAGGGCGACGAAGTTTACGCTGACGTTCTCAAAATTACAGAGGGAGTCCCTAGGCAGGTGGGCACTCTGGCGGAGTACACGGTGGCAGAAGAGCATCTGTTGGCATTGAAGCCCAGCAATTTGTCTTTCGAGGAAGCCGCCAGTTTGCCGCTTGCGCTCCAAACTGCCCTGCTGGCGTTCGACACCGTTAATTTTCAAAAGGGGCAGAGCGTGTTTATTGTGGGAGGCGCAGGAGGCGTGGGCACCCTGGCCATCCAGCTGGCAAAGCATGTTTTCGAAGCTTCTAGAATTGTTTCCACTTCCAGCACGGGAAAAGTGGAGTTTGTGAGAAGCCTGGGGGCAGATCTGGTGGTGGATTACACCAAGCAGAGCTACGAGCAAATAGATGAGAAATTCGATTTTGTTTTCGACACCATAGGTAGGATTACAATTTGTTTTCTTTTATGGTTTGGATGAATCGGAGAGGGTTTTGAAGAAAAAATTCTGAATCATTTTATGTTTACAGGGGAATCGTTTAAGTCTCATGTGGTTGCAAAGGATGAGGGTAAAATTGTGGATATTGCGACATTTCCACCGCACCAGAAAGCAGTGAACGTGTTTGTGAAGCCCAAAGGCAGCGATCTGGAAAGGGTGGGCAAATACATAGAGAGCGGGAAACTGAAACCTGTGATCGATCCAAAAAGCCCGTATGCTTTTTCTGATGTTGTGGAGGCATTCAAACACCTGGAGAGCGGGCGAGCGAGAGGAAAGATTGTGATTTCCCCCATTGACTGAATGTCCTTTGTGTACATAAGGTGCGAGTGATATGTGAATAACGTATCTGTATTGATGCACTTGCGCCTTGTCAGAGTGCAACGCTTGTGTGGATATTTAAGTAGAACGGACTGTAAATTGAAGTTCGTCTCTGATAGCAATCCTTACAATAAGACAATAAATTGGGGTCCATGATGTTGTCATAACTTGTCGTGTACACATCAGATTGTTGATGCCTACACTTTCAGATTTACAGTCAGATTTACACTTTCAGATTTAGTCTCATAATCATGTTAAATGTATGAATTATGTCTATGTTAGATTTGTTAGTTTAAAAACGAGCAGAGAAAACACATAATAATGAACAGAAAACAGTAGAAAGAATAATAGACACAACAAAGAACTCAAGACACAAGATTAACGTGGTTCACCACTAAGTGGCTATGTCTACCAGAAATGCAGGGAGGATTCTTATTAACTAATATCCAATTACACAGTACATTATGTATGGGCTGCACACAACCATTTATATAAACATATCAAATATGAAATGAAGAGTCTTCTGGGGGAGACAAACAACCATGTGACTGTTGGGCTTCATATACCCAACAATCTTCCCTATGAAGTCCAACCGGCACAGCCTGTAACATTCCCTGCATCTCCATTCCAAGGCTCATACTACAACCAGCTCTTGAGAAGATTTTAATATCGCCAAACTCTGTTCATGAACAGTGCGAATTAATCTTCTCCAAGTCAGATCAGAGTTAAAAACATATTCTCTAACTACTTCATCCGGTAATCCATAATCAGGAACACTACTATCAACAGATGCATAATACACTCCTCCATCAAAGTCTCTTGTTCTTGTGCTCCCCCGTAATAGAATATCTAGAAGATCACCATTATCAGATTTTAATACCCAATTATAAAACTCTCGTACAGGTGTGAATAGCCTACAAACATCACTCCCAATTCTCATGGTTGCCTCACTGAATGAATTTGTTGTATTTTGTGTAGAAACTTGTGCAGTACCTGCAATCAATGCATTCCACTCCGCCTCTATTTCTGCAATTTGGAGCAATAAATCATCACTCTTTTGTTCTTTTTGAATTCATTTTCCTCAAAGACCTTATCCTCAACCTTTTCGAAGTCTTCTGGATCTTGCATAGCCTTGAGCCAAAGGCTCTCTCCCGCCTCCATGAGCTCTATAATCCCTGCGCCCCTGGGATATTCAATCTCCAGGCACCTTGAAGCCTCTTGTGGATTCTTTCCACCAAAGAAAGGCTTTCCTATCAACAAGGCACACATTTTTGTGAGGAAAGAGTCCTCAGTTAGGAGCTTCCCATCACTTTCCTCTTGCTGAAATACGGTCTCTTCAGAAAAATCTCATTCTTTCTCAAAGTTATCTTTTCCAATATTCATGATGCGACACAAAACCATCAACTTCTGGTCCATACAAATCAGTTTGTCAGTGAGTAGGAGATTCTCTTCCTTCAACCTCATAAATTTTTCTTTTTCATAATCCTCCTGAGTCTTGGTCTCAACCTCATCAACTTCATCCTCACTTGCTTCAACATCCTCCTCTTCAGCATCCTCTTTTTCAGTCGAATCAAGAAAATCTTCAAACAACGAATACTTCAAACCCTCTTCTTCTTCAGCTGAAGTCTCCTCATTTTTCCAGCGATCCCACCAATGAACATGGCGTTTTGTTTTAACTTTTGCTTGCACAATTTTACTCTCCACCGAGTCTAAATTTGCAAGAAAATCTTCGATGACTGGATCGGTGTCTTCATCTTTTGGCTGCCTTTTAGCCTTCTCGAGAAACTAACAATTTCTTTTGACGTGGCCTCGCTTGCCACAATACTAGCAACTAATTTCTCTAACTTCGAACTTCTGCATCTTCTCAAGAATTTTCAATCCTTTATCTATCTACCTTTCCATCTCTGCTCAATCACTTCACCTAAGCTCTGCTACCAATTGTTAGTTTAAAAACGAGCAGAGAAAACACATAATAATGAACAGAAAACAACAGAAAGAATAATAGACACAACAAAGAACTCAAGACACAAGATTAACGTGGTTCACCACTAAGTGGCTACGTCCACCAGAAACGCAGGGAGGATTCTTATTAACTAATATCCAATTACACAGTACATTATGTATGGGCTGCACACAACCATTTATATAAACATATCTAATATGAAATGGAGAGTCTTTTGGGAGAGACAAACAACCATGTGACTGTTGGGCTTCATATACCCAACAAGATTGCATTGTTTTGATGTGCTCACTGTTATGTAAGGAGAAGTGTATCCAAGAACAAAATACATTATATTATTTGTTGTCTAAGTGTTGTGTTACAGATATAATTACATATTGAATTATAGAGACGTGTTACTTCATGAATTCATTATAAAGATGCGTAGTCTGTAAATGCTTCGGAATCTGTATAGTTGATTGGCTTCATATTAGGTTTTAATGTATTTTGTGCTGGTTCACGAGCAAATTTGAAATATATGATATTCAATACTAGTTAGTGTCTGGATTGATTACACGTGAGACAGAAAGAAGAATAATGTTTGGAATAAGGTCAGTTCATTACACCATTTGTAGGGCATACTGTCGAAGATGAAGCAGTAAACTCGATCAATCTTTTGCTTGCAAAACATGAATCAATTTTTTGATTAGTTGATTCGGTTGAGTTTGTTAAGTGTGGTTAACCACAAACTTCTTTGTTTTCAATTTATGATAAATAAGCATATTTCTCAGCGAAGAATAAAGGTTCCTTTTTTGGTTGTGTGGAACTGCATTGTATAACTGATCATTAACTAACATCAGTTATAATTGGCTGCAAACCGACTCAGTTATGAGTAGTTAACACTTTTGTTTAATGAGTATCCATTTGAAGAATGAGGTGGTGTACTTGTGAGTGATCATTACGTTGGATAAAGATTGCAAATTCTTTGTGGAGTATGTGAGCGTTTCATTCTATCTTGAGAAATTTGTTTGCATAATAAAGACATATTATGTCTTTAGAAGTATAAGAACTGAGAAAGAATTCTGGGAGAAGCATTATAGAGTAGAAATCAGACTCAAAGAGCATTTTGAACGAATCTTTGCATTTCAGGTGAAAAGATCATCGGTAAAGTTTATGCCATGGATCAGGTATAACTTTAACAGATTTGTAGTCTTTGTATTCTGTGTATAAAATCGTCTATTTATCAGTGTATGACTGATTATAAAGGAGTTTCCAGATTTGTGGTGATTGACAATATTGGAAGGAGTATAGATTGCAGCTTTTCGTGGCATTATTAAGTTTTACAGAGATACATTGATCTTTAGTATTTCCACAACATAATTATTGCAAACTTACAAAGATATTCGACTTTTACTTCTCAGAGAAACTTGATTTGATGTTATGAGTTTCACTTTGTTAACACGGATCTATTTGTATAAAACTTGAAGTTAAAGTATGAATTTTATATTTGTATTCTGAAAGTTGAAACTCTAATACTTTTAAGTTGATACCCAAATTGTTGTGTGTTGAGAATTAGGAGGGTAGGTGCTCTCAAGTTCTTGAGTTGGTGTTCAAGTTATTGAATTGGGATCAGAAGTCGCTAATCTGGGGTGGGTGGGAGGACTTTAGGGGTTTCCCCCCACCCTGGGGTGGGAGGAGTTGGTGCTCTAGAATAGTGGTTTGGCGATTCTTTAGGGTTAGTGCTCTTAAAAATTGTAATTGAAGTTTTAACTATAAGGCTAAAATATGATACTAGATCCTATCAGTATTTCTCACCGTTAGTACTGATTCACCCCCTCTCATTAGTAAACTTGTGTTCTACACATGAGTATATGAAGACTATACATTGGAATATCTTTAAGGTGGGTGTTTGTCTTCTACCACTATTTTGGGATCAATCATTACATTAAATAATATATATTTTAATGTTTAAAAACTTATATAACATTATATTAATAATGTTTTTTTGGCTCTCAATCTCAAGTATTTTTAGTTCATAAAATTGTGAGTTATATATCTTAAACATTGATAACCACCTTTGTTCTATTTACTTTTGTAAAATAGTTTGTTTTATTTAAAATTAGAATATAATTTAATTTATTTAAAACATTTAAATAAGTAAGGTAGTTTAATTAATACTTTTATAAATAGTTAATTTGTTTAACTTGATTAGTTTGATATTTTATACTTAATGTCACTTTTAATTATGATTAAATGACAATGGTGGGGTGCCACATGAAGATGACATCAATTTATCACCAATGTTCTTGTACATTAATGATCCATTTTATTCTACTATCTAAAATGTGAGCACATATGGAGTATTGCAACTCATTGGATTGTATGGTATAACTTAGCTATTATCAGTCCTTTCATTTGGTACAACTAAATTTGTTCACCACTAAGTATATTAATACATCAAGATTAGATGGGTATAAATATGTGCAAGAACCTACAATCAATTTCTTGCCATACAAATCATTAGAATGGGTGTGAATGTGTTTGACTTCAATCTTGAAGGGAGAATCAAACAATTGTAGATCCACACCTAATCTCTTATGTAGTTGTCGATTGTGCATATCTATGAACTATGAACGATGTGCATCTCCGATATTTGTATTATTAGCTATTAAATTGCTTTGATTTTTAAATAATGTCTAAAATAACTATTTATTTAAATGATGTGATGATGTATAAGAAAGAAATTCAAGACCTTTTCTGTTGACAAGAATATGTAGGCTACCTTTGTTGATGAAAGATTTGGGTTTTATACTTTTGTGTAGTGTAAAAATAATATATTTATTCATATTTGATTACATATAAATTTCTTTGAAAAGAGGTGTATCCAATTTTAAGCTAGTCTATTTTCAGAGGCATATCTAAATTTAAGCTAGCATGCTTTCTATAGAAATAAAAGGGATTTGCATTGAGACAATTCATTTATTGTTAATGTAAAGTAATGTTAAAACACTTTTTTTTTTCTATAATGTTTTAATTTCATCAAAACCATTTATATTTAAAGAAATTCACTCCTATCATGGAGAATTCTATTATGGGGTTTCTAATAACCAGTTTTATAAATTAGTATCTTAACTTCAATAGAAAACTTATTGAACTTTAACATTTATAACCTGCTACATTTAACTTTGTTTTCATTTTATAAAATGAAACAATCAATATGATAACAATTGAATTCAGTCATACACAAAATTAGAAAAGTAAAGCAAAGTAACAACAGGTGATATGGAATGCTATTTGGGGTTGATTGTAAAATATTATTTAAAGTAAGAGGTCTAGGCAGATAGTTTAAAGTGAAGTTTCTTGGTAACACAAATCACATGACATATGCATAGAATAGTATGGAATAGTATGGATAAAAGAAAATAAGATAGAGTGAAGAGTAGTAGTGCAAGATAAAAGGGTAAGGAAATTGATAAAAGTAGGTAGGTGGCATGATGCTCAAAATGTAAGGCAATTGATGAAATATAGAGGAATAAAAAAGATATATGAATGCAATTGGATTGAAATCCATAAAATGGTACATGCTTTTTTGTATAGGAGATAGATCATGCCCTCAAACACAAGAAATATATGCATAGTTTGAGAATTATCTTGGGAGATGAAGAAAACATGGTATATTACAAATGTAAGATTTGTAAAGAATGATATGGAGGGCGAGGGGAAAGAATCACTCATCTACCATCATAGTGAGAAATTGGCAATTACATTTAGGTTACATTAAATATGTTGCCTAGAACAACTATCGGAGTATGTGATGACTATCACAATACAACCAAATTTATCTTGAACATTATTGGAAGATAAATTCATACATAGACATGAAAATTATTTAAGTAAAAACCTGTTAATGTTGTGTACAAAATAAAAATATGTTCGCATAATTAAAAAAAAAAAAACCATGCATGTTTTAAAAAAAATAAAACCCTATACATGTTTTTCCTTGTACTTAGGTTTGTATATCAAGGTTGAGGCTTGGGAGCCTTATTTCCCTCCTTTCTATGTGTTTTCTTCTTTTTACCTAGTAGACCTTCTTCTATTGATCCTTATTTAAAGGAAGAGAAGAAGCCTATGTCTATTCATCATAAACCTTCACAATCCTCGGCTAAAACTAAAAGAAACCCTATCACAATCCTACAACAATATAAAACAAGGAGTACACTTTATTTGGAGTGCACATAACTCTATTACCTAAAGAGGAAGGTTTTGATATCAAACCAATCATTTGATATATGGTTTACACATTGTGTTATATAAAAGGTTTATTACACATTATGTTTTTCAACCTATACAAGCTTAGTTCATGGATGGTAATATGTGTTTTTTCGTCATTTGACATTGTCATGACTAAGCTTATGCATGTTGAAAAATAAAATATGTAGTTCAACCTACAACTTTATAGTTTTATGTCTATCTATTATTGTTATTATTTGACATTTTGACATAAGTTATAGTGGTATTCGATGGGTACGTTGTAGTTATGTTAGAATAGATAGAGAGGTATGGATGGATAGAGGGATACATGTTTAGAAACAACAAAAACACAGTTGTCTGACAAAAAATCATAACTAACCAAAGAGAAACCTAATCCTACATACTAGAAATTCATCAAACATAATCCTACAAATGAATTATAAATGGACATTAGGATATATCAATAGTTTATGTAGGTTGAAAAACACAATGTGTATTTTAGCCTACAACTTTACATTTATAATGGAACCCCATCACAATCCTATAGCAATATAAAATGAGGAATACACTTTTGTTGGGGTGTGCATACTTTTGTTACTTGAAAGGATGATTGTGATATCAAACTAGTCATTTGACATATGTTTTACACAAAAGTCTATTACACATTATTTTTTACACCAAAGTATATTACACATAAATTTTTACACACAAGTGCATTACACATTATGTTTACACAAAAGTGTATCACACATTGTGTTGTGCAACATACACAAGATTTTTTCATGTTGGTAAGATGTGTTTTTCCTTGATTTGATGTTATCTCAAATGAGAAACCCTCCTCTTTAGGTAACATAGGCATGTACACCCTAACAAAAGTGCATTTATATATAAGAGCCATCACGAATAAATAAATGTGTGCGGGTACTAAGCTTGATAGATCATGAACTAAGCTTATACATCTGTTGCGATATGCTATATTTACATCTTATTTTCCCTATCGTTTTCCCACAACCTACTTGCAATCATAAAATATGGTCTCCAAGGTATTGTGGTAACCTTTTTAATGAGTTATTTGTTAATGTGACAAGATAATTACAATCAAGAAAGGGAGAATGGGGATTTTGTGGGGAACCATGAAAGATTTTTATATGTGGTTGACACCTTGAAATGGGAATGGGTGAGACATAAAATTATGGTAACTCAAAATTTTGAGGGAATCTAACAGGTTCTAACAAGTCTTATTTTTTTAATGTAAGATAGCGAAGGCATATAAGAGGGTGTGCAAAAGCTAATAAATAAACATTGGGTTCTAATAGGATTTCATTGTATATGTGAAGTTGTAGGTTGAAATGCCCATCGTGTTTTGAATTTCTCTATTACTTGAAGAGGAAGGTTGTAATAGGATTTCATTTTATAACAAAATAAAATTATGCATAAAATTTTGTGTAAAGTAGAAAATTGGGTCTTTAGCAAATTCACCAGATAGAAGGATGAAACTACTAAGTTGATTTTCACTTGCAGGACTTTACATTGAAAAGAGGAGATGAATATACTAGATCCAATCCTAAATGATGCAAGGACTGCATACTAAGTAGATGTGTTGTGTTTTGTATACTAAATTGATTTTCTGTGCACTTTGTCGGTCCTAAAAGTTGCAGCGACGCTCGGATCCGAATCTACACCTGTAGCTGAAAAATAGGGTTTTGCCTTAGTCAAACCCTCGTTTTGGTGATTTCCACCTCAACGAATAGCCGATTTGTAAAGTAAAATAGTGTGTGCAAGAACCTTGTGTGTGTGCAAGATCCTAGGATGAGAGAAAACAATCTAGAGTAGCCCTAAAGAGTAAACCCTAATTGCTCGTAATTGACAATAGAATGCCCTAAATAAATGATGCAAAGTGATCTAAAGCATGAATGTGAATCAAATTAATATAATTAAGCTCATACAAAGACATGGAAACAACATGAAACCATATCAAACCCTAAGGGAGAGGTACAAGACAATCTTCAGTCGATGATCTCCTATTGCTTTCCTACATCTTCAAAAGACCCCATTTGATGGAATAAGGCTTTATGAATGCTTGATTGATGAATGTCAGTTGAATACTTCAAAAGATCTTCTCTTTCACAACATAGAAGGCACTTTATGCTCCAAAAACTTGCTCTTGGATTCTTAGAAGGACCCCTTCAAATGAAGAAAGAGAGCTCTTGTGTATGAAACCCTAGATATTAATTTCATCTTTAGGCCGACCTAGGATTTCAATTTCCTGCCAATCTTTTGGGGTTAAGCATTATAATATCACAGGATTATGCTCCCGAAATTTTAGGAAAATGTTGGTGACCGTGTGCAAAGTCACATGGTCCAACCAACTTTTCACCAAATTTTTAGGGCCATTAGATATGATGATATTAGAGAGAATCCCAAAGTTACAACCGATTTCAAGATGTTTTGATATGCGAAATTGGGCCTTAAAGATCAAGATAGGACATAATTAGGGTTTATGATTTAATGATTAGTTGAAGGGATAAAATGAAAAGGGGCACACTTAGGGTAAAGGGCCCAACTTTACAACATGTGAAGAGATGAAATATGAATTTAGATTTAATTAAATTAATTAAATAAATGCTTAAAGGAGATTAGAAACCCAAGGTGCAAAACACACTAAGGCGAGTACTAAACCAAGTGTGAAATTGTACCACCCTAGAAAGGGTGTACAATTTACGACGCTACAATGCTATGATTAACAATTATGATTTTATCATTATGAGGAAAATTCAAACACTTATTAACTGTGGAAGTGATTGCTTTCATGGAACAAAGCCAAGGATGTCCCAACTTCACACGAAATTGACCAGATGTAGGAATGATAGCAAATTGAACATCTAAGCATTTAGTGTTGACATCAATAGGAAGTATGATAGAACCAATCGAAGGAAAAGAAAAGCCATCAAAGACTCTAACTACCACATGAGTATCATCATATATCACTTGATGCAATTCCAAAGTATAAAGGAATTCTTCAGTTATCACATTAACCATGCAAGGAGGATCAATAAGCACTCCTCTAGTAGGTATACCTTTGATTTTTGCACTTATGTATAATGGGCCATCAGGTGCTTTATTGGTCTCACTGGGATAAAATGTGATGCACAAATCCTTAGGAGGTTCTTGTTGATCTACAAGGTTCGCCACATTATTAGATTCAAGGCCAACATCATTGGGAGAGAAAGAAAGATGATGAGTCTAAATCACATTAGTGGAATGAGATGGTAAAGGATCAATGAAAAACTAAAGGTTTTGATTAGGAGGAGCTACAGATTTTTTTCCTTTATCATTCACACATGCCACATATATTGTATTGTTATCAATCAATTCTTGAATCCTACTTCTCATTGAAAAACATTTTTCAGTACATCATGACCAGGCTGACGATGGTATTGACAAAAGGATTTAGCATCAAAGTAAGGTGAATATGTTTTAGATGGATTAGTTGGCTTGATTTGGGGAATTTTTAACACATTCCTTTGTATTAATTTAGACATAATTCTATAAAAAGATTCATTCAAAGGAGTAAATTCTTTTTCTCTTTTAAAGTATTTAGACAAAGGAGGCACACCTGTAGTGGCTACCAATTAATTGATTGATTTTTGTTGTTGTCATTGAATTTGATGAATCATTTGTTTGGTTTGAACTTCACAAATGGTTGTTGAGCACTATCACCCTTATCAATGAAAGTCATGGAAGGAGATGATTGCTCCAATTAGCTCACAATCAGTTGATAATTGTGAAGTAATGCACACAACTACTAAAATGAAGTAAACTCAATTAAGAAAAGTTTATCCCTAATATCTTTTTGTAAATTAGTAATAAAAATCTTTTGAATATCTTGATCAAGCACAACAAAAGAAATCTGAGAATACAAATGCTTATATCTACCAATAAAATCAACCACTTTTTCTTTAATGACTTGTTTACACTGCATCAAATCGGTCAAATTAACTTTAGGACCAATGTTATTGTGAAATTATTGAATAAAAGCATTAGACAATTGTTGAAAAGAAGTAATCGAATAAGGAGCAAAGAACAATACCATTGCAAATCTCTATCCTTTAATATTCTAGTAAACAATTTCGCTAACAATCTTTGATCATGACCAAAGTCACTACACAGAGTTTGGAATATTTTAACATGAGTTAAGGGATCACCTTTTCCATTATAAAGTTACAATTGAGGGACTTCTGCATATTTACGAGGGACGACTCTAACAATTTCATTAGATAATGGGCTCACTACATCAAATGTGGGCACATTATACCTGGATTGATTCATAGAAGCTATTTGTTGCTATAAAGAACACACTATTTGGGCAATACTGTTGATTGTAGCTTCAATAGAAGGATTGAAATTAGACATGTTGGATTGAGAGGGATGACTAACATTGTTGAATGAAGGAAGAGATTGAGAATAAGGAGGTGAGACACTATGATAAGTAGGTAACAGAGAAGATTGTGTAACACATGGAAGGCTCATGGGTATGTGCAGGATCATGGTGTTTTGTGTAGGATCATGGTGTGCCAAAGCAGGCCCTTAAGTGACAATAAAATTTCAGAGAATTAGAGTTATGCAACTTGACATGAAAATTTGAATAAGTTGTGAACATTATTTTTAAAATATGTAAAAAGAGAATCTATAGAAAATTGAATTTTCTAAGATACTATATGTTTTTTGTTGAAAAAAAATCCCATTTGATGAAAAGTTCAAATTTCAATGCAGTGGTACTAAAATTTCAAGAAAAAGATAAGAAGTAGGCGTATGTCTGACCACCCTAATCACAATTAAATCATAATAATTTTTTATAAGATTTATAATATAAGTATTAGACTCGTGTCCGGATGTGACACATATTTTTTTATAATTTTTTATAAAGTAAATAATTATTTATGAATTTTTTACTACAGCTTTTCAGAAATTCAGAAACTCCTACGTCTGACTACCTTAACTAGATCAAAACCTTATGATTATTTTTAAAAAAAAATTTCCCTATAGTAGACAAAGCATAAGATGTGACACATGTTTCGGATTAAAAAAATGTTACACCGTTTGAAAGTTATGAGTGTTTTTCAATCAGTCTATCAATCAGGACTTTTGTCAGCATTCAATTAGAAAATAAATAATATTATTTATTAAAGTTTAAATAAAACAAGCCTTATATTTTTGGAAAGATGAGAATGCCCTTAAAAAATCCTTTTTGTTTTATCAAATTTTGGCTATAAAAAAAGTCGTCAGCCACCAATGTAAAGTCTCGAAAATCAAGGAATACTAAAAAACACATTTTTTCAATGGACTTTCCATTCTTGTCACTTATGGGAAGAGAGAGAGAGAGAGAGAGAGAGAGAGAGAGAGAGAGAGAGAGAGAGAGAGAGAGAGAGAGAGGAAAGGGAGAAATAGATAGAGATAGATAGATTAGGAGAGAGAGAGACAGAGACACAGAGACACAGAGACAGACAGAGATAGAGAGAGAGAGAGAGAGAGAGAGAGAGAGAGAGAGGAAAAGGGTCATATTGTTTCCTATGACCCATTAGTATACCATATGACCCCTTAGGTGTCAAATTTTTGTAAGCAATGTTGGCACTGCTTTTTATATAGTAATAATGGTTCATCTTGCCACCTTATGACAAACTATGACCCCTTATGACATCATATGGAGTCGTTAGAGATCATATGGTGTCCTAAGGAGTCATGGGATACCATATGACCCCTTATGACACCATATTGGGTCATTATGGGTCCTAAGAGGTCATATTATGTTCTACGACCCCTTAGGACACCATATGACCCCTTACGACACCAAATTGTGTTGTTATGGGTCATATTGTGTTCTAAGGGGTCATATTGTGTCATATGACCCCTTTAAGACACCATATGACCCCTTAGGACACAATATGACCCTTTATGACTCTATACGGTGTCGTTATGGGTCAAATGACCCCTTATGACACCATAGGGTTTTGTTAGGGGTCATATGGTGTCCTAAGGGGTCATGAGACACAATATGACCCCTAAGGAGAACATATGACCCCTTATGACACCATATTGGGTCATTATGGGTCCTATGGTGTCATAAGGGGTCATATTGTTTCCTACGATCCCTTAGGACAACATATAACCCATTAAGACACTAAATTGTGTCGTTATGGGTCATATTGTGTCCTAAGAGGTCATATTATGTCATATGACCCCTTTAAGACACAATATGACCCCTTAGGACACAATATGACCCTTTATGACTATATGGTGTCTTTATGGGTCATATGACACCTCATGACACCATATGGTGTCGTTGGGGGTCATATGGTGTCCTAAGGGGTCATGGGACACCATATGACCCCTAAGGACAACATATGACCCCTTATGACACCATATTGGGTCGTTATGGGTCCTATGGTGTCCTAAGGGGTCATATTGTGTCCTACGACCCCTTAAGACACCATATAACCCTTTAAGATGCCCAATTGTCTCATTATGGGTCATATTATGTCCTAAGGGCTCATATTGTATTATATGACCCCTTACGACACAATATGACCCTTTACGACTCTATACACTATCGTTATGGGTCATATGACCCCTTATGACACCATATGGTGTCGTTAGGGGTCAAATGGTGTCCTAAGGGGTCATGGGAAACCATATGACCCCTAAAGACAACATATGACCCCTTATGACACCATATTGGGTCGTTATGGGCCCTATAGTGTTCTACGGGGTCATATTGTGTCCTACAACCCCTTAGGACACCATATAACCCCTTAAGACATGAAATTGTGTCGTTATGAGTCATATTGTGTCCTAAGGGGTCATATTGTGTCATATGACCCCTTTAAGACACCATATGACCCCTTAGGATATAATATAACCCTTTAAGACTCTATACGGTGTCGTTATGGGTCATATGACACCATATGGTGTATTTAGGGGTCATATAGTGTCCCAAGGGGTCATGGGACACCATATGACCCCTAAGGACAACATATGACCTCTAAGGACAACATATGACCCCTTATGACACCATATTGGGTTGTTATGGGTCCTATGGTGTTCTAAGGGGTCATATTGTGTCCTACGACCCCTTAGGACACCATATAACCCCTTAACACACCACATTGTGTCTTCGAGGGTCATATTGTGTCCTAAGGGGTCATATTGTTTCACATGACCCCTTGAAGACACCATATGACCCCTTAGGACACAATATGACCCTTTACGACTCTATATGGTGTCGTTATGGGTCATATGACCCCTTATGACACAATATGGTATCGTTAGGGGTCATATGGTGTCCTAAGGGTTCATGGGACACCATATGACCCCTAAGGACAACATATGACCCTTTATGACATCATATTGGCTTGTTATGGGTCCTATGGTGTCCTAAGGGGTCATATTATATCGTACAACCCCTTAGGACACCATCTCTCTCTCTCTCTCTCTCTCTCTCTCTCTCTCTCTCTCTCTCTCTCTCTCTCTCTCTCTCTCTCTCTCTCTCTCTCTCTCTCTCTCTCTCTCTCTAAAATATGAGTATTGAAATCGGATATCTGATTTCTGCCACTTCCATTAATGTGGCAACAATAAAAAAAAGGCGGCAACGAGAATTATTTTGGGACCACAAATTTATACATTAAAATCAAATATCTGATATAATCCGATATCCGATATAATCTGATATCTGATTATATCAGATATCCGATTTTTGTAAATAAAAAAGATAATTGTGGGCCATTTTCTGTATTCCAACGACCCACATTCTTCACATACTGTTTTTTGTCGATAATCACGGGTTTTCAGATAGGTTGAGACAAATTTATGCTTTTGAGAGATTCTTAAAGTTATATCTTACATTTTTCAATCATTTAGGAGCATCTTTGTGGAGGTAAATAGGGAGTAGTAGTAGTCGGAAGTCTAAACGCAAAAGAAAACTTTCAAATGACCAAATTGAAGTGTATAGAGAAAGAGATAGAGAAGGTCATAGGAGGAGAAGACAAGGTATATTAAATATTGTTATTGTTACTTCAAGTGAAGAGGAAATTGAGTTTGAAAATGTTGAACAAGTTATTATAAATAAAAATGTAGATTTTGAAAGTGAAAATGTTGAACATATTGAAAATGTTGAAAGTGATAATGAAAATGCTCAACATGATGTGAGAATGGAAAGTGAAAATTTGAGAGCTGACAATGAAGGTGTCCATAATTTTGGTGTAAATGTGATTTTTTTTTGACATTGGAGGTGAAAATGTAGAAAATTTTGACAGAGGAGGTGAACATGTGCAAAAGTTTGACATTGGAGGTGAAAATGTGGTAAACTTTGACATTGAAGGTGGAATTTGTCAACCAAGTGAACCATATGTAACACCTAATTACTTTAGAAATGAAGACCCTCTCATGGATGAAAGACAAATTCCAAATCCAAGACTTTCAAGAACCCTAAAATGGTTATTTGAAATCGATGAGAACATTATTGTGAATCTTGAAGGCAAGAGGTCAACACGAACCATTCGATTGTGGGCTACACAACTTTTTGACCAAAATTTTAGCAATAAGATATTGACCGAGCAATGCCAACTCTTTGTTCAATTTCTTAAGATGATAAATATGAGACCATTGCTAAAAAAATTGAAGATTCGTATGAACAAGAAGATGGAGAGAAATTCTATTATTTCCAAAAGTCTATTTGATGCTCTCAATTCTATTGTGTCATTAGGGGTCATATGGTGTCTTGGAGACACCATATGACCCCTATGGACACCATATGACCCTTAGTGACACCATAGGACCCCTTAAGACACCCAATCATGTCATTAGGGGTCATATGGTGTCCTAAGGGGTCGTAGGACACAATATGACCCCTTAGGACACCATATGACCCCTAATGACACCATATTGGGTCGCTTTGGGTCATATTGTGTCCTAAGGGGTCATATTGTGTCTTATGACCCCTTAGGACAACATATGACCCATAACAACACAATTTGGTGCCTTAAGGGGTCATATTGTGTCCTAAGGGCTCATATTGTGTCTTACGACCCCTTAGGACACAATATGACCCAAAGTGACTCAATATGGTGTCATTAGGGGTCATATGGTCTCCCAAGACACCATATGACCCCTAATGACACCATAGGACCCCTTAAGACACCAAATCATGTCGTTAGGGGTCATATGGTGTCCTAAGGGGTCGTAGGACACAATATGACCCCTTAGGACACAATATGAGCCAAAGCGACTCAATATGGTGTCATTAGGGGTCATATGGTGTCCTAAGAGGTCATAAGGGTTCATGGGACACCATGTGACCCCTTAGGACACCATATGACCCCTAACGACACAATTTGGTGTCTTAAGGGGTCATATGGTGTCCATAGGGGTCATATGGTGTCTTGGGACACCATACGACCTGTTGTGACACCATATTGGGTCACTTTGGGTCATATTGTGTCCTAAGGGATTATCTTGTGTCCTATGACCCCTTAGGACATGATATGACCCCTTACGACACCATATGGTCTCATAAGGGGTCCTATGGTGTCCATAGGGGTCATATGGTGTCCTACGACACCTTAGGACACTATATGACCCCTTAAGACACCATATTTGGTCGTTATAGGTCATATTGTGTCCTAGTGGGTCATATTGTGTCATATGACCCCTTTAAGACATCATATGACCCCTTAGGACACCATATGACCCCTAATGATACCATATTGGGCCGCTTTGGGTCATATTATGTCTTACGACCCTTTAGGACAACATGTGACCTATAACGACACAATTTGGTGTCTTAAGGGGTCATATGGTGTCCCATGAACCCTTATGACCTCTTAGGACACCATATGACCCCTAATGACACCATATTGGGTCTCTTTGGGTCATATTGTGTCCTATGACCCCTTAGGACACCATATGACCCCTAACGACTTGATTTGGTGTCTTAAGGGGTCCTATGGTGTCGTTAAGGGTCATATGGTATCTTGGGACACCATATGACCCCTAATGACACCATATTGGGTCTCTTTGGGTCATATTGTATCCTAAGGGGTCATATTGTGTCTTACAACCCCTTAGGACATAATATGACCCAAAGCGACCCAATATGCTATCATTAGGGGTCATATGGTGTCTCAAGACACCATATGACCCCTATGGACACCATATGACCCCTAACGACACCATAGGACCCCTTAAGACACCAAATCATGTCGTTAGGGGTCGTAGGACACATTATGACCCCTTAGGACACAATATGACCCAAAGTGACCCAATATGGTGTCATTAGGGGTCATATGGTGTCCTAAGAGGTCATAAGGGTTCATGGGACACCATATGACCCCTTAGGACACCATATGACCCCTAACGACACAATTTGGTGTCTTAAGGGGTCCTATGGCGTCCATAGGGGTCATATGGTGTCTTGGGACACCATACGACCCGTTATGACACCATATTAGGTTGCTTTGGGTCATATTGTGTCCTAAGGGAACATATTCTGTCCTACGACCCCTTAGGACACCATATGACCCCTTACGACACCATATAGTGTCATAAGTGGTCCTATGGTGTCCATAGGGGTCATATGATGTCCTACGACCCCTTAGGACACCATATGACCCCTTAAGAGACCATATTTGGTCGTTATGGGTCATATTGTGTCCTAGTGGGTCATATTGTGTCATATGACCCCTTTAAGACATCATATGACCCCTTAGGACACCATATGACCCCTAATGACACCATATTGGGTCGCTTTGGGTCATATTGTGTCCTAAGTGGTCATATTGTGTCTTACGACCCCTTAGGACAACATATGACCCATAATGACACAATTTGGTGTCTTAAGGGGTCATATTGTTTTAAGGGGACATATTGTGTCCTAAGGGGTCATATTGTGTCTTACGACCCCTTAGGACATAATATGACCCCTATGGACACCATATGATCCCTAACGACACCATAGGACCCCTTAAGACACCAAATCATGTCGTTAGGGGTCATATGGTGTCCTAAGGGGTTGTAGGACACAATATGACCCCTTAGGACACCATATGACCCCTAATGACACCATATTGGGTCGCTTTGGGTCATATTGTGTCCTAAGGGGTCGTAAGACACAATATGACCCCTTAGGACACAATATTTTTTTTATCATGCATTTTATTTCAAACAATGATCATAAAACCTTAATGTTCAAGTTTGTTACGTGTATATTAAGGATGTGTTCAAAATGCAAGTCTATTGATGAACGTTGTTTTTTGGCAACACGGTTTTTGCATGCACATAGCGGGTACACTCGATATAATTCGAAGGGATGTATTTTTGCAACATGTCTTATTATCATGCATTTGATGAGATTTACAATTTTCTTATTAGACAACACTATTTGACAATTTTTTATGATATAATTATCGCAAAACCTTTATGCTCATGTAGGTCTTTTTGATGATATGCAACACTATCGCATTATGATTTTTGTGTCAACATAGTGGGTTCTCTTGATATAATTCAAAGGGACACATTTTTTATGGTATATAATCCCACCTTTTCATTTATTATCATGCATTTTAGTTGAAGTGATTATCATAAAGCCTTTATGTTCATACATGCATTTTATGTGTAGACTAACAATTCTTAAAAATACAGGTTCATGTTAGATCATTCATCGTTGACTAGTTTACTCTTAGTGATGGTACATATTCCTTTGTGTATTAATGAGATTAAATTTTGTGCATAAACACTAAGTCCCTCACTTTGTCAATGTGATTAAATTTTGCAAAGTTTCACACACTATGTCAAGTGAATGTATTGCCATTTAGAAATGACAATACCTACCATCGTCTTCAACCATGCAGATAAATGCAGCGAGAATGGCTTTAATAAACATGCATCTTTCTTCAAAGTTATGCTTGTAGAATTTGCAGAGAAACTGTTAAGTTTCGTAATTATACAATCTTGTATGTCTTAAAAATGTTTCAAATGATCTATTTATAATTTGACAAAATAATTTTATATTAAGTGTATAATTTGTTTCTTGTAGCACAGTAATTCCACATAAAAAGGTTGTTTATTTTGGTCTTCATTTATATGCAGCCATTGTTGTATGTAAGCTTTTCTCTTAGGACATGAGGATGTCTGATGCAGATGAAGTGGGATGTTGTATTTGTATATGGATGCGAATTGACCTAAATTTGTTATGATGATATACGATGTCCATGAGCAAATTGGTTTAGTTATATTGATGATATACAATGTATCTGTACATGAGTACATTGGTGTAGTTGTATTGATAATGATGAAAAATCGTGTTTGCATATTCATTCATGGATGTCACATGCAAGTGTAATGGTAATTATGTGTATACATTACATGGAAATATTGATGATCATTATGTGTCTACAGTGTAATGCTTGTTTATCTATATTTTTTTCTTTGAATGAGATTGACTGATTTTTCGCCAACTGAAAAAATGTTGCCCTAATAAAACTGTAGGGAAATATGAAAAACCGAGATAGGCTTTTGTAGGGACCCCTCTCATAGCCTCGTAGGTTCAAACAGATCATTTTTAGGTGCCACTGATTTCGAGTTAGGACCTATCAAAGTTTGATATTTTTTAGCACTTAGGGTGCTCAAGGGACGACACCAGTAGGGTATGACCCGAGCGTTCAATCGAGTGGGGGGGGGGGGATAGGAGCATGCATAGGGTAATAATGCCTAACTGGACATGTTGGAACCAATGGTTCATTATCATGACAAGCATAACGAGAAATTGGCCATGCAACAACATTCGATTGAATGAGACTGACGATTTTTTCGTCAATTGAAAAAATGCTGCCCTAATAAAACCGTAGGGAAACTTGAAAAAACGAGATAGGATTTTGTAGGGACCCCTCTCATGGCATTGTAGGTTCAAACAGATCATTCACAGGTGCCATGGATTCCGAGTTAGGGCCCGTCAAACTTTGACAATTTTTAGCAATTAGGGTGCTCAAGGGATGACGTTGGTAGGGTAATGACCCCGAGCGTTCGACCAAGTGGGGGGATAGGAGCATGCATAGGGTAATAATGCCTAACTTGAAATTGACCACACAACAACATTTGATTGAATGAGACTGATGATTTTTTTGCCAACTAAAAAAATGTTGCCCTAATAAACCCTAGGGAAACTTGAAAAACCGAGATAGGATTTTGTAGGGACCCCTCTTGTGGCTCCATAGGTTCAAATAGATCATTCGCAGGTGCCACAGATTCTGAGTTAGGGCGCATCAAAGTTTGACAATTT
Organism: Cryptomeria japonica; assembly: GCF_030272615.1. Lineage (NCBI taxonomy): Eukaryota > Viridiplantae > Streptophyta > Pinopsida > Cupressales > Cupressaceae > Cryptomeria > Cryptomeria japonica. Next base: position 686,594,525 of record NC_081413.1, read on the forward strand.
TTAGCACTTAGGATGCTCAAGGGACGACGTCGGTAGGGTATGACCTCGAGCGTTCAATCGAGTGGGGGGGAGAATAGGAGCATGCATTGGGTAATAATTCCTAACTGAACATGCCAAAACTGATGGTTTATTATCACGATGAGCAGAACAATAAATTGGGCACGTGACAATATTCAATTGAATGAGACTGACCATTTTTCGCCAACTAAAAAAATGCTGCCCTAATAAAACCGTAAGGAAAATTGAAAAACCGAGATAGGCTTTTGTAGGGACCCCTCTTGTGGCCTCGTAGGTTTAAATGGATCATTCGCAGGTGCCATGGATTCTGAGTTAGGGCCTATCAAAGTTTGACCATTTTTTTTAGCACTTAGGGTGCTCAAGGGACGACGTCAGTAGGGTATTACTCCGAGCATTCAAGCGAGTGGGGGGGGGGGGATAGGAGCATGCATAGGGTAATAATGAATTGTATTGTATTGTTCATTAAATAAATTGTATTGTATTGTTCATTAAATGAATTGTATTGTTCATTAAATGAACTGTATTGTATTGTTCATTAAATGAATTTTATTGTTCATTATACAAACAACACTTACGATGAAATGAAATGAATTGTATTATTCATTAAATAACCATTATTAAACATTGGTAATTATTGGATTGAAGATTAAAGTTTTCTATGATAGCACCATGCACACATGAGCAACAATTTATATGATCAAATATCAACTTCTGTATATATGAAAATGTCAAATGATTACAAGTGTATGTCCATACACAAATATGGCATAAACGGCAACTTAAACAAAATGTATGTCCATATACGTGAATGTATGTCCATATACAAAATATACATGCCAACTAGACATGTAAGCATCCCAAAACTATCTATAACATCCTAAGCTACCGATGGATCATCAAAACCAATCCTCTTCGCCGCACTACTCGGCTCTGAAGGATCTTGCATAAGAAAAAACAAACAATGATTAAGATTAGTTATATTATATAACTCACATTTGAAAAGTTAACATAAAATGAACTATAATTGAACTATTCTCGTTTACCTCATCTCCACATTTTCTCTTCGGCTTTGGAGGACTCTTGATGTATGTCTTCAGTAGAGGGGGTATGTTTTCAATGTTTTCATACACAACCTACATATGCTCACAAACATGAGATTGATACAAGTTAGCATATAATTGTCATTGATAATAAAAAAATATATCTACTAAATACAAAATAAAATAAATACACATGTACTCGAGGCATCTCTTCTTCTTCTTCTTCTTCCTCTTCATCTTCAGGTATAGTGGGTGTAGTCAACAAGGATGTGAAGCCAAGAATTTTGTCACATATACACAACAAGTATATGAAACTATCAATCTATGTCTAGACGTGTATAATCATTATAAGTTATTTCAACTATTCATTCAATCATATTTACATTCAATTACCTTTGCCTTGTCTCCAGCTACACTACTAGATCCTGAATCACACAGCCCCGCACTCGTGCTACTTGTGTCCTACAAGAGTAAAATAAGATATACATGCAAGTTACTACATAATCTAATTAATACCAATATAAATGATGAGAATGCATTTACAACAAAATACAAACGACTAGGTGCAATAATATATGTATTGTAAATCTATCAAGGCCAAATGAAATGGTTGTCAAGGTGCCCTCCTGGATTTGTGTCAACTCCTCCTCTGTCATCAACTGTTAAATAGACCACATAAATAAAAATTAGTAATTAATATTATCTAGATTATAAATATTCATTTAAAATATAGAATGAACTGTGAAAATACAAATCTTACCACTACATCATCAATGAATGATGAAGGTGCCTCCTTGCCTCTAGCATGCGAGGACTCTCTAGGGTATCCTCCTGTCTCTGTCATAACATCTGGTGCATCGTGCATCTCAGGCACCTCATAATTTGCAATGTGCACAGGAGGATTAACAAGTTGTCCAACTGGACACAAGCATATGTGCCCACATATGACACAACTATGGGGCACACAAATGTGTGGAGCTGAGGAGGACGTGTCAGCGCCACTGGATGCACCACTACCATCAAAAGTAGGCTGAGCTACTGTCCCATCATGAGAAACCAAAAGGCTACTCAAAGAGTGAATAGCTGATATGGTCAGTGACGTTGCCTCACAGATGATATTTGGATGCTGCATTGGAGGTGGGGGATCAACAGGAGGAGGGGGGACATATGGGCCCTTGACTACTCTGATTGCCCCAGGTCTATTTTGGGGCATACCTAAACCCACACCCTGGAAAGGTTGGATGTCGAAGTAGTTCACATGTTTTCCTAAAACAAACTCAACATACAATTTTTTGATGAAGTAGAAGGGGACATCAAGATTGTTGTTGGGTGGTTTATTGAAAACCATCCACCAATGATTGCAAAAGTTTTTCACAATACCATCATTTGCACACCATTTAATATAAAGTTTTGATTTTTTGGGGTCTACGAGTTGACCAGTGAGGGGATTCACAAACAACGTGGCAATAGCGGGTTTGGATATCTCGAGATCCTTGATCTCCTTATAGGACAAGCCATCTGCATATTGTTCCCTCATAGAATCTTGCCACAAAAGAGCGGCATTGTGCTCCTCAGTGATAGTTTCTATACTCTTTATGATCGACGTGAGGGGATCAAACATTGGGTTGAGGCGAGGGATCCTATGATAGACATCTGCAATACCCCTCAATTGGTTCAAATTTTGTGCAATTAAATCCTAAATTGAGGGGGGATTTGGCAAAGGAGGGTTTGGTTGTTGCGGTTGTGGTTGATCAATGTTTTCACTATTAGCCCCCATTTTTTACCTAATTGAATGTAAATAATTGAATTTAGTTAACAAATGTGAATAATTTTGTATTTGATTTAAAAAAACCTAGTTTTCATGAAAAAACCATATTTTGAATGAAAAAACAAATAAACATTAAAAAAATGCAAAAAAATGAATGAAAATGATGAAAAACAATAAAAATCCTACCTTTTCATGGATTGTTTTGCAAATTTGGGTCACAAAATCGAATATTGGGTCCAACCGAATATCAAATTTAAAAACAATTGCGGAGCCTGTGGGTGAAAAATAACTCACGGGTTGTCACAATCCACTTATATTGTCTGAGAAAATCAGATATCGGATTTTTATAGTTAAATTATTTTAAAATAACATTATATTATATATTATATAATACGTATTATATTATATAATATAATATAATAATATTATATTATATAATATATGTTATTTAATATATAATATAATATAATATTATATAATATAATACGTATAATATAATATATAATATATAATATTATATATTATAATAATATTATATTATATTATTATACATCACAAAGTGAATGGTGATAAATCAAAGATTTTTTTCCTTAATACATCACAACTGGTTCAGCATAGGTTGCAATCCTTTTGGGGATTTGAGACTGGAAATCTTCCATGTACTTACCTTGGGATTCCTTTCTTTGTTAAACAGGATAAGATTGGTTTTTGGGATAAGATTATTTCGGTCATTTCTAAAAGAATTCTCTCATAGAATCATAGATGGTTAACTTTGGCGGGTAAAATTGTTCTCATCAAGTCTGTTTTGAATGATGTTCCCATATATCTCATGTCTGTTTTGAAGTCTACAAAAGAAGCCATTGTTAGTTTATAGGATACTCTTAGAGATTTTCTTTGGAACAATAATAAAGATGTCAAGAAGAAACTCCCTTTAGTTGCATGGGATAATGTATGTTTGCCTAAGGAACTTGGGGGAACAGGAATTCGGAGTCTAGAGAATCAGAATTTAGCCTTAGGTGCTAAGTTGGTTTGGAAATTATATGACAAGCCTAGCTCCTTATGAGAACGGATTATGTTTGCCAAATATTTAAATGATGGACTGAGAGAGTACATTTTTAAAGTCTCAAATTTGCCTTCGGGTTCTACTATTTGGAATTTCCTTTGTAAATGTAGATCAGTTATTTTGCCTCATCTCTCATGGATTGTTCATAATGGTAGAAAGGTCAGATTTTGGGATGAAGTATGGAATGGACACACACCTTTGGTGAATATTAGGGATTGGTCTCCTCTGATCACTGTTCTTTCCTCCCTTTGGGGTGTTTTTGTAGCAAATTATTTTGAAATTGTGACTAGTGGACACCTTAACCTAGCTAGATGGAAGTCGATTGATTTCTTAGATGTTGATCAAAGCATGAAATTAGATTTTGAAAAGATTTTGGGGGATAGAATTGTATTTCTTTCTGATTTTGAGGATGAACTTATTTGGACAAATAATATTTCTGGTAAGTACACTGTTAAAGATGGTTACAACTCTCTTATGGTTGCTAAAGATTTGTCTTCTTCGCTTTATAAGTTGTTTTGGCATTCGGTCTGTCTTCCCAAAGCTGGAGCCTTTGCTTGGTTGGCAGTTCAGGATAGAGTCCTTACAGGTATGAGACTAGATAGGCTTGGTATCACTGTTGTTTTCCCTTGTGTCCTTTGTAACAAAAATTTGGAATCTTCTTCACACATGTTCCTACATTGTGATTATGCTTATGAATGTTGGCAGTGGTTGTTTGAGAAGTTAAATATATCCTTTGTTATTGATAAGGATCTCATTTCCCATTTTAGATCTTGGCCCTTTATGTTTGCCTCATCTTTTTATGCATGCCTTTGGATCATAAGTCCATCTATTGTGATTTGGAATGTTTGGTTAGAGAGAAACAACAAGATATTTAAAAAAACAAGGTCTCCTGTGTCTGAGGTTCTATTAAAAATTGAGTCTTCAGTCTCTGAGGTTGCTTTGTCATTTATTTATAAGAATTTGGAAAATCTTACTTCTTTTTCGCATTGGGATAGTAGAGTTACTAGAGTTTGGAAGCTGCTATAAGTTTTACCCTCTCATGGTTCAATTTTAAAAAAGAATGATGCAATAGGTAAGAGATGCTCTGCTAGATGGAAACCTCCTCCGTAGGGGCACTTTAAACTGAATTTTGATGGGGCCTCTCATGGTAACCTTGGGCTGGCTGGGGTAGGCATGGTAATTTATGATCACAATGCAAATTTTATTCAAGCTAAGTGTCATGCTATTGGTTTTAAAATTAACAATTATGCAGAATTTCATGCTTTGTCTTTTGGACTGGATATGGCAATCTCTTTGAGAATTAAGGACTTAATAATTGAAGGTGATTCTATGGTGATTATTTAATGTGTTATGAAAAAGAAATCGAATTGTTGGAATTTGCAGTATATACTTGATCCTATTTTACAAAAATTAGGATTGTTTGAATATTTCTTGGTATCCCATTGTTACAGAGAAGTTAATAAGATTGCAGATTATTTGGCAAATTTAGCCATTGATAGCAATGCTAATCAGCGAGAGGTGGGTTTTGAGGAAATTCCTTCTAGGTTGTGGGAAGGTTTGCAACAATAATCATATGATTTTCTTGAGTAACATTGATGTAAAATTTTATGATGATAATTATTCACGCTTTCCCCTTTCATTTCAAGTATTCATGTTCGTTGTCTGGAGAAGAGTTAGAGGTCATGGTATTTGATATAATAGTGTTTTTCCAAAGGTTTTTTGATACTTTCTTTTTTGGCAGGAAGGTTTTTGGCTCATGGGATTTGGCACAGGGCTTTGGAAAATTTTGTCTTCTTCCATTGATAGCAGCTATGGAGTCTACATTTGAAAATTATCCGATGGGTTTTTTTGGCAAATTGTCATATGGGCTCTATGCAAAACTGATATTATATGTGTTGTGACCGCATTTTGTATGTGGTTTTGGGCGGGGTGTATAAATTGATCTGTTAGATACTACAGGTTTATTTTATGAGCTGTGACCAGAGGTTTTCTTCCCAGGGTTCTTTCCTTTGGTATGCTCTTTGAATCCTGTGTAAAAAATAAAAAATATTAATAAAAGAGTTTAGTGGAATAATCCACTTTTATTGAAAAAAAAAATTATATTATATAATATATTATTGTATAAATTATATAATATTATGTATTATATATTATATAATATATAATATAATATAATATTATATTATATAATATATTATTATATTATATATATTATAAATATTATATTATATAATATAATATAATATAATAATATATATAATATAATAATATATTATATAATACATATTATATAATATAGAATAAGTATATTACATTATATATTATATATAATATATAATGTAATATAATTATTATGTATTATATATATAATTTATTTTTTAATTTAAAATTACCTAAAATCGGATATTCGATATTCTCGTATATCCGATTTTATCCAGTGTTTACCATGTCAAGGTGTATTGACACCCAGGCCAAGCAAAAAGTCAACACGGATTTTTGCATTTTTAGGCGAGTGGAAAAGGCTATTTTTTTCACATCGCCACTTTTTGGCCCCCCATGATCCTTCACTAACCCTCATAGGAGGAATGAAGGAATTGTCATTGAAGGAGTTTCCCCCTTGACTAACATTTATAGGTAATGAGTGTGTCTGGGTAACAAGGGGAGCACTCATGGTAGGAGAAATGAAAGAGGAGGTATTGCCCCCATGACTAATATTTATTGGTATGAAATTTTGTGTAGAGGTATCCATAATGTTTGATGTGAAGGTATGCACACTAGTCATAGGAGTTGTCAAAGGAACAAAATGATTAAATTGACTAGGAGGTTGTGTATAACCTATGTTTTCATCACAACTCTTCATAGGCATGATGTTAGAATCAACAATATGAGTAATACCATGCAAGATATCAACACCATGTTTATCACTTTGAATCATTCTTTTTAATCCTTCAATCAATGGGAGAGCTTCACATTCTGGGTATTCTTGACTCATCCTGTTGGACATTGTTGCTGCTAGGATATGTTGTTGTCATTAATGTGAATATATTCCTACTCTGGTGATTGCTGATTGGTTCATTGGGATTATGGTTTGGTGTATGGAGTATTTTTAGTATCATTATATTCTTCTATATTGGTTTTGGTGATCCAGAAAGGCTAATTGATCATATCATATGATCCGGTTTTGGAGTTTTTTTTTTTTTTTTTTTTTTTTTTCTGATTAGTGCTTTGTACAGTTCTGTATTGCCTCCAGTATATTCTAGTGTGATCAAATCTTGAGCTGAGATTTTGGGATATTGTTTGAGATGGTCTTGTGTATCTTCATTTCAGATGGTTCATGATTTGGTGCTCCGCAAGTTGTCTTTCTTCATCAAAGTTGTTGTTGGTTGAGTGTTCTTGAGTTTCAGATGTTAACAGATGAAGATTTGATAAGTGGGGTTGGTACAATTGTTACTGATTATTCTAACATGCTTGTTGGTGTTTCCTAATTGTATCCTATTTGTTTTGATAATATGTATTGATCATTGTGCATGTTTTTGGTGATTTGCTTGAACTGGTGATGTTCTTCATGTTATGTGGTATTTTTGGTGGTGTAGCATGTTGCAATTGATTTTGGCATGATATCCAATGGTGTTGCATGTTTGGAGATTTGAATTAGGTCGATGTTATGTCATGTAAATCATTATATTGGTTTGATGGTCGATCTTTGTATCGTGTGATGTAATTTTTTAATTGTGAGTTGATGGTTTAGCCGATCTTGTTATCATGGTTGATGATTTGTATATATAGGTGGTATTGTAATGTAATTTAGGCATCAAGGTTGTGTCTGCATTATTAGAGAGTGGTATATGTTTGAATAAGGATTCATCTTTTAGTGTGAGGTATTGAGGAGAGAATGGTGTTGTAGAGAAGACAATTTTGTTTAACTGGAACTATCATCAGACATTTGTAGATGCTATTATTGTAGTTGAACATTTCTTCCGGATTGTAGTCCAGATCTTGTTGTAAGTCAGTGAGACTTCCCTAAGGGTTGTAGCCTTCCTGGTCATTATCTTTTGAGCAGTGAGCTCTAGGCAGTGTGTCTGAATGCATGTGCATTCCCCATTGTATTATTTTCACATACTACTACAAAGTATCATCTTATTGTGGGTAGGTTCCCACCATGGTTTTTCCCTTAACCAGGTTTTCCATGTCAAAATCTTGGTGTTGTGTTATCAATTTTCTTATCTTTGTTATTGTTGCAGTTTATCATATTTGTTAATGAGGTTAAGTTTGTAGATCTGGTGAAAACTGATTCACCCCCCCTCTCAATTTTCCTCCATTGTTGTTGCTAACACATCCATTGTTGAAGATTGTCAAATTGATTGTCCATCTTTGTCAATTGATCAATGGATACTCTAGTTAATGATTCCTCCACATCATGAGAATTATCAAAAGGATAAATGGGGATATTTGTAGGATTGGATGAAACACCAATATCCTCATTGAAAAAGCTAGCCAAACTAGGCTCCATTTCCTCGATGTTTAAACCTTGGGCGGCCTTAATTCTACAACTTCTCCTTATGGGGATACTATAGGTAGGACTAACAGTAGTAAAACTCTTGCTTTAAGGGAGGGAAATTTGAATTTCGAATTTTAGAATTTAAAATTCTGGGAAAAATAATTGAAAGAATCAAGAGTAATAATGTAATCTCCTAGGATTTTGAAATTTAAAATTAGGGGTTTGTTAAAATAACCTCTTAATTTAAATTTAAATAATTCCTTAGAAGATAGAAATTTAAATTTAAAATTAGGGCTGAAAATGACCTCTTCATTTTAAAAATTTGAAAGGAGGAAACATCCAAATTAAAATTAGGGTTGTCCAAATCTAACCTCTTCATTTTAAAATTTTAAAATTTTGGAATGTTGAAATATTGAAGAAATCAATTTAAATTTTAAAAATCAGGGTATATGTAATTAACCACTTAATTTTAAAATTTAAATTGAAACTTGAAATGTTGAAATTCAGATTTGTTTTCGACCTCTGGGCAACCTAAAATCAATAAAATTTCACAAATCTCCAGAATTGAGTAGCAAAATATAGTCAAAACAAGCTCCCGAAATTTTAGGAGAAAAAGTTAGGACGAGGTAGGTAGCTACTTGGTGCGACCAAATTTTTACCAATTTTTTAGGGAAGCAAGATATTGTGATTTTAATGCAAATTCCAGAAGGATATGGGAATTGGAGATGTCTAGATATGCAAATAAGCCTTGAAGGTCAAAATATGACACACTTAAGATGTTCGAGGAGATGATAAAGGACACACTTAAGGGCCGACTTTTATGATGTTTAGAAGTAAGAGGCTTTAGAATTTAATTGAGTCAATTAAATGCTTGAAGGAAAATTTGAAATTGCACAAGATTAATTTAATTTTAAAAATTAGGGTTTGTTGCATAAACAGCTTAATTTTAAAAATTTAAATTTAAAAATTTGAATATTGCAAGGTGGGTATGTGCAGTATCATGGCGTGCCAAAGCAGGCCCTTAAGTGGCAATGAAATTTCAGAAAATAAGAGTTATGCAACTTGACATGAAAATTTGAATAAGTTGTGAACATTATTTTTAAAATATGTAAGAAGAAAATCTATGGAAAATTGAATGTAGTTTCTAAGCTACTAGTTATTTTTTGGAAAAAAAAATTCCTATTTGATGAAAATTTCAAATTTCAATGCAGTGGTACTAAAATTTCAGGAAAAAGATAAGAAGTAGACGTATGTCTGACCACCCTAATCACAATCAAATCATAATATTTTTTTATAATATTTATAATATAAGTAATATAAGTATTAGAATCATGTTCGGATGTGACACATATTTGTTTATAATTTTTTATAAAGTAAATAATTATTTATGAATTGTTTACTACAACTTTTCATAAATTCAAAAACTCCTACGTCTGACCACCTTAACTTGGTCAAAACCTTATTAATTTTTATTTTTAAAAATTTTTCCCTATAGTAGACGAAGCATAGGATGTGATGCATGTTTTAGATTCAAAAAATGTTATACCGTTTGAAAGTTATGAGTGCTTTTCAATCAGTCTATCAATCAGGACTATTGTCAGAATTCAATTAGAAAATAAATAATAATTATTTATTAAAGTCGAAATAAGACAAGCCTTATATTGTTGGAAAGCTGAGAACTTCCTTAAAAAACCTTTTTCGTTTCATCAATTTTGGCTACAAAAAAAGTCGTCAGCCACCAGTGTAAATTCTGGAAAATCAAGGAATACTGAAAAAAACATTTTTTCAGTTGACTTTCCAAGCTTGTCACTTCCAAGCCAAATCCAAAAGCATTCCCAAGCTGAAATTTGAAATTTGAAAATTTTCCAACACAAATCGGATATCCGATTTTAATAAGTAAATTCACTAACTAAATTTGCACATAATTAATCTAATGTTTATTAATATATTAATTTATAAATAAATTAGTATATGATATTAGGGAGAGGGAGAGGGAGAGAGGGGATTGGAGAGAGAGAGAGAGAGAGAGAGAGAGAGAGAGAGAGAGAGAGAGAGAGAGAGAATAGGGGGGAGAGAGATTAGGGGAGGGAGGGGGGAAGATTAGGGGAGGGAAGTGGGAAGGGAGAGAGACATAAAGAGATTAGAGAGAGAGAGAGATTAGGGGGAGAGAAATAGAGAGATAGAGAGAGATAGAGAGAGAGGGAGAGATAGAGAGAGATTAGGAGAGAGAGAGAGATTAAGACACCAAATTGTGTCGTTATGGGTCATATGGTGTCCTAAGGGGCCGTAGGACACAATATGACCCCTTAGAACACCATAGGACCCATAGAGACCCAATATGGTGTCATAGGGGGTCATATGACATAATATGACCCATTAGGACACAATATGACTCATAACGACACAATTTGGTGTCTTAAGGGGTCATATGGTGTCCTAATGGGTCGTAGAACATAATATGACCCCTTAGAACACCATAGGACCCATAAAGACCCAATATGGTGTCTTAAGGGGTCATATGGTGTCCTAAGGGGTTGTAGGACACCATATGACCCCTATGGACACCATAGGACCCCTATAGACACCATATGACCCCTTATGACACCATATGGTGTCATTAGGATCATATGGTGTCCTAAGGGATCGTAGGACACAATATGACCCCTTAGGACACCATAGGACCCATAACGACCCAATATGGTGTCTTAAGGGGTCATATGGTGTCTTAAGTGGTCATATGGTGTCCTAAGGGGTCTTAGGACACCATATGACCCCTATGGACACTATAGGACCCCTTATGACACCATATAATGTTGTTAGGGGTCATATGGTGTCCTAAGGGGTCGTAGGACATAATATGACCCCTTAGGATACCATAGGACCCATAACAACCCAATATGGTGTCATAACGGGTCGTATGGTGTCCTAAGGGGTCATAAGGGTTCTTGGGACACTATATGATCCCTAAGGACAACATACGACCCCTTATGACACCATATGGTGTCGTTAGGAGTCGTATGGTGTCCATAGGGGTCATATGGTGTCCTAGGACACCATATGACCCCTTAAGACACCAAATTGTGATGTTATGGGTCATATGGTGTCCTAAGGGGTTGTAGGACATAATATGACCCCTTAGGACACCATAGGACCCAAAGTGACCCAATATGGTGTCATAAGGGGTCATATTGTGTCCTAAGGGGTCATATGATGTCTTAAAGGGGTCATATGACACAATATGACCCACAACGACTCAATATGGTGTCTTAAGGGGTCATATGGTGTCCTAAGGGGTCCTAGGATACTGTATAACCCCTATGGACACCATAGGATGCCTTATGACACCATATGGTGTCGTTAGGGGTCATATGGTGTCCTAAGGGTTCATATGGTGCCCTATAGGGTCATAGGACACAATATGACCCTTTAGGATACCATAGGACCTATAACGACCCAATATGGTGTCTTAAGGGGTCATATGGTGTCCTAAGGGGTCGTAGGACACCATATGACCCCTATGGACACCATAGGACCCCTTATGACACCATATGGTGTCCTAAGGGGTCGTAGGACCCCTTATGACACCATATGGTGTCCTAAGGGGTCGTAGGACATAATATGACCCCTTAGGACACCATAGGACCCATAACGACCCAATATGGTGTCATAATAGGTCGTATGGTGTCCTAAGGGGTCATAAAGGTTCATGGGACACCATATGACCCCTAAGGACAACATACGACCCCTTATGACATAATATGGTGTTGTTAGGGGTCATATGGTGTCCTAAGATGCCATATGACCCCTTAAGACACCAAATTGTGTCGTCATGGGTCATATAGTGTCCTAAGGGATCGTAGGACACAATAAGAACCCTTAGGACACCATAGGACCCAAACGACCCAATATGGTGTCATAAGGGGTCATATTGGGTCCTAAGGGGTCATATGATGTCTTAAAGGGGTCATATGACACAATATGACCCATAACGACCCAATATGGTGTCTTAAGGGGTCATATGGTGTCCTAAGGGGTCATAGGACACCATATGACCCCTATGGTCACCATAGGACCCCTTATGATACCATATGGTGTCATTAAGGGTCATATGGTTTCCTAAGAGGTCATATGGTTTCCTAAGGGGTCGTAGGACACAATATGCACCCTTAGGACACCATAGGACCCATAATGACCCAATATGGTGTCTTAAGGGGTCATATGGTGTCCTAAGGGGTTGTAGGACACCATATGTCCCCTTATGGCACCTTATGGTCTTGTTAGGGTTCATATGGTGTCCCAAGGGGCCGTAGGACATAATATGACCCCTTAGGACACCATATGACCCATAACGACCCAATATGGTGTCATAACGGGTCATATGGTGTCCTAAGGGGTCCTAAGGGTTCATGAGGCACCATATGACCCCTAAGGACAACATACAACCCCTTATTACACCACATGGTGTCGTTAGGGGTCATATGGTGTCCTAGGACACCATATGACCCCTTAAGACACCAAATTGTGTCGTTATGGGTCATATGATGTCCTAAGGGGTTTTAGGACACAATATGACCCCTTAGGACACCTTAGGATGCAAAGCAACTCAATATGGTGTCATAAGGGGTCATATTGTGTCCTAAGGGGTTGTAGGACACAATATGACCCCTTAGGACACCTTAGGATGCAAAGCGGCTCAATATGGTGTCATAAGGGGTCATATGATGTCTTAAAGGGGTCATATGACACATTATGACCCATTAGGACACAATATGGTGTCTTAAGGGGTCATATGGTGTCCCAAGGGATCCTAGGACACCATATGACCCCTATGGACACCATATGACCCCTTATGACACCATATGACCCCTTATGACACCATATTGGGTCGTTATGGGTCATATTATGTCATGTGACCCCTTTAAGACATCATATGACCCCTTAGGACACAATATGACCCCTTATGACACCATATTAGGTCGCTTTGGGTCCTATGGTGTCCTAAGGGGTCATAAGGGGTCATATTGGGTCGCTTTGGTGTCCTATGGTGTCCTAAGGGGTCATAAGGGGTCATATTGGGTCACTATGGTGTCCTATGGTATCCTAAGGGGTCATAAGGGGTCATTATGGGTCCTATGGTGTCCTAAGGGGTCATATTGGGTTGCTTTGGGTCATATGGTGTCCTAAGGGGTCGTTGGACACAATATGACCCCTTAGGACACCATAAGACCCATAATGACAGAATATGGTGTCTTAAGGGGTCATATGGTGTCCTAAGGGGTCGTAGGACACCATATGACCCCTATGGAGACCACAAGGCTCCTAATGACACCATATGGTGTCACTAGGGGTCCTATGGTGTCCTAAGTGGTAGTAGGACACAATATGATCCCTTAGGACATGATAGGACCCATAATGACCCAATATGGTGTCTTAAGGGGTCATATGGTGTCCTAAGGGGTTGTAGGACACCATATGACCCATATGGACACAATAGGACCCCTTATGACACCATATGGTTTCGTTAGGGGTCATATGGTGTCCTAAGGGGTCATATTTTGGCCCATGACCCCTTAGGACATAATATGACCCATAACGACATAATTTGGTGTCTTAAGGGGTCATATGGCATCCCATGACCCCTTATGACCCCTGATGACCCCTAACGACACCATATGGTGTCCGAAGGGGTCCTATGGTGTCCTAAGGGGGCATAGGATGCTATATGACCCCTTAGGACACCATAGGACCCATAATGACCCAATATATGACCCCCATGGACACCATAGGACCCCTTATGACCCATAACCACATAATATGACCCATCTCTCTCTATCTCTGTCTTTGTCTCTCTCTCTCCCCTAATCTCTCGTTCTCCCCTAATCTCTCTCTCCCTCTCCTCCTCTCTCTCTCTCCTAATATCTCTCTCTCCCCCTCCCCCGATCTCTCTCTCTATGTGTCTCTCTCTCTCTCTCTGTGTCTCTCTCTTTGTCTCTCTCTCTTTGTCTCTCTCTCTCTCTAATATGACTAATAAAATTAGATATTGGATTTTATCGGATATCAGATTTCTGCCATTACCATTAATGTGGAAACAGTAAAAAAAAGGCGGCAATGGGAAAAAATTTTGGGACCACAAATTTATACATTAAAATCGGATATCCTATTTTTGTAAATAAAAAAGAGCCTTGTGGGCCATTTGGTGGATTCCAATGGCCCACAGTCTGCATATTCTATTTTTTGTCAACGATGACAGGTTTTTAGATAGGTTGAGACAAATTTGTGCTTTTGAGAGATTCTTAAAGTCAAATCTTACATTGTCAATCATCTAGGAGCATCTTTGTGGAGGTAAATGGGGAGTAGTAGTCATCGGAAGTCTAAATGCAAAAGAAATTTTTTAAATGAACAAATTGAAGTGTATAGAGAAAGAGATAGAGAAGGTCATAGGAGGAGAAGACAAGGTATGTTAAATATTGCTAATTTTACTTCAAGTGAAGAGGAAATTGAGTTTGAAAATGTGTCACAAGTTATTGAAAATGAAAATGTAGATTTTGAAAATGAAAATTTTGAAAATGTTGAAAATGTTGAAAGTGATAATGAAAATGCTCAACATGTGGAAAATTTTGACATAGGAGGTGAAAATGTGGTAAACTTTGACATTGAAGGTGGAATTTCTCAACCAAGTGAACCATATGTAACACCTAATTACTTTAGAAATGAAGACCCTCTCATGGATGAAAGACAAATTCCAAATCCAAGACCTTCAAGAACCCCAAAATGGTTATTTGAAATCGATGAGAACATTATTAGGAATCATGAAGGCAAAGGTCAACAAGAACCATTCGATTGTGGGCTACATAACTTTTCGACCAAAATTTTAGCAATAAGACATTGACCGAGCAATGCCAACTCTTTGTTCAATTTCTAAAGATGATAAAGATGAGACCAATAAGACATTGACCGAGCAATGCCAACTTTTTGTTCAATTGATAAAGATGATAAAGATGAGACCATTGCTAAACAAATTGAAGATTCGTATGAACAAGAAGATGGAGATAAATTCTATTATTTCAAAAAATCTATTTGAAGCTCTCAATTCTATTGGGAAGAATACCAAGGAAAGAGATAAGATAGCCGCTCGAAGAGTGATTACAACCTCCTTAGTAAGCCATCAATTGAGGAAGGCTTGTCAAATGAGACAAAATTACAGTGCTGATTTGAACATAAACCGTAAAACTTTGGATAGAGCACTTGCACAAAGACAAAGACTTCACGATCCACTTCAACATGATACATGGACTTTTGGTGGGAGGCTTCCACATGTTGATACAAATTTGACTGACAATGCGAAGGAGGAGATTCAATAATTTTGGCACTCTAATTCTAGAGTATCACCCAATGTAAATGACGTTTTGAAATTAATAATCGACAACCGAGACCGCAGACCGCATCCCAAACATTTCTTCGAATCAAGCCAAACAATGTTGTACAAAATTTTTTGTGAAGTACATCCAACTTTGAAAATATCACAAAGGGCCTTTGAATCTTTGAAACCATTTTATTGTGTTCCTCTTAAGATTTGCAATACTTGTTGTTACAAGTACCATGTGGAGTTTTCAATGTACCATGAATTTTTATGTCATATTCGTTCTACGATGCATACTAATGAGATGTTGCAGGAGTGTGGTGTAGTGCTATTTCTGAGACCATCAAGAGACTTGCAAGATCTATTTTTATGCCCTAGATATCATGGTTTCTATTTCTATAGAAATGATTGTTTGAATGAGAAGTGCTCAGAATGTGGTGGGTTGTCAAAGTTTGTTTCATGTTTTCATGAGGTAGCGAACACGAGTTTGGAAAGAATTATGTTGAGAAAAAAGATATGAGATAGTGAAATATACTTTGAAGAGTGGAGCTGAAGCATCTGGATGCGAATTAGTCTCAAGAGAAGTGAGTATTGTTGATTTTATTTTGGATTTTAAGGAAAATGTTTTTTACAAGTATGCAAGGCACACCCATAGGTCTCAGTGGTTGGGTCAACAGTTCAGGATGTGTAAGAACTCTTTCCCGATTGGCACTATTGTATCGGTGGTTTATTTTGTGGAGAACTATACATTGCAACAACAGAATGAGGTACAGTCTCAATACTACAATTCAATCCAGATTGCTATTTTTGTTCACATTACATATAGACATGCTCCTCATAGTACAGAAGAGGACAAGAAGATAATCAGGGAGTATCATTTTTATATGAGTCATGATAGATCACACTCCTTTGAGTATGTGCAACATTCTTTCGAGATTTTTTTTGAGTTCTTGCATGAGAAAGATATTGCAATTGATTGACATATCATATGGTCAGATAACTGTATGGGTCAATTCAAGAACACCCATATGTTTTATTGGTTGAGTAGAATGCATGTAGAGAGGCGTATACCTCATATTTGGTGTTTTTTTGAGGCAGGGCATGGGAAGGGAGAGCATGATGGAGCAGGTGCATGTTTGAAGAGAAATCTAGTTAAGGAGCAATTGAGGGTTTCAGGTGTAAATTTATCTGATGCATGTTCTATTGTTGATTGGTGTAGTTCAACATTGTCACATGGAGGTACTCTTTATTCAGCAGTGACCAAAATCTTTTGGTTGGTTGAGGAGTGCACAGTGGGAGATAGATTGGATTGTCAAACAATTAAAGATTCTTCAAAGATGCTTTCATTTCTCAGCTCAGATGCAAGTGCATGGACCATTTGGACATGAGTGTTGGCTTGTTTTTGTCAGAGTTGTGTTTGGTGTGATTGGGATAAGTGCGAGTCAAGTGAGTGGGTTGATGCATGGGTTCCCCAATATCTAACTCCTTTATCTCAAACAATATCCTTGTCAAACGATGACATGGAAAGTTTACTTGAGTATGATCATCTATCGGATCTTGTACAACCAAGACATGTTTTTGTAGTTGTTGCACAACAAGGGAATGAAGAGAGATCGGAATATTGGTTGGCACGATGTGTATAGGGAAAACAAAAGCTAACACAACCAGTGATAGATGATGATGGGTTCACATATCCTATAGGTTTAGTTGTTGTTGTGGGAACTTGGTTGCGAACATACATGATTAGAAAGAATGACATACCTGCATTTGAAGACTATGAGAGACACAAAACCATTCTCATGTATTCACACCTTATTATAGCTACAAATGTCAAGTTGTTGAAGCCCCAAGAAAAACCAAAGACCAAAGACCTCTGGACAGTGACTACTGCTGATCATGAAGCAATACTGGATACTCTTAAGCAAAGAGATGATCCTTCAGGCATACTTGAGAAGTAGGTCTTTAATTGTGCCTTATTTTTTTTATCATGCATTTCATTTCAAATAATGATCATAAAACCTTAATGTTCAAGTTTGTTACGTGTATATTAAGGATGTGTTCAAAATGCAGGTCTATTGATGAATGTTTTTTTTTGGCAACACGGTTTTTGCATGCACATAGTGGGTACACTCGATATAAGTCGAAGGGATGTATTTTTTGCAATAGGTATTATTATCATGCATTTGATGAGATTTACAATTTTTGTTATTAGACAACACTATTTGACAATTTTTGATGATATAATTATCGCAAAACCTTTATGCTCATGCAGGTCTTTTTTGATGATATACAACAGTATCACATTATTATTTTTGCATCAACATAGTGGGTTCTATTGATATAATTCAAAGGAATGTATTTTTATGGTATATAATCCCACCTTTTCATTTATTATCATGCATTTCAGTTGAAGTGATTATTATAAAGCCTTTATGTTCATCCATGCATTTTATGTGTAGACAAACAATTCAAATGAATGAGACTGACGATTTTTTCGCTAACCGAAAAATTGTTGCCCTAGTAAAACCGTACGGAAAATTGAAAAATCGAGATAGGCTTTTGTAGGGACCCCTCTCATGGCCCCGTAGGTTCAAACTAATCATTCGCAGGTGCCACAGATTATGAGTTAGGGCCCGTCAAAGTTTGATAATTTTTAGCACTAAGGGCGCTCAAGGGACGATGTCGGTAGGGTATGACCCTGAGCGTTCGACCGAGTGGGGGGGAAAAATAGGAGCATGAATAGGGTAATAATGCCTAACTAGACATGTCAAAGCCGATGGTTCATCATCGCGACAAGGTGAACAAGAAATTGGCCACGAGACAACATTCGAATGAATGAGACTAACGATTTTTTCGCCAACCGAAAAATTGCTGCCCTAATAAAACCTTAGGGAAACTTGAAAAACCGAGATAGGATTTTGTAGGGACCCCTCTCATGGCCCTGTAGGTTCAAACCGATTGTTCGCAGGTGCCATGGATTCCGAGTTAGGGCCCGTCAAAGTTTCACAATTTTAGCACTTAGGACACTCAAGGGATGACGCCGGTAGGGTATGACCCCGAGCGTTTGACCGAGTGGGGGGGGAAAATAGGAGCATGAATAGGGTAATAATGCCTAATTGGACATGTCAGAGTCGACGGTTCATCATCATGATGAGCTAAATGATAAATTGGGCACAAGACAACATTCGAATGAGACTGACGATTTTTTCGCCAACCAAAAAATTGCTGCCCTAATAAAACTATAGGGAAACTTGAAAAACCAAGATAGGCTTTTGTAGGAACCCCTCTCATGGCCCCGTAGGTTCAAACAAATTGTTTGTAGGTGTTATGGATTTCGAGTTAGGGCCCGTCAAAGTTTGACAATTTTTAGCACTTAGGGCGCTCAAGGGACGACGCCAGTAGGGTATGACCCTGAGCGTTCGACCGAGTGGGGGGAACAAATAGGATTATGCATAGAGTCATAATACATAAATGGACATGTTGGAGCTGATGGTTCATCATCACGATGAGAAGAACGAGAAATTGGCCAAGAGATAACATTCAAATGAATGAGACTGACGATTTTGTTGCCAACCGAAAAATTGCTGCCCTAATAAAACCGTAGGGAAACTTGAAAAACTGAGATAGGATTTTGTAGGGACCCCTCTTTTGGCCTCGTAGGTTCAAAGGGATTGTTCTTAGGTACCAGAGATTCCGAGTTAGGGGCCATCAAAGTTTGACAATTTTTAACACTTAGGGCACTCAAGGGACGACGCCTGTAGGGTATGACCTCGAGCGTTTGACCGAGTTGGGGGGAAATAGGAGCCTGCATAGGGTAATAATGCCTAACTGGACATGTTGGAGCCGATGGTTTTTCATCGCGACAAGATGAACGAAAAATTGGCCACGCGACAACATTCGAATGAATGAGATTGACGATTTTTTTGCCAACTGAAAATTTGCTGCCCTAATAAAACCGTAGGGAAACTTGAGAAACCAAGATAGGATTTTTTAGGGACCCCTCTCATGGCCCTGTAGGTTCAAACCGATCATTTGTAGGTGCCACGGATTCCAAGTTAGGGCCTGTCAAAGTTTGACAATTTTAGCACTTAGGGCGCTCAATGGACGACGCTGGTAGGGTATGACCCCAAATGTTCGACTGATTGGGGGGGCAAAATAGGATCATGCATAGGGTAATAATGAATTGTATCAATTATTAGTCATTAAATGAATTGTATTGTATTGTTCATTAAATGAATTGTATTGTTTATTAATTGTATTGTTCATTAAATGAATTGTATTGTATTGTTCATTAAATGAATTGTATTGTTCATTATACAAACAACACTTACGATGAAATAAAATGAATTATATTTTTCATTAAATAACCATTTTTAATTATTGGAATGAAGATTAAAGATTTCCATGATACCACCATGCACAAATGAGAAACAATTTATATGATCGAATATCAACTTCTGTATATATAAAAAATGTCAAATGATTACAAATGTATGTCCATACACAAATATGGCATAAATGCCAACTCAAACAAAATGTATGTCTAAATACGTGAATGTATGTCCATATACAAAATATAAATGCCAACTAGACATGTAAGCATCCCAAAACTATCTATAACATCCTAAGTTGTTGATGGATCATCAAAATCGATCCTCTTCACCGCATTGCTCGGCTCTGAAGGATCTTGCACAAGAAAAACAAACCACGATTAATATTAGTTATATTATATAATTCACATTCGAAAAGTTAACACAAAAATGAACTATAATTGAACTATTCATGTTTACCTCATCTCCACGTTTTCTCTTTGGCTTTGCAGGACTCTTGATGTATGTCTTCGGTAGAGGAGGTATGTTTTCAATATTTTCATACACAACCTACATATGTTTAGAAACATGACATTGATACAAGTTAGCATATAATTGTCACTGATAATAATAAATTATATCTACTAAACATAAAATGAAATAAACACACATCTACTCGAGGCATCTCTTCGTCTTTTCATCTTCAGGTATACTGGGTGTAGTCATCAAGGATGTGAAGCCAAGAATTCTCTGTACATATACACAACAAGTATATGAAACTATCAATCTATGTCTAGATGTGTATAATCACTATAAGTTATTTAAACTATTCATTCAATCGTATTTGCATTCAATTACCTTTCCCTTGTCTCCAACTGCACTACCAGATCCTAAATCACACTGCTCCGCATTCGTGTTGCTTGTGTCGTTCAAGAGTAAAATAAGATATACATGCAAGTTACTAAATAATCTAATTAATACTAATATAAATGATGAGCATGTATGCACAATAAAATACAAACGACTAGGTGCAATAATATATGTACCATCAAGCTATCAAGGCCAAATGAAATGGCCGACAAGGTGCCCTCCTAAATCTGTGTCAAGTCCTCCCCGGTCATCAACTATTAAATAGACCATGTAAATAAAAATTAGTACTTAATATTATCTAGATTATAAATATTCATTTAAAATATAGCATGAATTGTGAAAATACAAATCTTACCACTACATTGAATCAATGTATGATGACGGTTCCTCCTCGCCTCTAGCATGCAAGGACTCCTCAGGGTATCCTCCAGTATGTGTCATAACATCTGGTGCATCATGCATCTCATGCACCTCATAATCTACACTGTCCGCAGGAGGATCAACATGTTGTCCAACTGAACCCAACCATACGTGCCCACACATGACACAACTATGGGGCACACATATGTGTGGAGCCGAGGATGACATGTCATCGCCACTGGATGCACCGCTACCATCAAAAGTAGGCTGAGCTACTGACCTAGCCTGAGAAACCAAAAGGCTACTCAAAGAGTGAATAGCCGATATAGTCCGTGAAGCCACATCACAAATGATATCTGGATGCTGCATTGGAGGTGGGGGATCAACAGGAGGAGGGGAGACATATGGGCCCTGGACTACTCTAACTTTCCTACGTCTATTTTGGGACATACTTAAACCCACACCCTAGAAAGGTTGGATGTCAAAGTAGTTCACATGTTTGCGTAAAATAAACTCAGCATACAATTTTTTTATGAAGTAGAAGGGGACATCAAGATTGTTTTTGGGTGGTTTGTCGAAAACCATACACCAACGATCCCAAAATTTTTTCACAATACCATCATTTGTGCACTATTTAATAGAAAGTTTTTTTTTTGGGTCTACGGGTTGACTAGTGTGGGGATTCACAAACAATGAGGTGATATCGGTTTTCGATATCTCGAGATCCTTGATCTCCTTATACGACAAGCCATCTGCATATTGTTCCCTCATAGAATCTCACCACAAAAGGGCGGCATTGTGCTCCTTAGTCATGGTTTCCATACTGTTTATGATCGACGGGAGAGGATCAAAGATTGGGTTTAGATGAGGGATCCTACGATATACATCTGCAATCCCCCTGAATTCATTCAAATTTTGTGCAATCAAATCGTGAATTGAGGGGGGTTTGGAAAAGGAGGGTTTGGTTGTTGCGGTTGTGGTTGATCAATGTTTTCATTGTTATCCCCCATTTTTAACCTAATTGAATGTAAACAATTGAATTTAGTTAACAAATTTAAACAGTTTTGTATTTGATTTTAAAAAACCTAGTTTTCATGTAAAAAATAATATTTTCAATGAAAAATCGAATAAACATTAAAAAAAATACAAAAATTGAATGAAAATGATTGAAAACAATAAAAATATTACCTTTCAATATATTTTTAGCAATTTTTGGGCAAAACACCAGATATCGGATGCAATTGGATATTGGATTTCTATAAAATCACACAGCCCATGGGTTAAAAATGAGTCACGGGTTGTCACAGTCGAAATATATTGTCTCAGAAAATCGGATATCCGACTTTTATACTTAAATTATTTTAAAATAACATTATATTATATAATACATATTATATTATATTATAAAATATAATTATATATTATATAATATATAATATAATATAATAATATATTATATAATATGTATTTATAATATAATATAATAATATAATATATTATTATATTATTATATTATATAATATATTATTACATTATATATATTATATAATACAATAATATAATATATAATGTAATAATATATTATATAATATATTATGATATTATATAATATAATATAATATTTTATAATCTAATATTATATTATATTATGTATTATATAATATATAATATAATATAATATGTAATATATAATATAATATATTATTATAATATATTATTATATTATATTATTATATTATATAAGATATTATTACATTATATATATTATATAATACAATAATATAATATATAATGTAATAATATATTATATAATATATTATGATATTATATAATATAATATAATATTTTATAACCTAATATTATATTATATATTATGTATTATATAATATATAATATAATATAATATAATATGTAATATATAATATTACATTATATTACATTATATATTATATAATATATATTTTAATTTAAAATTATAAATAAAAATTGGATATCCGATTTGCTTAGGTAATTACCATACCAAGGTGTACTGACACCCAGGCCAAGCAAAAAGTCAACACGGATTTTTGCATTTTTAGGCGAGTGGAGAAGGCAATTTTTTTCACATCACCACTTTTTGGTCCCCCATGAACTTGCACTAACCCAGGTGAGAATTTTAATTTTGAAATTGAAGCATGGACTCAAAGTTGAAAATTAATTCAAGATCTACACAATCCACAAGTTCAATTTAAAATTAAAAATTAGGGTTTTTTTATTTAACCACTTAAATTTTAAAAAAATTTGAAAATTGAACATATAAATGAAAACTTTAATTGTAAACTTGAAGAGTTCTTAGATTTGAAACAATCAATCCAAGACAAATCACAAGCTCATTTTTTAATCTAAAAATTAGGGTTTTTATGAATTTAACCTCTTAATTTTTGAAAATTGCAAGGAAATTAAACTTGTAATTGAAATTTTGAATTGTAAATTGCACACACTCAAACCTAAAAACAAAAATCAGAATTAAGGGTGTAAGGAGTCGGGTTCACCAAAATGTAAAGTGGAAAATTGGGGCTTTAACAAATTCACCACATAGAAGGGGGAAACTACTAAGCCGATTTTCACTTGGAGGACTTTACATTCAAAAAAGGGGATGAATCTACTAGATCCAATCCTAAATGATGCAAGGACTAAATACTAAGTAGATGTGTTGTGTTTGGAATGTGTTTGAACCTCTTTTATAAGTAGAAAAATATGAGAAAACAACAAGCTACAAATTTGGGATTTCATTGTGCACCTAGAGCTGAGAAGTTTGAGATGATTTGGAGTTGTTCTGCAAAATCTGCAAAAAGTTGCACAAACTGTGTGTCTGGACCAGGTTACCCCCTTCTTGGTACTCTGAACTTTTCGTGTGTTCAAAAGGGTTTTTATGTCTATACAAATAAAGCTTAAGTCCAAAGGTACAACTATGCACTTGCTTCCTGCACATAGAAGTAAAGGGAAATTTGTTGGGAATAGAGGTTTGCCTTTAGGTAGAAATCCTCCTCTTTGAGGTGATGTTGAACTGATTGAAAATGATTTTTATACCTCCTTGTGAAATTTTGTTTGCCTCCACATGGAATGGTGATTTCATGAATTAGAATGATGATCTCTTCTTCAATGCTTGAAATCTCGACTCTATTGTTGTTCCTAAGCTTGAAGGAAGACTGAAAATACTCAATTGCTCTTGAATGCTTTAATGCTTGATCTCTTGAATGATCAGATGCTTGATTGAATTTCCATGATCTTATCAAATGAGAGGGGAAATCCCTCTTATATACTTTCCCGCATAATGAATTGATTAATTTTCCGATATGAGCCAACATAGAGGGGTTTTCTCGCTTCAAATTTGAGATAGGTCAGGGGGATAGGCCCAAGGATAGGTCCCCATTAAGGGGGACCAAGGCACCACGCCTTGGTCCTACCCTAATTTGGGGCAGAATCAAGGTGCTAGTTGGGTGCATCACTGAGTTGAATGAAGTTTTTGACATGTTTGAGCATAATCGGGTCTCTGATCAGGCTGAGGGGCGCAAACATTAAGGTGTAGACCCAAATAGGATAAAAAATTGGAAGGGGTGCAATTTTTGGACGCTATATTTTGTTGGGGTTTGCATATCTCTATTACTTGAAGAGGAAGGTTGTGTTATCAAACTAATCATTTGAGATATGTTTTCCATGGTGTGTTTTACATATAGTGAATTACACATGCCCTTTCAGATTCATAGACTTGTCAACAAAGATTTGTCCACCTAACCTTCATAACTCACTCAGAAGCATGGTGGAATGTGGGACCCATCATTATACCCTTGTGCTCACAAATGACCCATGTGTAGGAGGTATCCACGGTGGACTCACGGGAAAAGTGTTGAACTCTCAAAAAAAGTGGTGGTAAATGAAGTGTGTTATCTGTACCCATCTTTGTCAATTAAAGTGTACCCATGGGACAACGAGGTATCACACTTATTCCATTTTGGTCTCCTTTGTTGCAGGCTGGTGGGTTGTGGTGATAAACACGCCATTTGATCTATTGTGCTAGTATTTGCTAGGACTCCTCATGTATCACAATGAAAAGAATCATATTGACATAGCACCAAAGGTCATCAAGAAGAAAATTATGCTTTGTTGAAAATCAAAGTCACATTGAAAAAGTTATCGACAAGACACATCTAATGTCTCTCTGAAATAAGGATATCGATATGACATCGAATATCTACAAACACTGAAATAGGTCTCACCGAAAGGGAAAGTCACATTGAAAATGCAAGGATGTCGAAGAGACATTTAGGATCTATTACCAACAGACACAGGTGCCTCATTTCATCACTGTGGTGATAGGCACAGTGTGATATGTTGTACTGCAACAACACCTTTTCAGAGTTAAGTTGGTCCGCTCAGTGCCTTCACAATACTATTTCACTTGAAGAGGAAGGTTGTGATATCAAACTAATCATTTGATACATGTTTTACACAGTGTGTTTTACACACAAGTGAATTACACATTGTATATTTCAACCTACACAAGCTTAGTTCATGGTTGGTAAGATGTATTTTTTCCTCATTTTATATTATCTGAAATGAAAACCCTTCCTCTTCAGGTAACAAAGGCATGTGCACCCTAACAAAAGTGTATTTTTTATTTTATGATGTTGTAAAGTTTTGATAGGATTTCATTGTATATAAAGCATAGTGTGGATATACAAGATGGAGAATGGAGAGAGATGATAATGGAGGGGGAGATAATAAGAGAAAGTGGGGTAAGGAGATAGATATGGGGTTAAGGAGGGAGGGGGGATGGAGAGGGAGAGAGGATGAAAGGGAGGGAGAGACATAGAGAGGGGAGAGAGAGGTGAGAGAGAGAGAGCTGTGCAATCTAACCTAAGCTAGATCTCATCTTAATCCCATACTCTCCTCAAAAGGATATTCTTGCAAAGTAGGAGGCTTGTATGTTGGTCCTAGATATAATTTGTCCTCAAGCTACTTCAATCTTTCCCTTAGGATGTCAATTTCCTCATTAGTTTTGAGTGCCACCTTATGGGAGAACTTAGCCATATGTATTCTCATATTTTTGGCCTTTGTGGTAGAAGTGTTTGCCACTTTCTTGACAATTAGACTTTTCAAAATGTCTATCAATTTCATGATATAATGCAGGTCTTCGTGTAACTAGATGCAGGCACCAAATAGCTAGTTGATTGTCACAACCCCCCTTTATCACTTTTTGATTTAAATACAATTCTATTATATTTTTGGTTAAGCTATTTAAATGATTGAATAAATGTTATAAAAGAATAAAATGAATACACACACACACTTGGAGAATATAATTCAAAAGGCATTGTTTTTATTTGTTTATTTTCCACTCCCAATTATGGCACATGTTGTAGGAAGAATAAGAAGCTTCTAGATGAATCTCCACCACCTTGCATGTAACTCCCCCACTAAGTTTAATCAATTTGCATGAGTCCAATATTGGAAAAGAATCTCTTGTTTAATTAAATTTTCTAGATAGTGGAATGGAGGCATTTTTCTTATAAAATGATATGCAAGTTTCAAAGAAGGGAGTTGATTATGTTTTGAAGGAAATTTCCTAAGTTTTAGTAGTAGAATCTTCTTTGGTAGTCTCATTTTCATTGCAGGATTTTTAAGTTGTTGTTTGAAGGATTTCTCTCAAGTTGCAAGGAAGGATCAAAATGATAGCTAGAGGATTCAACATCAAGCTTCAGTAAACCAGGTTTTCTCCTTTTGTCATATGAGGAATTTGTATTTATCAAAAAATATATAGTTTCTAGATTCTTTAGTTGAATATAGTTTTGTGAAAGAATCATTTTTTTCTAATTGTTAGATAGGAAGAAAATCTATTTTGTTTTCTTTAAAGAAATGCAGTGATATAATTCTTTCTCTTTTTAAATACAAATGCAGATTTCTCTTGCATATTTTATTTAATCTATTTAAAAGGTAGAAAATCAGATTTTTTTGCTTTTCTGTTTTCTCTTGAAAACTAGAGATGATATTGAATATAAAAATAAATAAATCTCTCTCCGTGTGAATGAATAAATAAATCTCTTCTTCTTATTTAGGAAACAAAATACAACTCTATTATTTATCTTATTTAGAAATTATGCACATGATCTTGCTTTCTGCTTTTCCAAAGATTTTAGATCTATCCAAAAATCATATTTCCCCTTATTTAAAATCCTTTTTCTGAGATTAGAAAAATCTTCCCTGTGTGATTAAATGATATGAATCTTAATATTTATTCTCTCTTGAATTCTTTTCTCTGGCTCTTCGAATGAAAATCTAAAAGTAAAGTTTCACCCTTTAATTAAATTTTACTTCTCTGTGAACAGAAAAGTTTGATAACAAAATATAAACCTCGCTGTGTTCATTATTCACTGTGGAAAATATTATTCTTTTCCTCTCAGAAATCTCCCTCTATGTGAATATTAGTTGAGAAATAGAA
Source organism: Cryptomeria japonica (assembly GCF_030272615.1). Classification (NCBI taxonomy): domain Eukaryota; kingdom Viridiplantae; phylum Streptophyta; class Pinopsida; order Cupressales; family Cupressaceae; genus Cryptomeria; species Cryptomeria japonica. The sequence goes on from NC_081413.1 coordinate 686,622,290, forward strand.
TATAAATCCCCCTGTGTGAGCTTTGTATAAACATCTACCTACTTCTTGATAATCTGTGCATCGCTGGAGCAAATTATTTCTCTGTTATATTTTCATCCCTGGAATTAAATTGTTATTCTCACTCTTACATTAATATTTTCTTATACACACATACCTATTTATATACTATTCTTTTATGTAATTAATAAATCTGGTAATGTAAACCTCATATATATATATATATTTTATTTCAAACGTTAAAATTTATTAAATGTTGCAAGGCGATTTTAATTTACCAACGACACGGTCTTCGAAAATTATTTTGAATGATTAACGGAGGTCAATGCATGGGGAAGCGGAGTAACCGCTGAGCGCAGTGGTACCCTCCACTACCCCTGCGGTCACTGTCACGGAAGTGGCCGTAGGGGGAGTGGAGAGGCCCGCGGTGTCCCCTCAACCCTGCGGGTCTGCACATGCAGGACCGCAGGGGTGATGGGACCCGTGGTCCCCACCCCCCCCCTCTATTTGCTATTAACAAACACACGGTTTGTTTTTTTAGATTTCTTTTTATATTTTAATTTTAAATATTTTTTAAATGGAAATTATTAGTAATTACTTAGTTTAAATTTTTAGTTTAATTGTTAATAATTTTTAAATTAGTAAAATAAACTTAGGTAATATCGAGATAAATTTACCTTTTAGCAATTTTCTAAATTGTAAATTAAATTGTATTAAATTTTATAATTGTCCTTAGTAAAAATTTATTAAATTCCTTTAAGCAATTTTCTAATTATAATTGTGTTAAATCTTATAATTGGAATTTTATAAAAGCTATTTAAAATTCGTTGGGTCACTTGGTATTTTGGACTCATTAAAAGCAATTATTATAAATTAATATGATTTGAATCAAATGTCTAAATTAATTGCTATTTTTGGAACCTATGACCATAGGAATCATGCATTGCTTAATCATGCATGCAAGTTACACTATTCTTATATCATGCAAGTTACTTATATTGACGCTTTCATCTCCATGCAAGTTACACATGTAAATATTAATATGAAAGTTTCATAATGGTCATTATTATGCAAGTTATATTTCAAGTTTTGAATAATAAATAATTTAGTTATGGTTTTTTTTATTCTACGTGATTCATCAAGTAGTTATTTCAATTAATTAAATTATGCACATCAATTAGTAATTGTTTTCAAGTATTATGCTTTCATAGCTCTTAGTTAGAAAACTAAATAAAGAAAGATGGAAACCAAAACCTAGTAGCATTCGGTATATATAGTGCCTTTGGGTCACGCTTATGGGTAATACCGTCGTGTTGAACTACTGCACTTAACGCCTAATAAAGCTACATCAACAACGTCTGTGGCATCGTCCCTATAAATCATCGGGGAGTAATAAGGGACATTTGGAAGTTAAAATCCAAGGGGCGGGTAATCCCCTTTGGATCGATAATTTAATAAGATAATTCTAAAATGATCTTTCATCCACTGAGTTAAACCATAGTAAACTTCTATAGGGATGATGAGTGAAATGCTTTATGAAATTGATTTAATCTTGAAGAATTGTTGTCGATTGACAATTGGTCAAGGGTGACGGATGTGATAAGAATTAGGATCTAGTTGTTTTAGGCCACAAACAATAGGCCATCTCGAGCCTTTGCTTAAGCGCTACCACTGTGGGTAGCACCCGCAGAGAAACTGTCTGGGACATTGACCCTAGAAAGGGTTGCGTACCCACTAATCAGTTTACATCAAACCTTAGAGTAGAAAATAGAACTGCATATTCTACGCCTTGATCCCGTGCCAAAACGGGTATGTAGGCAGTCTTGGGATGGAGTTGTCCCTGGTACTCAGGCATTCGTGGGTGGGGTCTAGGCTTGGTAAAAAGAAGGGTTGAATAGAATCCTAATTTGAAAGATAAGTATATAAAAAAAGAAAAAGGAAAAAGTAAATCAATGCATACTTGGAAGGAATCCCGTATGGATTCGCTTGACTTCCCGAGGCTTTAAGCCAAATTCCGAGGCAGAACTCAAGCTTGTATTATGTACTTTAATTACTCATAAGGACGGTGACCTTAGTGCACTTCTATTAGAAGAGTGTAGTACTTAGTGAGTGGCTTAGGACCCGAATGGTCCTGATGGGTCTAAGTCTCTGTCCAGAGCACCTCCTATCCCGATTGGATAGATGCCTACCTCGTATGGGTAGATGCCTATCCTGTATTGGATAGATGGAATCTTATGTCCCGTATGGACAGATGCCTAACCCGTATGGTTAGATGCTCATCCCGGATGGATGAATGCCTAATCCAAATGGATGGATGCCCAGAGTATGCGATTGAATCAAACACAATGATTAAATTAAACAAAAAAAAAAAAGAATGGTCAATTTTGTTGAGTTAATTATGGTGGGTTATTACATGTGGTATCAGAGAAAAGGTTCAAATCTAGGCCTTGTGCTCACTTCAATTTATACAACTAAGGGAATTTTTTGCAATGGTAGAAATTAAATTTTAAAATCCTAAACCAAGAACTAACTACATAATTTAACTTTTAGGTAAAAACCTAGAATGGCTAGAGGAAGAGGAAGAGGAAGAGGAAGGGGTAATGGAAGACGTACTACCACTAGGAGTCAAAGGGAAGAAAACCATGAAGAAAACCATGAGGAAGACCATGAAGGGGATCAACATAACCCAAGAAATAATGAAGATGGGGTCGAGGCTATAATCAACCTTCTAACTAAGCAAAGAGATAAAATCAACTTCTTGGAACAATCAATAGAGGACCTTAGTGTTAGAGTATTCTGGTATTTACTTGATTAATTAAACATTATTTGTTTAATTATTTAAGTTCCCTTTATCTCTTTTACACTTAAGCTAACTTTAGGTGCATATAATTAATTATTATGTGCAAACCTAAGTTTTCCCTTTTAGGGTTTCTTAACCTATTAAAGGTTGAGTTCTTTCTTTTCATTGTATGATGAAGAAGGATTATTATTGAAAACACATTTTTGGAGATTATTGAGCTCTCATCTTTTGGAGCATATTTTTCCTGTGTATTCTTTCCTTCTGTGATTTGCTTCATTGCTTCTCCTTGTAACAAGTTTTTTAGCTTGCAGAGATTATTTGGGCTCATGTGGTGTTGTATTTCTCAACTCCTATATGGTATCAGAGCTTCAGTTCTGCAGCTACCTGTTCTTGTTTTGAGATTTTTGGCTTTGGAAGCAGATTTGTGGTTTCAGGAATTTTTTATGTACCTAGGGTTTGAGTTTTTTTTTTTTTTTTTCTGAGCACTTTGGGCCTAAACGGACCTCACCATCGTGCTTAGAAGGCCCGAAAACCCCTATGGTCATATAAAATTTGACCTATTTTGGTTCCTGAGCCTTTGGGTGAATTTTTTTCTCAGATCCAGGCTGTACGACCCTGACACACAAATCGAGAAATTTTTTTTAAAAAAAAATAATTGTCTTTTTAGGGCATGCAGGCCGAAATTTGCTTTTAAAAAAAATTCTTTCAAAAAAGCAAAAAAAAAAGAGGTTTTTGTTTCTTTTTAAGAAAAAATTTTTTTTAGGGAAAAAGTTTTTTTGGGGGTCCCCACGGTACGCAGGGTACTGTGGGGCCCTTGCCTTATTGCAGGCTCTACGTAGGTCCGTACTGCTCCACGGCCACCGGCCACCGACCCTCTGGTCCCTCCGTTGGTTTCCGGCCCCCCCGCCGGCCTCCCTGCGTGCCCAGCGCCATCCTGCTTCGCTTGCGGTTGCTCCACCGCACTCTCGCCGCCGCGCCGCCCGGCTGCCGCTTTTCTACCGGCCACTGCCCACCTGCGTTGCCGGTTGCCCGACCATCGCTACCCGGCCCTTGGCCACCGCTCCGCTCCCCGGCTGCCGCTTCGGCTGCCACCTGCGCCCGACCCTTTTTTTTGGCTGACCACTGCCTAGCCATCGGAGCTCTGCTCGGGCGCCACTGGTCCGCCACCCACTAGCCACCGGACCACCAAAGAGCCACCAGACTCCCTTTTTTGGCTTTTTCAGGGGGTGGTTTTCTTTTTTGGCCCTATCTTGGGCATACGGAGTCATTTTTTTGAAAACGAATAGGCGTCGGAAAGCTGGTTCCGAGGCCGACCTCATGGTGTTGGTAATTTTTTCCAATTTTTCTATTTGACTGTATTTTTTTACAGTCAAAGTGAGGTCTAGTTTGTGCACTCCGGGAGACGTAGAATGAGCATCCGACCTCCGTTTTTCAAAAACTTTATATTTTTGGAAAGATTATGCTGTGTACTTTACAAAAATATGAGTTTTATTTCTAGATTCTTCTCCATGCATATTTTATTCAATTTTTTGCTTTTCAGCACTCTAGTGGATATCGTGGTTGTTTCAGGTCCTGGGATCTCTTTTCTGAGTAGGGTGTTTTTGTTTTGATTCTTGTTTCTATTTCCAGTCTTCTTATCATTGTAGCTTGTATTTATGCAAATGTACTGAGATAAAGTGTCATCATGCATTGTTTACTTGGAATCTTGCATATCTTGTGTCTTGTTGTACATGCACTATTGATCAAGTGCCATGAGGGGGTTGATGTTTGCCTGTTGTTTGCCATCTTCCTTTGTCTAGTGAGTGTTTCTTCCATGACATTCGCCTCATGATGATGTGTCTCAGCACCTTTGATGTTCTTGGTTCTTCGTCATGCAGTTGTTTTTGGCTGTCCTTTTCAGTGTTCCTGTCCCTCTCCCACTTCCGCATTATGGGGAGGTTTATCTTGTTGGTTCTACTGCTTCCATGGTTCGATTGATCAACTCTTCAAGCTTTGGTTTCTCATGCCATCTGCATCTTTGATTTCAGTTGTTTTTGCCTTGTTTGCCTCCTGATTCGAGTAGTGTCATTTTGAGGGCACTCATGCAGATTACAGTCTTCTCTACCTGGTCATGTTCTAGTTCAGTGGATGTTCTTCAGATCAGCAGTTATTCTTCGACAGATTTTTCAGGGTCTTCATGCTTCAGTGATATTATTTTCCATCTCTTTTTGGAGTAGAGTTTTGTTCCCACTTAGTTTTCTCTATTTCTCCAGTTCATAGAGATTTCATTGTATTTGGGTACCTAATCAGGCCTTGTTGCCGGGACCCATCTTTATTGCTTTCAGTAGCTGTTCTAGGTTTTAGCTTCTCCCTAAGTCTAGCTTAAGGGGGGGTGTTAGAGTATTCAGGTATTTACTTGATTAATTAAACATTATTTGTTTAATTATTTAAGTTCCCTTTATCTCTTTTACACTTAAGCTAACTTTAGGTGCATATAATTAATTATTATGTGCAAACCTAAGTTTTCCCTTTTAGGGTTTCTTGACCTATTAAAGGTTAAGTTCTTTCTTTTCATTGTATGATGAAGAAGGATTATTATTGAAAATACATTTTTGGAGATTATTGAGCTCTCATCTTTTGGAGCATATTTTTCCTGTGTATTCTTTCCTTCTGTGATCTGCTTCATTGCTTCTCCTTGTAACAAGTTTTTCAGCTTGCAGAGATTATTTGGGCTCCTGTGGTGTTGTATTTCTCAACTCCTATACTTAGGGCAAGGCAAAATGAATTTGAAAATTGAAGTGGTACTGAAAATGGAAACCCTAGTAGCAATCAAGGGAATATGATGAGTAATAGAAAAGAAAATAACATATTGGAACTCTCCAAGGATCTAAAGAAAATCACCCCTCCTAAGTTCGATGGGAGGCAAATTGGTGAAGGAGCTGAGAATTGGTTAAATGAAATGGAAAAGTATTTTGAACTAAGAGATTTTAGCAAAACAACCAAAGCCTTATGGGGTTCCTATCAACTCACAGGGGAGGCAGCTAGTTGGTGGACCAACACCAAGGAACAAAATGGGTATAGCAGGGAAACGGTCACATGGGATCAATTTGTTCACCACTTCCGAGAGAGGTGGCTCACTCAATTGTTCTTTGATGAGAAGGTGACAAAATTCCATAATCTACGTCAAGGGCCCCTATTAGTCCAACAATATTGGGATAAGTTCGCCAAATTGCTTAAATATGTACCTATGTACCATAAAGATGAAGAAGGCCAAGCAAGGAAGTTCATTTTGGGGCTAAATACCAACATAGGGGTAGAGGTTGACATGCATGGACCCAAAAACATGAACGAAGTACTTGAGAAGTCCCTAAGGCAAGAAAGAAGATTCAAACATTAGCAGGGCAGAACTATAATGGGAACCACTCATTTAAAAGGAAGCAGGAATTCAATGGGAACACTAACTTCAACAAAAGTTAAAGGAATAATTCTTCCGAAAGAAGGCCACCCCCTAATCAATATCAGAGGAATGGAAATAATAATAATAATAACCGGGGCAATAATAACAGAGGCAACTACAACAGGAATGACCAGCAAAGCAGGATAACTTATCCACCCAGGGCCAATGAAACAAGAAATGATCCTGCTAGGAACCAAGGCCAAGGGGTCCTCCAGGTGGATGCTTCATGTGTGGGGGAAACCATTTTGCTAGAGAGTGTCCCAGGATGCAAGGTCAGATTAGGGCCAATCAACCCCAACAAGGACCCCAACAAAGGATTCATGCAGTAGCTAGGAACCGAAGAGGAAGATACCAGAATGTCCTCGTGGAAACTACAAGTACACTATTTGAACAACCAATTTCAATTCTAATTGACACTGGGTCATCTGATTGTTTCATCTCACCTAAATTTAGTAAGAAAATATACATTAAAATTTAATCAAATGGAGTCATCATGGATGGTTCAATATGGGGATAAGGCAACTAGGGAAGTAACTAAGTGTTTGCCGAGGGCAAGGGTACAATTTCCTGAGTTTGAAACAAGGGTGGATGTCTATGTGGCACCCCTAGGATTATATGATGTAATTATTGGAATGAGTTGGTTAATAGATGACCAAGCTAATGTAGATTGCTATAATAAAGTTGTTGAATGTTTGGATGATGGGAGAAAAAGGGTCAAAATCCAAGGAAAGTTTAACCCCATTAGTATAGAAACCATATCAGCCATGCAATTAAAGAAGGAAAGAAGAGGAGGCCTAATCTATATGGTTGAAATTGATGAAGGAAAAGAGGAAAATACCCCAACCTTTGAAAATACCCCTTTGTTAAAAGAATTCAAGGATGTATTTCCAGAAGAATTACCCGACTTACCCCCCAAAAGGAAGTTTGACTTTTCTATCGACGTACTACCGGGAGCTGAACTAGTATCAAGGGCACCTTACCGAATGAACACAACTGAATTGCAAGAGCTCAAGATGCAATTAGAGAAACTCTTAGCTAAGGGATTAATAAGGCGAAGTGTATCACCATGGGGAGCGCTAGTCTTATTCGTTAAGAAGAAGGATGGAACCTTAAGACTATGCATTGACTATAGGATGTTGAACAAGGTCACAATAAATAATAGGTATCCCTTACCTCACATAGAGGATCTTTTTGACCAAATGAAAGGAGCAACAATTTTCTCAAAGATAGACCTCCGGTCAGGGTACCATCAACTCAGAATTAAGGAGGAGGACATTCCGAAGACAGCTTTCAGGACTAGATATGGGCATTATGAGTTCACAGTAGTTCCTTTTGGTGTAACCAATTCCCCAACCACATTTATGAACCTAATGAATAGTGTACTCCACGACTACTTGGACAAATTTGTTTTGGTATTTCTGGATGACATATTGATTTACTCTAGGAATGAGGAGGAACATTTAGTACACCTACAAATTGTTTTGCAAATGTTGAGAGAACATAAGTTATATGGGAAATTGTCAAAATGTGCCTTCTTCGAGGAAAAGATTCACTACCTTGGGCATATAATATCAAAGGAAGGAATAGCAGTTTATCCAGATAAGATAAAGGCAATAGTAGAATGGCCGATCCCTAAAAACATTTCAGAGGTAAGAAGCTTTATGGGGCTAGCAGGTTACTATAGGAGGTTTGTGGAACGATTCTCTAAGATAGCAAACCCCATCACCTCATTACAAAGGAAGGGTAAAAGGTTTGTGTGGACATAACAAAGTGATAAGGCATTCCAAATCTTGAAGGGAAAACTAACTTCAACACCCATTCTAAAAGTACCAGATCTGAATGGACACTTCACAGTCGTAACTGATGCTTCTATTGAAGGTTTAGGAGGAGTACTTGTCCAAGATGAAGGGGTAGTAGCTTACAAATCCAGAAAGCTAAAGACTCATGGAGTCAATTATGCACCCCACAACTTAGAGTTAGTAGCGATTGTGCATGCCCTACAGAAATGGAGACACTTCTTACTAGGGAAGCCCTTTAAGTTGAAGTCAGATAACTAAGGAATAAAGTACATCTTTACCCAACCCCACTTAAATGCTAGACAAAGAAGGTGGTTAGAGTTTCTAAGTGAATATGATTTTGAAATTGAATATATTAAGGGGAAGGAAAATAGGGTGGCATATGCTTTGAGTAGGAGGAGACAATTGATGACTATAGCAACATTCAAAACTTCTTTCAAAAAGAAAGTAAAGGATGAGCAGAGTCACGACCCATGGTATGAGCAAGTCAAATTGACATTAGAACATGATCCAACTGATCCTTAGATTGAAGGGTATATATTAGACGAAGATGAGTTGTTCAGATACAATAATAGAATCTATATTCCTAATTCAGGAGACTTAAGGGAAGTAGTCTTGTCGAAGGCTCACAAAGCCCCTTATTCAGGGCACCCAGGAGTTAACAAACTTTATGCGGGTTTAAAGAAGTTATACTTTTGGCAAGGGATGAAGAATGACATAGTCAAGTATGTGGCTAAATGTTTGGAGTGTTAAAGAGTAAAGGCAGAACATAGACATCCAGCTGGATTGTTACAATTACATGATGTACCTCAACACAAGTGGCAAGTTATTAGCATGGATTTTGTACAAGGGTTACCCATGTCACCTTCTAGACATGATACAATAATGGTGGTAATTGACAAACTCACTAAGGTGGCACACTTTATACCAAGGAACTTGAAGGATGATGCACCTACCTTGGCTAGGCATTTTGTTAAAGAAATATTTAGGTTGCATGGAATACCAGAGAAAATCATATTAGATAGAGATGCTAGATTCACTTCAAGGTTTTGGACCACCCTTCAATCAGCTCTGGGAACTCAAGTAAATTTTAGCACTGCATACCATCTTGAAACCAGCGGTCAGACAGAAAGGACAAATCAGATTATGGAAGACCTACTTCGCATGTACTGCATGGACCAACAGAAGAAATGGGAAGAGTACCTACCTTTGGTAGAATTTGCTTACAATAATACATATCAAACATCTTTGGGAATGGCACCTTTCAAAGCATTATATGGTAGGCCATGTTGAACACCTTTGAGTTGGGATAGTCTTGAAGATAGAGTAATTGTTGGACCAGACATGTTGAAAGAGATGGAAAGGAAAACTAAGGAAATTAGACAGAGATTGAAGGAAGCCTTAGATAGGAAGAAAAGTTATGCAGACAAGAACAAGACACCAAGGGAGTTTGAGGTGGGAGAGAAAGTCTTCCTAAGAGTTAGGCCACACAAGAGTTCCATAAGGTTTGGGAAAAAGACCAAGCTTGCACCTCGTTATGTTGGGCCTTTTGAAATATTGGGAAGGATTAATCCAGTTGCATATTGGTTGGCCTTACCTCCCCAGTTGAGCCAAATCCATGATGTCTTCATGTATCTCTTCTTAAAAAGTATGTACCTGATGAGAAACATATTTTGAATTGCGATGCTTTACAGGTTCAGGAAATGGGAGGAATAATGATAGAGCCATTCAAAATCTTGGAGAGGCGCCAGTGCCAATTGTGCAACAAAGAGGTTGATCAATGCAAAGCGCAATGGAATGCCACATGGGAGGATACTAAGGAAATGCAGCAGTTGTTTCCTTTTTTGTTTTAATCATGAACTATAGACTCTTTTGGATGCGTTCAATAATTGCATTGGTACGATGCACAAATTAAGGGGGGGAGGATGTCACAACCCTCCTTTATCACTTTTTGATTTAAATACAATTCTATTATATTTTTGGTTAAGCTATTTAAATGATTGAATAAATGTCATTAAAGAATAAAATGAATACACACACACACACTTGGAGAATATAATTCAAAAGGCATTATTTTTATTTATTTATTTTCCACTCCCAATTACGGCACATGTTGTAGGAAGAATAAGAAGCTTCTAGATGAATCTCCACCACCTTGCATGTAACTCTCCCACTAAGTTTAATCAATTTGCATGAGTCCAATATTGGAAAAGAATCTCTTTTTTAATTAAATTTTCTAGATAGTGGAATGGAGGGATTTTTCTTATAAAATGATATGCAAGTTTAAAAGAAGGGAGTTGATTATGTTTTGAAGGAAATTTCCCAAGTTTTAGTAGTAGGATTTTCTTTGGTAGTCTCATTTTCGTTGCAAGATTTTTAAGTTGTTGTTTGAAGGATTTCTCTCAAGTTGCAAGGAAGGATCAAAAGGATAGCTAGAGGATTCAACATCAAGCTTCAGTAAACCAGGTTCTCTCCTTTTGTCATATGAGGAATTTGTATTTATCAAAAAATATATAGTTTCTAGATTCTTTAGTTTAATATAGTTTTCTGAAAGAATCATTTTTTTTTAATTGCTAGATAGGAAGAAAATCTATTTTATTTTCTTTAAAGAAATGCAGTGATATAATTCTTTCTCTTTTTAAATACAAATGCAGATTTCTCTTGCATATTTTATTTAATCTATTTAAAAGGTAGAAAATTAGATTTTTTTGCTTTTCTGTTTTCTCTCAAAAACTAGAGATGATATTGAATATAAAAATAAATAAATCTCTCTCTCTGAATGAATAAATAAATCTCTTCTTCTTATTTAGGAATAAAATGTAGCTCTATTATTTATTTTATTTAGAAATTATGCACATGATCTTGCTTTCTGCTTTTCCAAAGATTTTAGATCTATCCAAAAATCATATTTCCCCTTATTTAAAATCCTTTTTCTGAGATTAAAAAAATCTTCCTTGTGTGATTAGATGATATGAATCTTAATATTTATTCTCTCTTGAATTCTTTTCTCTGGCTCTTCGAATGGAAATCTAAAAGTAAAATTTCATCCTTTAATTAAATTTTACTTCTCCGTGAACATAAAAGTCTGATAACAAAATATAAACTTCACTGTGTTCATTATTCATTGTGGAAAATATTATTCTTTTCCTCTTAGAAATCTCCCTCTCTGTGAATATTAGTTGGGAAATAGAATATAAATCCCCCTGTGTGAGTTTTGTATAAACATCTACCTACTTCTTGATAATCTGTCATCACTGGAGCAAATTATTTCTCTGTTATATTTTCATCCTTGGAATTAAATTGTTATTCTCACTCTTACATTAATATTTTCTTATACACACATACCTATTTATATACTCTTCTTTTATGTAATTAATAAATCTGGTAACGTAAACCTCATATATATATATAATTTATTTCAAACGTTAAAATTTATTAAATGTTGCAAGGCGATTTTAATTTACCAACGACACGGTCTTCGAAAATTATTTCGAATGATTAACGGAGGTCAATGCATGGGGAGGCGGAGTAACTGCTAGGGGGTGTGGTACCCTCCACTACCCCTGCGGTCACTGTCACGACAGTGGCCGCAGGGGGAGTTGAGGGGCCTGCGGTGTCCCCTCAACCCTGCGGGTCTACGCATGCAGGATCGCAGGGGTGATGGGACCCGTGGTCCCCACCCCCCCTCTATTTGCTATTAACAAAAACGCGGTTTGTGTTTTAGATTTGTTTTTTATATTTTAAATTTTAAATCTTTTTTTTAAATGGAAATTATTAGTAATTACTTAGTTTATATTTTTAGTTTAATTGTTAATAATTTTAAATTAGTAAAATAAACTTAGGTAATATTGAGATAAATTTACCTTTTAGCAATTTTTTAAATTGTATTAAAGTTTATAATTGTCCTTAGTAAAAACATATTAAATTCCTTTAAGCAATTTTCTAATTATAATTGTGTTAAATCTTATAATTGAAATTTTATAAAAACTATTTAAAATTCGTTGGGTCACTTGGTATTTTGGACTCATTAAAAGCAATTATTGTACATTAATATGATTTGAATCTGTAGACACCTAAAATTGTCATGTCTAATTAAATAAATATTTTATTTATTTAATTATCTAAGCTTAATTCTTCTATTAATTAAATAAATCTTTATTTATTTAATTAATTCATTTATCCTCTTCTAGCCTTATTTCTCATTTAAATAAATACATTTATTTATTTAAATTATCATTTTCCTAAATTAAATAAATATTCTTATTTATTTAATTGATCCCTCTTCTTCTATTAATTAAATAAATCTTTATTTATTTAATTAATTCATTAGCTTTTTCTACATATGACACATGTCACTCATCTCTTAATTCCTACACTACCTACCTCTTTCATTATTTTATTATTTCTTCTACCTACCCTCTAATCATAGCCGACCTCCTTTTACACCTCTCAATCTTATCCCTCCATTTCATATTGTGTCTTCTATTTAAGGAGATGCCTTCTTCATTATCAAACCCTAATCGACAATTTGAAGGACTTGACTACACTACGATCCTACTTGCAACCACATTCCATTTTTTGTTGAGCTCTTGTGCACATAAAATCTGAGAGCAAATATATCAAGCAAGATCAATGGAGATAGGAAGAATGGAGATCAAAACCCTATTGGACATGTGATGGTATAATCTTTGTGATTTCATTTGATTTGCATTGTCTTAGGTAATCTTCATATGTTATGGTGGATCTTTGTTGATTGTTAGGCTAGGGTTTTGTGGTTGAATTCATTTAGCCTTTCAATATTGTTATTATTGTTATCCATTTTCACCATAAACATTTTGGCATGCCTGGTAGGGACTCTTGTCCCTTTGCATTTAACCTCCTTGTTGCAGATCTTGTGTTTTTGAAGTTGCAGATCAGACATTTTCGGCAGCATTTTCAGTATTTTTGTGTCTGCGCACTTTTGGATCGCGTTTTTGATTTTCAGGCGCGTCTGCGACAACTTGATCTGCGTCTGTGTTTTGTCAATATTTCATTTTGCAGGTTCCATGGAGGCGCGTCTGTGTTACTGAAACGCGTCTGTGTCGTTTTCACCCGCGTCTGCATACAGAAAGCGCGTCTGTGGTTTTTAATTGCGTCTGTGTCTCACAGAACCGCGTTTCTGTTGCGGAGTCGCGTTTGCGTAGGAGGTAATCGCGTCTGTGTATTGCCTGTTTCAAAATTTTGGAAATTTTATTGATTTGGTTTTCGGATTTTGCATTTAGGGTTTCAGATCTGGTTTATTTTTGGACTAACATTTTCAGATCTAGCTAACACAATTGGTGCAGCTTGCCTTGGAAGCTAAATCATTTGGTTGAAGGCCCCTATTTTCACAAAGTCTTTTGGGTTTTAAAATTTACCTAACTTGTGTGTTTGCAGGAAGGGGTGATTATTTCAAACAACCCAAACTACTAACAACTCTTTGTTGCAGGTCCTTGGCAAGAGTTTTTGATTTTTATTGTGTGCCTTGTTTTCATAGACTAGCAAACACTTCAATTGGTGCACTAAAATTGAATCATTGTCTTTTGTGTCTTGAGAAATAGGCTCTTTTTGTTTAATCTTTAGAGGGCCTATCTTCCCATGTGGTCATTAGGACTACTAGTGAGAAGAGGATGACCCAAGTGGTAGCGAGGAAAACCCACCTCATCCGAACCACTATAATCAAATGTATTCATGGTGAAAACTATGAATAACGTGTGCTGATTAGTTCATACCGACACTATGTCTCCCCATAAACCCGTTTGATCAAATTTATTTGATCAGTTGTAGGGCATAACCCCTACCGGCTGGGAGCCTTCTGTATTTACAGAGCTGAAAGTGCCGCATGTATGGCCACACGAGCGAATGCCCTTACTAGCACCTTTTTGTTTTAGAAGCCCAAATCCTTCTAGTTGTTGGGGCAGGAGGTCGGACCTCTGGTAGTGGCCCACACACATACGGTTCTTAGTAGAGATACAAAGTTCGCCATGGGGAGTTTTCATGGGGACTGATGTTTGGCTGACCCGAGAAGTGAGTGCCGAGGGTGGAGCCAGTGAGGTCAAGCATCTAAGTATCCAATCTGAATAGCGTAGCCTCGGGGGTAAAACCCTATGTGGGATCAACAACTATTGTCTTGGCCAGCCATAAGAATTGTGCTTGACATATTTTAAACATTTAAACATTCAGGACCAAACAGCAAAATATTGTGTCTTTTGTGTCTTCAAGTGTATGCAAAACAATTTTACATCAAACAACACACTTTTCTTGGAGTCATTTTGAGTCTAGACACTTGCAAACATTGGGTCTTCATCAACACTGTGTCCTCTTGTCACGAAAAATAGTCAAACAGTCAGATTTTGGTCACAACAAAACGACTTCACAGATTGGAAAAAAATTGCACAAATTTTATAGAAACGCGTCTGTATCTGTTTTAACCGCGTCTGTGTTGTCTAGGCGTGTCTGTGAAGGGTAGAATAGTGTCTGTGTTTATAACAGCGTCTGTGTGGAATATAAACATGTCTGTGTCAGGAAAAGGCGTCTGTGAAGTATACAGTCGCGTCTGTGTCCAGAATTGAAAAACTGTTATAGTCCAGCAAGCATAAACAAGAAAATTTCAGAAGCGCGTTTGTGTTAAACAGAGTAACGTCTATGTCAGGAAACCACGTTTGTGAAGTATACAGTCGCGTCTGTGTCCAGAATTGAAAAACTGTTACAGTCCAGCAAGCAAATACAGTCAGTTTCGGAAATCTTGAGCTTCCTAGGTCATCTCTCTAAGGTTTCATTTAGCATTCAACCTGTCCTTGGGTCTCACAAAGTCCATCATTGCTTTACATCTCTCATTACATTCACATTTGTCTAAACTTGAGTCAAAAGGTCACTTGCTTGTCCTCATCATACTTTGTCAACACACTACATACAACAACACTTTGCTAAGTGGTCCCTCATCAAGGTTTCTTACCTTTGGGTCTCATTTGGTTTTACTTAGAGTCAAGGTCAACTTACCTCATCAAGAGAAACTATCCTCTCTTTGGAAGTCACACCTACTCTACTACATACATACTTGGTCTTACACTTTGGACATTACAAGTACACTTCAGACTCATTTACATTTCATCCAACTCTTGGTCTTCCATACTCTTTCCATTTTTTCATCTAGTCTCACACATCTTGGTCAATACCTAGTTCATGGTTGAAACCCGTCTTCAAAAATATAGGAGAGAAACTAAAGAGGCTCAAGAGTCCGCAAACATGAGTTCTTATGAGTATGACAATGATTTATTTTTCAATACTGATCACACTACATTACCTGACATGGATGTCTATAGAAACATTCCAAATGTTGAGAACATGGACACTATAAACAACAATGCTACACATTATGAATCCCCATTTCAATCGATTGGTTGAGGAAATAATGAGGAGGGATAGACAATACTTCTAACAAATGATGGCACAAAGTGGAGCCAAGATACCTCATGATTTTGACATGTCTTAAATAATGGAACATAGACCTTTGCAACAACCTCACTCCAACATGGATCAAAGGAGACCTAATAGTGGAGGAAATAGAGGACCACACATGGTACCTGAATCACCATCAGCTTTGCTTCAAAAACCAGAGGTCCCACATACACATGGTCAAACATATGATACTCACCTTCGCAGACCATTATGGAAGTCTTATGGAGAATGATATGCTCAATCACATATCAATGCTAAGGATCAACCACCAAAGCAATGGGATATTCCAAGGCATGCTCAAAATTTGGACACAAGGAAACCTCATGTCAAATTTGGGGGCAATACAATAGAACATGACATGCCTGTAGAGTATGGTATACATGCACAAAATAGATATGGTGTTCCTCAACATGAATCTATACCAAGTGGTCCATATACACAGCATCATTATAGAACTCCTCCATATGAACATGTGTATGACCAATATCATCCATATATGCAACATGCTTCTCCTCCAATGGGTGCCTCAAGCATGGGGTATGGTCCAAGAAGTCGATCTCCACCTAAGAGCAATTTGGAACAACAAATCAGGGACTTACAAAAGAAAATGGAGGACATAAATACACCGAAGCCAACATACACAATGAGAGACATATGTCCTTATCCATTTGACAAGAGCATTCCAATGCCTCCTTTTCCTACACACTTTGTGACGCCTAAATTTGATAAGTATAGAGGAAAAGGGGATCCTAAGGCACACATAAGACAATTTTTCACAGCTTGCATTGAGGTAGCAGCAGAAGAGACATATTTGATGAGATTATTCCCACAAAGCTTAGGTGATCAAGCTATGGAATGGTTCTCCCAACTTCCACCTGGTATTAAGTCATGGGGTGACTTAGCAGAGGCATTTATTCAACATTTCTCCTACAATATAGAGACAGACATATCAGTCACTACTTTGTGCAATACTAAGCAAAAAGAGGGAGAATCTTTTGCATCGTTCTTACAAAGATGGAGAAATCTAGCTAGTAGATGCTCTTGTGAAATTCCACAAAAACAAATGGTAGAGATGTTCACCCAGAATGTTAACAAAGACATTGGCTATGATCTAAGGAAAGCTTGTTTGTCTACCTTAAGGACGTCATTGAAAATGGATTAGCGATAGAAAAGGTCCTAATTGAACAAGGAGTCATTAAGATATTCAGGGAAAACAAAGATGACTTTAAAGGAAAAGATAAGCCAAGATTTTGGAATAAAAACAAGAACACAGTCAATGATGGTGTTGTGGATGCCAACACAGTGCGACCCAAATTCATTTTTTCTGGATCAAGCTCTACAAACAATCAAGTGAATACTCAAACAACTTCCAGATCATGAAGGAAGTACACCCCATTGGGAGAACCACTTGAGTCAGTTTTCAAGAAGTTAGTGGCAAACAAGGTGATCACAATTCCAGATTTCCCGCCATATGAACCAAAGGTCAAACCAAATTGGTGGAATGATGATGAATATTGTGAATTTCATAAGAGAAAAGGTCATAAGATAGGAAATTGTCATAGACTGAAGAACATCATACAAGATCTCATTGATAGAGGTGACATTGAGATTGAGGGACATTCGTCTAATCAAGAACATGAGATGTTTAAGGAACCATTCCCAAAACATGACAAGGGAAAAGCTAAAGCCACAGATGACCAAGCCAACTATACTAGAGCACCTTACAACTATGATTCAACTATCAATAATATCTCGATGGACAATTACGTCTCTACTATTATCATCAAGGACAAAGCATCTGAGAATTCTACTCAGAGACCCAAGATTGTCCTAAAAGGTGTTGGATCTTCTTCCGAACCTACCTCTGAGTGTCATGTTACAACCCGTCGAGGTAAGATCACTTTGCAAGGTGCTCCAACTAAAAACACAGCCTCCTCATCAACCAAACCTGAGTATGACCTTGTAGAACAGTTAGGGAAGACACCCGCGCTCATTTCAATCCTTGAACTATTACGCATATCTCCCGCACATAAAGCCATTCTTGATAAAATCTTGAGAGATACTGTTGTTCCTACTGATCTAAATGTGGACCAATTTCAAGCCATGGTGGGATACCTTTCCATTCCACACTCCCTTACATTCATAGAAGCTGATGACGCCTCTGTAAGTCAGCCGCATAATGCACCCTTACACATTGAAGCCTTCATACACAAACATCAAATAAAACAAGTCCTGATAGATGGAGGAGCAGGTCTAAACATTTGCACATTAAGCACTATCACACAATTAGGATATTCCGATAAAGCTGTGAATTCTACAAACAAGATCACCATTAAGGCATATGATGATGAAGAGCGTTCATCCAAGGGTACAATCATCTTACCTCTCAGAGTGGGACCAGTTACAAAGGATGTGGTCTGTCAAGTCCTGGATTTAAATCTCACTTATAACATATTATTAGGACGTCCTTGGATTCATGAAATGAGGGTAGTCCCATCTACATATCACCAATGCATTAAGTTTCCTCATAATGGAGTGGAAGTAACAGTTAATGGCGATCCTAATCCATTCATATATTGCAATAACCTAAAATCAAAGACTGAGACCATCATTCCTAGTAATCGGGAGGCTGTTCCTTCATCGGCATACATTGATCCTGAGTCATTAAAACCTTTGACATCCAAACAAGGTGATCTTAGAGGCAAGTTTTAGGACAAAGGCATGGGGGAATATACTTTCAATCAGACCATGTACTTAAGACAAGTCATGAGTCCCCAAAAGAATATGGAAGACCAAATCCTAACAAGCAAATCTCCATCATGACGCTCAAATGGGACCCTACTACCTTTCAAAGATGGGGTGAACTAGAAGAGGAAGGTTTATACCAAATGCTTTTCAGAGATAATGAAGAGGAAACAGTAGATCATGTCAATCTACCATGTGAGAAATATGGCAAAGGCTTCAAAATTCTACAAAAATTTGGGTATGATGGAAAAAGCCCTCTGGGGTTACGAAAGGAAGGCATCATTGAACCTTTACAACCTGAATTGACTTTCAAGAAGGAACGCTTGAAAGGACTTGGTTTCTTAACTTCCAGAGTCCACACCCAAAGGACAGAAGAAGCCTTACAAATCAAAGCTGCCAAAATTCAACAAGAGAATTGCTATTCCACAGATTCCAATGAATGGGAATGGGGTTCCGATAAGTCTGCCAGTGACTACAAGCTCACTGAGACATTCAGAGAGCCAGGTGAACCCACAGAAGAGGAGGAGTTTTATAACAAATTTAGAGTTGGTCAAGAAACAACCCATGAGGAGTCTACATAGTCCTTGTCTCAAGGTTTTAGGTTGATATAACATAGGGTGAGAACACCTGTCCCAGAATGCGCTACTAGTGAGGATAATTTGGATTCGCTCGTGATCGAGACTGATGAGGAGAGTGCCATCGATGACCTCGATAATTACCTTGACATACCCGAATATAATCACATCTTCACTCTTACCCCCGCTAACTTCGAAGACATTAACGGCCTTCCCCTTGTTCACCACCAACTCATTGACTGGGATCATGAAGGACCTGCACAGTTGGATACATTTCAAAATGATGAGGCTTTTATTGACTATCTAGGCATACGAAACGATCTTCCCCCTGGAGACCATAAAGCAGGATACACCATAGAACTCAATAGCGTGGCATATTTTGGTGAGGGTGTCGGACCTTCCAGTAGCAAAAATGTGAGAATAAGAACAAATCAAGGGTCTTATGGCGAAAACCACATTGTGGCGCTATCTGACCCCAAAAAAGTAAAAAGAAAGGACGTATCTGAGGGTGAAAACCTCTCTGAGGCACTCGAAGATGGAAGGCTTGACATTCTCCCAGCATCATATGAGGAAAAATCATCCATGTTGGTAGAGGAGACTATCAAAAAAAACATCGGTATAGAAGAGGTTCCACACAACATATTCTTAGCTCAATCATTGACAGAGTTTGAAAGGTCAAAATTCATAAGTTTCTTCAAAAAGCGACAAATCAACTTCGCCTGGTCATATGCTGATATGCCTGGATTAGATCCGGATTTGGTAATGCATCATCTGACGGTCAAACCGGGGGCAAAACCAGTAAAACAAAAATTAAGAAAAATGCATCCACAAGTGGCATTACTAGTCAAAGCAGAACTTGAAAAATTACTCGATGTCGGATTCATACGTCCAATTGATTATCCCGAATGGATCTCTAACTTGGTACCTGTCAGTAAACCAGATTGCAGCATCAGAATTTGCACAGATTTCAGAGACATCAACAAAGCTTGTTCAAAGGATGACTTCCCATTACCAAACATTGACTTGATTGTTGATCTCACAACAGGTTATGAAATGCTATCATTAATGGATGGATTCTCTAGCTATAATCAGATAAGAATTGCACCCGAGGATCAAAATAAAACAACATTTACTTGTCCGTGGAGAACTTTCTGTTGGAATGTCATGCCTTTCGGGCTAAAGAATGCAGGTGCTACATATCAAAGAGCCATGACTACTATCTTTCATGATCTTATGCATGTAACTGTGGAAGATTATGTTGACGATCTCTTGGTCAAATCAATAGACAGAAATACACATTTGGACATACTTTCAGTTGCCTTTGATCGGTTGGAAAAGTACAAAGTAAGATTAAACCCTAAGAAATGTGTCTTTGGAGTAACCTCCGGGAAGCTCCTAGGATTCATTGTATCTAAAAGAGGAATTGAAGTGGATCCAGCAAAAGTCAAAACTATCTTGGAAATGCAACCACCAAGAAATATCAGTCAACTTTGATCCTTACAAGGCAGACTCCAGTCCATTCGAAGATTCATAGCACAATTGACAGATAAGTGTAATCCTTTTCAGCACCTGCTACATAAAAATATCAAATTCAAATGGGATGACAACTGTCAATAGGCTTTCCAGACGCTCAAAGATTATCTTCTAAATCCGCCAGTTCTGATGCCACCAGTTCCAGATCAACCACTGTTACTGTACATATCAGCTACTCCAATAGCACTGGGGGCACTCTTAGCACAACAAATCGCTAAAGGCAAGGAAAAAGAAGTATACTATATCAGTCTCACATTGGTGGGATACGAGCTAAACTACACACCAATTGAGTGCGCATGTCTTGCTGTGGTCTTTGCTTCACAGAAATTATGACATTACATGCTCACTCATAAGACTAAGTTAGTTGCAAGAATTGATCCATTAAAATACCTTCTCAATAAAGCAACACTTACTGGGCGACTGGCCAAATGGGTAATGATCCTGAGTGAATTCGACATTGAGTATGTGGACAGAAAAGCAATAAAAGGACAAGCCATCGCAGATCAATTAGCAGATGCTCCCATGATAGATGATGTTCCTCTAAGTTCAGAATTTCCAGATAAATCCATTTTGACAATGTCACATGCAAAGCCATGGCAACTGTACTTCGATGGCTCATACACACAGCATGGGGCAGGAGCTGACATCCTCTTTATAACTCCTCAAGGGGATTCTATACCAAAATCATACCGCTTATCATTTCCTTGCACTAACAATATAGCGGAATATGAGGCATTAACAACAGGATTACGAATTGCAGTTCAATGGAAGATCCAGGAACTTTGTGTTTTTGGGGACTCCCAACTTGTCATCCGTCAAGCAATTGATGATTACCAGACAAAAGATGAAAAATTAATGCCTTACAAACAAATGGTGGATGATCTGAAACAATACTTCACAAGGATAGATTTTGAGCAGATACCAAGAGAGCAGAATCGCACCGCAGATGCCATGGCTACAATTGCTTCATTGATCGATTTACCTCCAAATGAGACCCGCTATGAGTTCTTGGTGGATAACCTTTTGGTTCCTTCATATGAGATCACTCCTACTGAAATGATATGCGTTGTTGGTCCCGAATCTCAGTTATATGGTTCCATTTTCACATACCTACGTGACAATACTTTACCTCCTGATCTATCAAATAACCAACGTCGCACTTTCATTCGCCAATCCTCTCGATATGTCATTTTAGCTGATATCCTATACCGACGAGGTCTAGATGGCACTCTTCTTAGATGTCTAGAAAGCGATGAAGCTCAGATTGCGTTACGGGAAGTGCATGAAGGGATATGTGGTCCACATGCTAGTGGTCCTACCTTGGCCAAGAAACTCATTAGGACTGCATATTACTGGCCCAATATGGAGAAAGACTCATATCAGTTTGTCAAGAAATGTAAGCAATGTCAAATTCATGGAGACCTCATACATGCGCCAACACAAGAACTACAGCCACTTGCGTCTCCTTGGCCCTTTTGTCAATGGGGACTCGATCTCATAGGCAAGATTCACCCTCCTTCAAATGGTCATAAATTCATTATCACTGCCACAGAGTATTTTACAAAATGGATTGAAGCCGTGCCTCTCACACAAGTTATTGGAAAACAAATTGCTACATTCATCCTTAACTATATCATTTGCCGATATGGTATTCCGGTTTCCATTATAACTGATAACGGGCGTCCCTTCAAAAATCAGGATGTTCGCGAACTTTGTGACTGCTTCCATATCTCCCATCGTTTCTCCACACCATATTACCCCCAAGGCAATGGCCAAGTTGAGTCGTCTAATAAAACAA
Source organism: Cryptomeria japonica (assembly GCF_030272615.1). Lineage (NCBI taxonomy): Eukaryota > Viridiplantae > Streptophyta > Pinopsida > Cupressales > Cupressaceae > Cryptomeria > Cryptomeria japonica. Next base: position 686,644,446 of record NC_081413.1, read on the forward strand.
TCCTTAAAATCCTAAAGAAGACAGTCGACGATGCTGGCCGTAATTGGCATATTCAACTTAATCCTGCACTTTGGGCCTATCACACAAGTGTTCGCACACCTACAGGAGCTACACCCTATTCACTTGTCTATGGCGCTGAAGCCATCTTGCCTATTGAGGTCGAGTTACCCTCTTTACGGGTCTCTTTGCAAAACATCATCACTGATGAAGATTACAGAGTCTCTCGCTTACAAGAACTGGAACTCCTAGATGAATGGAGACAAACTGCTTTTAATCATCTCAAGGCTTACCAACAACGAATGAGTCGCAGCTACAATCACAAAGTCAAGCCTCGCACATTTGAGGTAGGTGACTTGGTTCTTCGAGAAAACCCCAAGAATCAGCAAGACAGAGAGAAGAAGGGCAAGTTTGAACCAAACTGGCTTGGTCCTTACATCATCACAGCAGTTTATGGCTCTGGGGCAGATCAGCTCTCAACTACAGAAGGTGAACCTTTGGAGGATCCTATCAACAGCATGCACCTTCGCAGGTTCTACACATAGCTCTTAGGAATATCCTAATTCAAAAATACAAAAAAAATCAAAAATTTCAAAAACACAAAAATAAAATTGAAAAATAGAAAAAAGTAAAGAGAAATAATTTCGTCCAACGGTGAAAACCACTTTGGTGGCGCCCTGGGCAAGTACCATGGTGAAAACTGGGTCACCAGCACCATGCGTAGAGACATTGCTCCTCCCTCCTTCAGGATTCACTTTCATCCTTTCACTTTGCACACACTCACAACCTATTCGTTCATAATAAACTTACCCATTCCCATCATGGCTTGTCAATTGATCTACCCAAGATTGGTTAGCCATTCATAATAAACATTCATTTTCATCCCTTTCCATCCATAATAAATCAGATCCTATCTGTGGCTAAGGCAAAATCCTACGCCTAGTAATGGGTGTGGAACTGAGAACATCACATGTTTTGAGGAGTACAGTTTCTTCCAGCTTTATTTAGTCTATCCGTGCACAATCTGCAATAAAGCAACATTTGCATCGCCAGTTCACAATAAAGTTTCATCTTCTCCGCAATAAAGTATCAGTTTCATGGATTCAGTCAGTTTCAGATGAGACACAGTAGCAACAATGGGCTTCAACAAATCAAATCTTTCAACAGACTCAGACAACATTATGGTTCAGTGCTATCTATCCTTTCTGTGAAAGTAAACATTGTGACCACAATCGAATAAGACTTATACAAGTGACAAGAGACATTAAACTTGAGGACTACAGTGGATGTTGGTGTCGAGTCTTAGTTTTCTTTTGATTTCATCTTTTGGTGACATGTCTTTTAGCTTTTCCAGGATGTCTCTGACTAGATATTCTATCTCCAGGATGTCTTTGACTAGAAAGGCAAGGATGGGGTATCGTCACCTATTTTTCTTTTGCTGTCTGTGGATTGTCTCTTAGTAATGCTAAGACTTGTCCAAGGATATGAGGACACTGTGAGTCTAGTGTGAATTGGGGCATTCCTTGTTTGTGACTGTCTTATCACCATGCAAACAGGTACAATGACTTTCTGGGTCGAACAAATGCCTCGATTGTCATAACCTACTTGCCATAATAAAGCTCAATGATGATAACGCACAAGAAGCTCTTTCACTTTCATATCTTCTGTCTTCCATCCCCCTTTCTCGATTGACTTCCATCGTCCTTCTTGAGTCCGTGTAGCCTACTATCACATGACTGAGTATAATGACACACCAAAAACACTTGCATTTCATGTAGTTTCACCTGCATTACCACATATAAGCATTTCATACATACATATAGATATCACAACTGCATCACATCCTGCATACAACACTTGTTAGCACAATTTACATTTTCATTATCATATTCATCTGCATTACTTACATTCACATTTGCATTGGCATAACATTTTAAAACATAAAAGAACAAAAATATTGCATTACATACATATTTGCATCCATATCATAAGCATCACATAAGAACATCTCATCACATAGGTACACATGCATATAGTTGCCGCAAAGATGAATCATCTCATATATATATATAAAGTGTCATGATACAATGATGTCAAAATCATATGGCTACAATCACCCACAGGTGTCTACAATACAAAAAAATGGTACAACACTGATACAATGGGAGCCCTCTATGGCTATGATGAACTCCCTCCCTCGGAGCCGCCTGGCCTCGGTGGAATCTGAGCCCCTGAAGGACCCACCCCAGGATCATCCTACCTGTCCCCTCTATCTGGTGGTGGTGGAGGACCCATGACCCCACCACTAGATGCCTGCCTCCTCCGACTCCCTCCCGTAGCTGTCGTTGTACGCGATGGTCTATGGAAGCTCCTTGCCCGCTGATCTGTTGGCACTGCACTGTAGTAGAGGTCCCTCCAGTACCCTATCTCCTCTCCGGCCCACAGGACATATGCATATCCTGCCCCTGTGTCCTCCGCTGCCTGTCTCCCTGCCCTCAGCGCTGTCTCAGCCTCTGTATAGCGCTGGATAGCTTGATCTCTCTCTCGCTCAGTATCTCTGAGCCTCATCCTAAGCCAATCCCTCTCCCTCTCTAGCTCCTGAATCTCATCTGCCTGTCCCTGGCAGATCTCCCTGAGCTCAATCAGCTCATCCTCCTTTGGGTCAGCCCCCTCTGCCTCTGCCTGTGGCTCCCCCTCTGCGGGTGCCTGCCCTTGTACCTGTACCTGTACTGGTGCCTGTACGGGTACCTGTCTCTGTACATGCCTCTATGCCTGTACCTGTCTCCGTCCCTGCTCCTGTGCTTGTATTGGCACCTGTCCCTATACCTGTCCCTGTCTCTGTACCTGCCTGGGACCCTGTGTTGCTGGTACCTGTAAGGGCAATCCACCGTGACCCCTCACCACCTGAGCTTGTCTCTCCTCCCCACCCTCCCTCCGAGGTGCAACTTGCCTCTCCCCAACTACTCCCCTCCGCCGCCATCGGCCTCTACCCCCATCACCTCCACCATCATCATCATCGTCCCCACCTCCATCTCCATCCAATAGCTCCCCTGGATCTGTCAATCGTGGGAATGGATGCTCTGCCCAATATGCTGAATACTCAGCATCCATCCCAGCGTCCTCAATCTCAGGCCACATGTCCCAGGGTAGGGGCACCATCTCTGCCAGCTGTGTAAGTGCCTGATCATATGACAATAGCGACCCAAACTGCGCCTGATCTCTGACTGTGCGGGCATACATGCCCGAGCCCCGTGGCATCCTCTGAATCCTGCCATACTGCCTGCAAACCCTGTCCACAAGCTGCCTCTCTAGCAAATAGGGCGTTCGCCCAATCAGGTACCTGCTCTGGAAGGTGTAGGGCAGCTCCACTGCATCATCCTCCCACTCCTCGTAGCCTAGATATGGTCTCCATATGACCACATCGATATCATCTAGCACCCGCCGCCAATGCTCCAACTTGCCAATCCGTGGCTGCGAGGTGATCATATCGTACAGATGCACAAAACTGCGTCCATGTCCCTTGCCTCTGAAGTGTATCAACCTTGTCACTGACAGATGCTCGTAAGCCCATACCTGCAGCAGTGTCACCCCGCAACCCAATCCCACTGACCCGTGATAAACAAACTGATGCAGCTCGTAATACAAGTGTGCCAGCACACACGATCCCCAGGCATATCTGGTATGCTGTGTCATCAGCATCTCCAGTGCTCCCCCCAGCCCACAGCCAATCCCCGTGTCGCCCTGTCTGGACATAGGAATCCACTGATCGCTCCTCTGATCATGGCCAGCAATGCTAACCCTGTAGCGGTCATGGTGTCCCATGCCACGTGTCCTGCCCTCATCTCTAATCTAGGGTCCTGAAATACCCGTCTCAATGCCTCCCGATCTCCATCTCGATCGTAGGGGATCAAATCTCCATCGATCGGCACCCGCAGAATCCTATATACATCCTCAAGGGTGACTGTCATCTCACCCATCGGTAAATGGAATGTGCACGTCTCAGAGTGCCATCTCTCAGCAAGCGCAGTCAGCAAACCCATGTTTGCCCGAAACTCAGGCACATACAATACATGTCTCAGACCCATCTCCTCGATGGCAGCTCTGTCTACAACCGACAGCTCAGGTCGCAACCTCTTCGTCGACGGGAATCTCTCTCGTGAATCCAGCATCGGCAAGTACTCCTGCAGTCAAGCAAATCAAATCATGTCAGTAATCGTGGCATTCACTATTTATCACAAAATGCTACTCGTTATCTAAATGCACATAGCTATTTATTCTAGTGACACTCACTGTTCATCACAAAGTGTTACTCACATTTGCACTCCCTGTTCATCACAAAGTGCTGCTCATACTTTGGGTACTCCCTGTTCATCACAAAGTACTCTATCTTGGTACTCACTGTTCATCACAAAGTGCCTTGATCTATACTAGTCTTCCTAGAGGACCTGCTTGAGTGTATCCTCTCAGCAGCTTATCCAATCGACAGCGTATGTTCATCACAGAGCTGCTGATTTGACCTAGAAGACCAAAACTTGCATTTTTCAACGCAAACGCACTTGACTAACACAAACGCGCCTACAGACTGCACAGGCGCGCCCGTACAACACAGACGCGCCTGTATAACACAAACGTGCCTATGCTGGGCATAAACGCGACTAGACTACGCAGACACCCCTGCACATCGCAGACGCGCCCGCATTCGACGTAGACGCGGTTCCAGACACAGACGTGCCTGGCACTGACGCAAACGTGCCTGGCGGACACAGACGCACCTGGCACCGACGCAGACGCAGTTAAACGGTTTTTGACATTTTTCAACTATACTTCTAAGCGCATTTATTGCTCTACCTAGCATGCATTAATGACAAAATTGAATGCATCAAAGTACAAGGAGGTTTGGTGGTACTTACCGACTCTCTTGCCTCTGCTGGCCTCTGAAATCGATGAACACGGTCGAATCTATGCACGAAAGCCATCGCTGCTGACTGCTCCTGCTCTTTTCTCGCTCTGCACTTTGATCTCGTGAAGGTGTAGATGACAATGAGGATGTATTTTCCCCCGTGGTCTATCTTATAGACTGCCCTAGCCCTCGTTTCCCGAGTCAGTCTTCATTATCTCGTGACTCTGTCACTTTATCCGGTTAGTCCATTCTATCCTGTCTTTCTTATCGAGAGATTATCTGCAATCTTTTCAGACATTTTCATCTAATCTCTCGAGGGGGCATATCATTCCCATTCTGGGGCAACTCTGTATCAGTTCATCTTATCTTCTTTGAAACAACGCGACAAGCCGCATTGTCTCAAAGAGGGGCAAAATGTAGACACCTAAAATTGTCATGTCTAATTAAATAAATATTTTATTTATTTAATTATCTAAGCTTAATTCTTCTATTAATTAAATAAATCTTTATTTATTTAATTAATTCTTTTATCCTCTTCTAGCCTTATTTCTCATTTAAATAAATACATTTATTTATTTAAATTATCATTTTCCTAAATTAAATAAATATTCTTATTTATTTAATTGATTCCACTTCTTCTATTAATTAAATAAATCTTTATTTATTTAATTAATTCATTAGTTTTTTCTACACATGACACATGTCACTCATCTCTTAATTCCTACACTACCTACCTCTTTCATTATTTTATTATTTCTTCTACCTACCCTCTAATCATAGCCGACCTCCTTTTACACCTCTCAATCTTATCCCTCCATTTCATATTGTGTCTTCTATTTAAGGAGATGCCTTCTTCATTATCAAACCCTAATTGACAATTTGAAGGACTTGACTACACTATGATCCTACTTGCAACCACATTCCGTTCTTTGTTGAGCTCTTGTGCACATAAAATCTGAGAGCAAATATATCAAGCAAGATCAATGGAGATAGGAAGAATGGAGATCAAAACCCTATTGGACATGTGATGGTATAATCTTTGTGATTTCATTTGATTTGCATTGTCTTAGGTAATCTTCATATGTTATGGTGGATCTTTGTTGATTGTTAGGCTAGGGTTTTGTGGTTGAATTCATTTAGCCTTTCAATATTGTTATTATTGTTATCCATTTTCACCATATACAGAATCAAATGTCTAAATTAATCGCCCTTTTTGGAACCTATGACCATAGGAATCATGCATTGCTTAATCATGCACGCAAGTTACACTATTCTTATATCATGCAAGTTACTTATATTGGCGCTTTCATCTCCATGCAAGTTACACATGTAAATATTAATATGAAAGTCTCATAATGGTCATTATTATGCAAGTTATATTTCAAGTTTTGAATAATAAATAATTTAGTTATGGTTTTTTTTATTCTACGTGATTCATCAAGTAGTTATTTCAATTAATTAAATTATGCACATCAATTAGTAATTGTTTTCAAGTATGATGCTTTCATAGCTCTTAGTTAGAAAACTAAATAAAGGAAGATAGAAACCAAAACCTAGTAGCGTTCGGTATATATAGTGCCTCTGGGTCATGCTTACGGGTAATGTCGTCATGTTGAACTACTGCATTTAATGCCTAATAAAGCTACATCAACGACGTCTGTGGCATCGTCCCTATAAATCGTCAGGGAGTAATAAGGGACACTTGGAAGTTAAAATCCAAGGGTCGGGTAATCCCCTTTGGATCGATAATTTAATAAGATAATTCTAAAATGACCTTTCATCCGCTGAGTTAAACCATAGTAAACTCCTATAGGGATGGTGAGTGAAATGCTTTATGAAATTGATTTAACCTCGAAGAATTGTTGTCGATTGACAATTGGTCAAGGGTGACGCATGTGATAAGAATTAGGATCTAGTTGTTTTAGGCCACAAGCAATAGGCCATCTCGAGCCTTTGTTTAAGTGCTACCACTGTGGGTAGCACCCGCAGAGAAACTGTCTGGGACATTGACCCTAGAAAGGGTTGCGTACCCACTAATCAGTTTACATGAAACCTTAGAGTAGAAAATAGAACTACATATTCTACGCCTTGATCCCGTGCCGAAACGGGTATGTAGGTAGTCTTGGGATGGAGTTGTCCCTGTTACTCAAGCGTTTATGGGTGGGGTCTAGGCTTGGTAAGAAGAAGGGTTGAATAGAATCCTAATTTGAAAGATAAGTATAAAAAAAAAGAAAAAGGAAAAAGTAAATCAATGCATACTTGGAAGGACTCCCGTATGGATTCACTTGACTTCCCAAGGCTTTAAGCCAAATTACGAGGCGAAACTCAAGCTTGTATTATGTACTTTAATTACTCATAAGGATGGCGACCTCGGTGCACTTCTATTAGAAGAGTGTAGTACTTAGTGAGTGGCTTAGGACCCGAATGGTGCCAATGAGTCTAAGTCTCTGGCCAGAGCACCTCCTATCCCGATTGGATAGATGCCTCCCATATGGGTAGATGTCTATCCCGTATTGGATAGATGGAATCTTATGTCCCGTATGGGCAGATGCCTAACCCGTATGGTTAAATGCTCATCCCGGATGGATGAATGCCTAATCCAAATGGATGGATGCCCAGAGTATGCGATTGAATCAAACACAATGATTAAATTAAACAAAAAAAAAAGAATGGTCAATTTTGTTGAGTTAATTATGGTGGGTTATTATGTTGATCCAATTGATCATAAAAAATAGTACTAGAAATCGATTTATGCCTTTGTTTTGGATCCATAGTTTCCATATCAATAGCATGTCTTCTTCTTAGGGCATCAAATGCAATGGCAGAGGAGATCTCCCACCCTTCAAAAATTAGCACATCACTTCTCTTCACCACTTGCCTTCCCATTTCAGGGGTCATGATGGCTAACTATTTTGCAGTTCTCAGAAGTTCATCCTTTTCCCTAAGTCTCTATTCTTCCACCAAACGTTCAAGTTGGATACCTTTCCTTCTTTACATTTCATCCACCATATTCCTTATCATAAATTGTTGAAACTCCTTTGTATGTGTAGACACATTAAAAAATTCATCAAATTTATCCTCATTTAACTTCAAATTTGCTCCAAGCATCAAGTAGATCTATAATCCGTTTCATCATTTCATTATTATCTGTTATTCATATTTTCTTTTTCATATATCATAATATATACATTATTGTATTGTTCAATATATTATTATCATTCATATTATTCGTCCACTAAATTTATTAAATAAACATTGCATTATATTCATTTATCCACCTTCATTGATTCACCTTATATACATTTTCTCCATTTATTTAATAAATGAACCCTTTAATATTCCCTTCAACCACTTACCTCTTATTGTTACCAGCTATCCTCTCTCCTTACCACTCATCCTTCCTATACCACTAATCTCTCATTATCCCATATTCACCCCAATGCCTCATTTCTCCTTGAGAACATCTATAAAAACCAAGAGCCTCTCTCATTCATCCATCCATTATCCTGACATCTTGAGCACATATCCGCTATCTTTGCTTTTCAAGCATTGATTATCTCTTGCATCTCTTGTTTTCTCATATCCGCTTTCATATTGCATTCCCAAATCTCCATTTCCTCATAGCCTTTTTGCATAAGTGCTTCTAAGAGCAATGATATTAAATGCGAAATCTTGAGGAATAGGAGTGCAATGGAGTTTAGATTGGTTTACATGTATGTGTGTGTTTATTGCAGAAACTCCATTGTTGGATCTTACAAGTTTGGAATCTTTGATTCGAACCATTTCCCTCATCTACAATTGGCATGCCCGGTGGGACCTTTTCCCTTGTCTTGTTTTCACCTGATGGAGTTTTGAGTTCTAATTTGTTAGCATTTTCTTTTGCAGGGTGTTCAAAAGGTTTTCTTTTATTATCTTTCTTGCAGGTGGTTTTCTTGGTTGTTTTGTTTTTCAGGATTCTCGGTTGTTTTGTTTTTTAGGATTCACAGATTGTGTTCAGATTCTTTGTATCTCCTCGCAGCCCCTTCACCACACTTACTACGCTCTTCCTACCCACACCCTTCCCTGTCATGCCATATACTCTTCCTCCCTTCAACTTCGCTGCAACTTGCTATTCTCTCAAAACCCTCTTTCGCTTCACTGATCATTTCATTCTCAGAAATTTTACTTAATTTTGGAGGAGAAGCTGCTACAGAGTGAAGCAATCACAAATATAATGAAAATGTAACACCTGAGGAAACAATTTACATGCATTGTCTATGCTTTTACCATTTGTATGCAAATCTGTTAGGGTATTGTCTAAATGTACGTATCACCTTTAAAACAGTTGATGCATGGATCCATCATATAAGGCTATCATCACAGTATGCATTATTTAAAACCGTTTCAAAAATCCATTATTTTTTTTCTATACGTGCTTGCATGGCTCCCAACTTATCATGAGTAGAGTGGATGATGCCTTGATTTACTAGTGTTCACACAAAAATCTGTTTGTATTTTAAAAAAACAAAAGAATCTGTATGCATCATAAAAAGTCTGCCTCTTCTTTTTCATATTTTTGGAGCCCACGTAGGCTCCCTGTAGGCCCACGTGAAGCTTCCTTGGGGTTTTTTCTTATATTAGTTTTAGTTTTTTTTTGTTTTTTTTTATTATATTAGTTTTTAATTAGCTTTATTAAATTAATTTAATATTAGTTTTTAATTAGTTTTCTTAAATTTGTTTTATATAGTTTTAAAATTAGATTTGTTTTTTTAGTTAGAATGTGTTCTTAATTTTTTAAAATTAGATTTAGATTTTAGTTAGATTTTTAAATTAGAAATTAGATTTTTTATTTTTAAATTAGAAGTTAAATTTATTTTTAAATTAGAAATTAGATTTTTTACTTTACATTAGAAGTTAGATTTTAGTTTTTTTTTTTAATTAGAAGTAAGATTTTGGTTTTTTAATTAGATTTAGATTTTAGTTTTTAAAATTAGATTTTAGATTTTAGTTTTTTTAAAATTAGATTTTAAATTTAAGATTTTTTTATTTTATTTTTTAATTAGATTTTAGATTTTTCTTTTAGATCAGATTTTAATTTAGATAAGTAGATTACATTTTTTTTTTTTTGTTAATTAGATTAATGTTTAGTTTTGTGTCGGTTTGTTTTGATTTCTTTTTTGTGAACTAATCTTTGTAGCTTTGTGTGCTTGTGCAGGGCATCTATTCTTCTCATGTGTCAAAGACAATATTTTTAAACTACTAATGATGTTTGGTGTAGGACGTGTGACGAAGACTTGATTATTGAAACCCATTGTCTATTAGTTTAGCAAACAATTCAATTGGTGCTTTAAAATTAACCAATGTCTTTTTGTGTCTTTTTTGTTTTACCTTTTAGAGGGCTTGCCTCCCGAGAAGCCCTTAAGGTTCGGTGAGAGGGAACGACCCAAGTGGTAACGGGCTAAAGCCAAGCTCTTCCGAACCACTATAAATAAATGTGTTTGTGACGAAAGTTGCAAGCAACGGGTGTCGATTAGTTCATATCAACAACATGTCTCCCCATAAATTCTATAGAGCGCAACCTCTATCGTTTGGGATCCTTCCTTAACGAAGCGTATGCCATCGCATGTATGGCCACTTGAACGGATGCTCTTACTAGACACCTTTTGCGTTAGAAGCCAAAAACCTTCTAGTTGTTGACGCACGAGGTCAGACCTCTAAAGCGGCTCATTATTGCTCTTAGTAGAGATACAAATTTCACCATGGGGAGTTTTCATGGGGATTGGTGCTTGGATGCCCTAGAGAAGTGAGTGCCAAGGGTGGAGCTAGTGGGGTCAAGCATCTATGTGTTGAATTGTGTAGCTCGAGGTAACCCCCCAAGTGAGATTCAACAACTATTGTCCTAGTCAGCCTTAGGATTGTGCTTGAATGTGTTTTTATTGCAAAATCAAACAAACATTTTGTTTTCCATGTTTTCTAAGTGTGCAAAACAAACAAGAAAATTTCACAATCCACACTTGAATTTGAAACACTTTACAAAAACTTTGGTCTAAACTTTCAAGTATCCATCCACGTTGTAAAAAAAAAATATTGCAAAACAACATTGTAATTGAAACATTGAACCCGTGTTCTCAAAAAAAACATTTCAAATCTCTTGAGATATCACTTTTGGAGTTTTGATCTTTTAGGTCCTCGCATAGTCATGTCATTCTAGCTTGCCATACCTTTTAGGTCCTTGCATGGTCTTCACCTAATTGTGCCTTTCATCCTTGCATATCTCATTTAATTATACATAGTCCTTTGCATACCAGCTTTAGATCAAACCTTTGCATAGAACCCTTAGATCAAACCTTTGCATACCACCATTAGGTTATACCCTTGTATAATCCCCTTAGATCATACCTATAATCTTTGCATAGGCTTCCATCATTCCTTTAGGACACAACCTTAAACCTTACATAAGTGCCTTAGGCCATTTAATCATTGGTCCTAGCATTTCATTATTACTTGCATACCAAAATCCAAAATCCCCCCCAAAAAAACACCCAAAAAACATCGCTTGCACTTAGGATTTCTCGTCTTAGGTCTGACATCAAATTTTGATCATCAATCATCCTTATCACTTGAGGTGCATCTTCCTTGAGTTAGGGAACCTATCAGTGTCTTTGAGTTGGTATTCTGCTCGGAGTTCATCATCTCCTATCATAGCATGCCCTCTCTTTGATCACTTATCCTTGTGTCTATCCATCATAGCACAAGTCAAACCTCACATTGCAAATATTTTTAGACCTAGAGTATCCTTAGTCCTTGCATCAAACATCATTCATCCTCGTATCCTATTTAAATTTTAGCTACACATCACTTTACTATCATATAGATCACATTTTTTGCATCAATCCTTTAGTAGTCATATCACATAGATTGCATCTTTACATTTATCCTTAGTTGCATCCCAATCTCACTCATATCATATAGTTCTCCCTTTGCACATTAGGGTTTGCATCATACCTTGAGTCTCATTCATCGTCATATACATAAACCTTAGGTCAAAGATCAGAACAATCACTTATGTCTCCTAAACTCGAGAATCAAAATGTTTCAAAATCATCTATTTCAAGATGGAGACAACCTTATCGATTTTGATGAGGAAGAACACATTAGCATTGCAACCAGTGAAACTAGTAACACAAGCAAAACAAGTGATGAATAAATAACTCAATCCACCATTGATGAAGCGTTTCATGATCATAGATTTACTAAACTTCTTAAAGAGGTGGTTAAGTGCAATCCACAAGCATACTTCAAAGCCCTTATTGATGAGGGAATTAAATTGCCACCTGATTTTGATATATCATTGCTCACATTTAAGGACAAACCGAGAGTTAGTAAATCTAAACTTGTAAAGACAAACAATGAGGAGAGGATAAAATATTATAGACCTTTCTACTTACAACCAAGATACAAGAGATCTACGAAAAACATCAAAATATATGCCTACCAATGATCCCATTTTGAGTGAATTGAGAGCATTGAGAGCATTGAGACAAGAAATAGACACTCCCAAGAATAAGAAGGCATTGTCACACAATTTTTCTATTGAGGACATGTGTCCTTATCCTTTTGATCTGAGCATTCGGATGCCACCTTTTCCTAGTCATTTGGAGATACCAAAATTGGATAAGTATAGAGGAAAGGGAGACCCTAGAGATCACTTGAGAGAATTTTGTGCCGCTACCTTAGAATTTGTAGTAGATGAAACCTACCTTATGAGACTCTTTTCTTGTAGTCTTGGAGGAAGTACCATAGAATGGTTCTCCAGATTACCTCCAACGATCAACTCTTTCCAAGAATTGGTTGATAAGTTCATTTCACATTATGCTTACAACTGCGAACATGAGGTATCCATGATGGACCTCTTCAACACAAAACAAAAAAAAGGAGAATTTTTTGTATCATTTCTACAAAGATGGAGACATTTAACAAAAATAACACCTTATGACATTCCCGATAAGCAACTTGTTGACCTCTTTTGTCGCAACTTAAACAAGGAAATTGGAAGAGAACTTTGTCTTAAGTATTTATTCTTTTGAGGAAGTAATACACTTGGGATGTCAAATTGAACAAAACCTTATCGACGATGATACTATAAAGATAAATGACGATAAAGATCACAAAACAAATTCAAACCATAAAATACCCTTTTGGGATAAGAATAAGAATGTGGTTAATAACAAATTTGTTGATGTGAAAAATGTTAAAACATCATCACCTATTTACAACCTTAAGCATTCATCGTCAGACAAAGGAAAAGGAAAACAAAGAAGCTTCTCTGTTAGGGCTTCTCACAAGTAGGGTTTCATCACTCGTTCTCACAACTTCTTCTGCATTATTCTTTACTTCCAAGGTCACCTCAATTAAATTACTCTTGCTTGTTTTTTTATTAAATAGAATGGCCAAAATAGAGGATGCTTAAATCACACACATTAAGTTTTGACTTCTAAATTTAAAAGTGATAAACACTTAGAGTTGACTGACATTCTTTAGACTTAAAATGTTGCTTAGTGTGTGGTTTAAGGATGGCTCAAAAATAGTGGTTAAATTTTTTTTGTTATCCATAAACAAAAGTCATTTCTAAGAATCTATGAATAATATTTGTTTGTTTGTTTTTCAAATAAATGGAATGGTACAAATTTTGGTAATGCAGCTATTGTCGTTAAATGAGTGAATCTAGCATGGTCAAGCCTTACGACATGGTAATGTTTCCCAAACATTTCAAGCATCGCAACTAATCTCCATTGTTAACAACATTATACATTGCTACTAATGGGTCTTAAAAGGTTAACTTTCCACATATATTAAAATTGCTCTTTTCGTAATCTAAGAAAACTAATTTGTTAAAAGTTACTCTTTAGCTTGCATATCAACTGTAGTGTCCTAAAATTGCACCCTTGTACAATTTTGACCACATTGGGTCCTGACCTTAGTGTTTGCGCCCCTTGGCCTTATTGGGATTTGATTAAGCTCATGGCCCTCATGAGTTGCATCATTTTTTACTTTTTCTATATACTTGGCATCTTATCCTAGCCCTAAATAGGGGTGGGGGGTGGGTGCAAGAAGCTGAGTCCCACTTTAGGGCAAAAAGTGGAAGTGTTTTCCCTATTATTCAATTTTTTTGTCGATTGATGTCAAAATTTGAGGCACTTAGAGTTTGGATCTGAAAAAACTTTAGTAATAGAAAATGTAGTGCTTGGAGCCTAATTTTCAAATATGTAATTTATTTCAATACCCACATGGTAGAAATTTCTTTTTAGTAGGCATATTTAAAAACCACTTTTTCAAAATGCCTGTTTCAGGACCATACCACACATGTGTACGACCACCATATTTTGATGTAAATAAAAGAATCTTTGCAAATCCTTCTGGGAGAAGATACCTAATACACCAAATATTGATGAGAATATTTTTTCTTATTTTTTTATTGAATATATTTTTTTGAATTAATTTTTAATTGACTATAAAGTACATTTTCAAAAGATCTGGTGTACGACCACCATAATTTGATGAAAAATTCATATTTTTTAATTTTATTTTTTTTAATATTCAAAAGAATTGTATGAAGATTGATGTCATATAATTTATTTTCAAAAAAAACTAAAAGCAAAAAAGTTATTAAAGTTTTACTAAACCTCACTATTTTACATTTAGGTACCACTTTTGATTAATAAATAATGCAAAAATAGTAAAAAAAATCATATCACTATGAAATTTACATTTTTGAAATTAGGAAAGCGAGAACTCTAATGGGTTTTTGTTTCATCAAAAAATACGATCAGGAAGACCTTCAAAAAATTACGGCAAGGCAGAAAATTTTGGTATTCCAGTGCCTTAGCCATTTTTTTGGAGGTCCAAGCATAGGCTTGTTCCCACCAAGCCTAACCCGAAGCCAAAACCGAGGCATAGGTGTGTTTCCTGCTCCATCTTTTATGAAACGGGTGCCCGTTATTTAAAATTCAAAAAACAGGCACCCGTTTTGAAATTTATAGTACTTTAAGAAATGTGTGCCCGTTTTTAGAAATGGGTGCCCGTTTTTAGAAACGTGTGCCCGTTTCTAAAAATCGTGCACCCGTTTCTCTATGGCGTTCTGATCCTAAACGGGTGGTCGTTTTTCAAAACGTGCACCCGTTTTATTTTTATGGGTTGGGGCTTCGAAGCTAAACGGGTGTCCGTTTCTTAAAAAATGGGCACTCGTTTCTAGCGGCAAAATTTTTTGCTCACAAAATTCCATGAAATTGGGACCCAACTTCTTGCACCCACCCTAGGACCAGGGCACGATGATTTGGTGCCCCCCTAATTTGGCCCCCTTTGATCCCTTTGGCCTATTTCAAATTTGGATGGGATTCCTCTCTCCGTGTCAGCTCATATCGAGAAATTAGCAATTTATTCGATGAGAAAGTATAAAATGAGGCTTTCCCCTCTTATTTGACATCTATAAATCATCTATCAAGCATACGACAATCATATGACATCAAGCAATCAAATATTCAAGCAACTGAGCATTAATCAATCTTCCTTCAATCCTTGGAGCAACAATAAAGTCAATATTCAAGCATTGAAGTAGATATATTTCATCCTATTTTGTTGAGGACTTCATTAAGCCCTAATTTTGTGTGGAGATAAACAAAACTTCACAAGGAGATATATCATTTAATTTTTAGTCATTATTCAACATCTCCCTCAAAAGGAGAATCTTCCATTAGAACAATTTCAATTATCTTTATCTCAATTTCATGGTTAATTCCAAAACCAGGGTTTCACCTAAGTCAAGCCCCTATTACCAACCTATTTCCTTTTTTGTTTGTGTGCAGGAAATAGGTATAGAGCTGTGATCTTTAGAATAGGCATTATTTGCAGAGAGGAATCAACCCTTTTTGGTGTGCGAAAAGTTAAGGGGATCAGAACGATGGATGCTCTGATCTCGACATTTTTGGATCTTTTTTAAGGATCGGATTTGAATATGCATATACAACTCATATCCAGGTGTGTGTCATAGTCCTGTATTTGTAGCTCATTGTTTGTGCATATTTACCTTCATCTTTCAGCACTTTATCTTAATTCAACATTTCAACTCACAAAAGAGGGCAAACAAATTCACCCTCCCCTAAATCTAACCATTATTCAATCCTTATCATTCATTGATTTGTGATTGAATCTATTGGATTCCACCCTCTTTTGAATGTAATGGAAAATTAGCGATTTTAATCCCTCTAATGGTGGAAACCCTAATTTTTTCCCATTAAATTAACTTTATTGGTAAATGCCAATTGAAATAACCTATGATTGCAGAGATAAATTTTTCTTCTTGCCACTAAAAATGGGATCTTAGCATCTATTTTGAAGATTGAATGATCACTTATAGGTTGACTAACTTCTTGAAACATTTACATGCTTTTCTTGACATGGAGTGTTTTGGATTACTAGCATTTTTACATCAATGAACTATGAATGATGGGCATCTGCAAGATTTGTGTTATTAACTATTAAATCACTTTTATTTTTAAATAATGGCTAACACAACCATTTGAATGATCTGATGATGTATATTTTAGAACTTTAGATCATGAAGAATTAAATTCAAGACATTTTCAGTTGACAAGAAGAGTGTAGGATACCTTTTTTTCTCTTGATAATGGAAGATTTTGGGTTTTATACTTTTGTGTAGATTATTCATATTTAATTACATTTAACTTTTTTTGAAAAAAGGTGTATCCAACTTTAAGCTAGCCTATTTTCTACATATATATCTTCTTTTCTAAAAAAAAGCATATCAAACTTTACGCTAGCATGCTTTCTCTAGAAATAAAAGGGATTTGCATTGAGATAATTCATTTATTGTTAATGTAAAGCAATGCTAAAACATGGTTTATTTTTCTATAGTTCTTTAATTGCATCAAAATCATTTATATTTAATGAAATTCACTATTTAATCATGGAGAATTCTATTATGGAGTTTTTAGTAACCATTTTTATAAAGTAGTAGTGTAAACTCAGTAGCAAATTTATTGAATTCCAATAATAAAGTTACTATCTTTAATTTTTGTTTCTCACAATCCACAATAAAAAAATTATTTGCATCGCTTTTCTACAATAAAGTATCCGCCTTTGTTTGCAATAAAGGATTTGTTTCATGGAGTGAGATAATTTCAAGTGAACCTAAGTAGCATGGAGATTCAACCAAATCAATCTTTCATTTAGACCAAGACCCTAGCATGACTGACGATCCTATTTTCCTAAACACTATCTATCCTTTATTAGGATACTATCAAAATTGTGACCAAATTAAATTCTAAAAATATGTGGCAAGAAACATCTATGACATTAGGATTTCATTGATTGTTGGTTTAGGTCTTTATTTTTCTTTGATTTGATCTTTTGGTGGCATGCTTACTATGCTCCTCAAGATACTTCACTCTCTTCCTTAGGATGTGAAGTTCCTCATCAGTTTTGAGTGCCACCTTATGGGCAAACTTAGCCATATTTGTGGCCTCTGTGGTAGAAGTGTTTGCCACTCTCTTGACAATTAGACATCCAAAAAGTCTATCCATTTCATGGTATAATGCAGGTCTTTGTGTAACTGGATGCAGGCACCAAATAGCTAGTTCATCCAAGTGATCATCAAAAACAGTACTAGAAAGAAATGTATGCCTCTATTTTGGATCCATAGTTTCCAGATCAATATCATGTCTTCTTCTTAGGGCATCAAATGCAATGGCAGAGGAGATATCCCACCCTTCAAGAAGAAGCACACAAATTCTCATCACCACTTGCCAAGTCCCATTTCAAGGGTCATGATAGCTAACTATTCCTTTGCACTTCCCAAAAGTTCATCCTTTTCCCTAAGTCTCTATTCTTCCCCCGAATGGTCAAGTTGGATACCTTTCCTTCTTTGTATTTCATCCACCATATTCATTATCATAAATTATTGAACCTCCTTTGTATGGATGAAATCATCATCACTCATGAACTCCTGACATACATTAAACCTTATATCATCAGTGAGGTCCACTCCAAACTTGAATGCATCAAGGGCCCATTCTTGAGAGGAGTCCTCTATCCTCACATCAATTCTGATGTCAAATCTATATAGGGGCATAGGTGCATCATCTTGGAAATCAAAACCTTCATAGGACTTGTTGTTCTCAAATTCTGATTCCCTTTAAAAATCCTTATAATAAAATAATAAACTCTGTCTACAGAAGAGAAATCAAAGAGAAGGAAACTTCAGAGCAACATATGACAAGGTTTTAAAACCTTCTACACTTTGAACTTATCCAAAGTTCAGGCTGGTATACCTTATGTGAATTGACTTCACACTTTTAAAAGATAGATCCACAGTAAACCAGTCCAAAAACCAATGAATCCTATCGCCTCAAAACTAACTGAAACAAAGAAAGAAAGCTTATACTCATGTTCAGTGTTGACCTACAGGATATGTAAAAGATAACCACAATTGATACCAGTGCCTTATCTAGGCCACAAAGTCATCTAAGTTTAAACAATATTCCCACAATCAAATATCTCCACACATCCCATCACCTCGACTTCTATAAAACCCCACATATGCCTGACATACATAAGAGTTTATCCTTATCAAACTAAATTGCATTCATCAAATTCAAAATCTCCCACAAGGAATTCACTGATAGAAATGCTTCATGCGTATTTAATTTCCCTCCTGGAGACAAAAGCTAAGAAACGCCTCTATTTAGACTGCCTTACAATCCAATCCTCAAATGAATAACCCTAGATTACTCATATTGAAAACAGTAAATATTTGCAAGTAGACCAGAAGACAACACAAAATTTAGGCTCGAAAGTTGATAGTTTGTATATTGGTATTAATTTTGAGAAAATATTACAAAACTCAGAGTATTCTCCATAAGACTAGAAAATCCTAGATATATTTCTGCAGAGTTTTCTTACACATTCTTACGATCCCTTTTTTAGAGGTCCTAGTATCCATTTATAATATCATGGATGCATACAAGCTTTGGACATTTCAGAAGAAAGTTTGTTACAAAACAACAACCTTTTCCAAGAAGCGGTTATAAATCCTTTTCAGCATCTGCGGCTTCCCCTTCTTGTTGTTCTATTGCAACCTCTTGCAACTGCTCCCAAGCATCTTCTTTCTATCCTGTATAATTATCTTTCCATTCCTGATACACATCATCACTAGGCCAAGTAAAATTAGCAACCTTTTGTTTCATATCTTCTAACCACTTCCAAGTGACTCGTACATGCCCAATCTCTGTTTCTATGAAACCATAATGAGATTTCACTTTTTCAATTTCCTCAATTGTTTGGACAAATAAGGATGTGTCATCAGTACTAATAATCTGATTGATCCTTAGGGACAAATTATGGTCCACCTCCTTTAACCATGTCTTCTCTTCCTTTAGCTGAACAGGACCAATGAAACCTCCTGGAAATATTTCAAATTTATGATCTGAATATTCTTTTCTATAAAGTTGGGCTTTTCTTTTTATACCCGTTCCTTCCACTGAAAGAATATTCATCTCTTTTATAAACTCACATGTGGACCTAATATTGTCATTCTCTTCTGCATCTGCATGGGAGGAACACATGAGCTCTAACTCCTTACCTCTAGGCACCCACTTATTCAGGATTGGTTCCAAAGTGGCTTCTTCTTCTTTGAATTTGATCAAAATCTCAAGAATCCTCTTCATATTTATGTATACATTGGAGGTTTTGATTGAGTCAGCAAACTTCAAAATGGTGGCTTTCACCTTCTCCTCATATTTGTTTGCATACAAAGTCTGAGCTTGCTTCAACTTTTCCAACTCATGGGGAGTGATCTCAACCAATTGGGAACTAGAAGGTGTTGGAGATGGTGGGAATTAAATGATGGGGCTAGTAGGTGGAGGCCATGCAGGAGAAGAAGCGATCATCAATGTTGAGGACTCACTTTGATGATGTTGACCTGCTAATTGACTCTGGAGTCTAGCAATTACACTGTCTCTGTTGGCTATTCCTTCTTTAGCATCATTGTAAGCTTTTAAAACAATCTCCAACTTCAATTGGAGATTAGCTTCTTCTTGTGCCTCTTTCTCTACTACTGCCACATTAAACTTTGTTGTCTCTAGTACTGTGCTAGCAACTTCCACTACCCCTGTGTCTTGGACTCTTTTAACTATCATGCCTCCTAAGAGGCTAGAATCTGATGTATTCTTCCTTCTTTTGTTTTCATCCTTTTTTAATGACCACATGACAAGAGCAGCATTATCCTTGCTGAATGTCACTCCTTCCATAGGCTTTGTTTCTTTCCTCACTGCATCAAGCACTAAGGCATCAGCTATATCCCATTCAGGGAGAATCAACACACCAGCCTTTGTTACCATCTCTCTTCCTTTCTCAGGTGTGATTGTCTTGAAATCTTCCATCATTTCTTGCTTTACTTCTTCTTCTACCTGAGTTGTATTTTTTAGAGGCTGTTCACTTTTCCTCTGTTCACATCTGACCTTGAATTGCTCCATGTTTTGCTTCCATACAAACTACATAAAAGCTCCTAATGTGACAAAATTGCTATCAACTAGGAATTCTTCACTAGCTTGCTTAACAGTAAGGTCCAATTCTTGTCCCTTTAACTCACCATCAGTCAAATCCATTTCAGCAGTAGGTGGCTCTTCGGGCATCCCTTCTTGGGTCTCCTCATAGGTATAGGCAATCTCATCGAGACTCCCTAGTTGCAACAATTGTTCAGCCACAACTTGTTCATCTCCAATGTGGATAGGAGACTGAGATGGAGAATATTGAGGCTCATCAGTTTCAATTTCCTTTCCCACTCTTTGCCTCTTAAGGGAATCCTGAATGTCAATGACATCTTCAATTTTCCTCTTCCCTTTTGAAGTGGAAGGCTCACCTGTCACTGGCATCATCACAATGTACTTTGACCTTTTGTGCATTACATAGTCACCAGGTGGGATAGCTCTAGCAAAGGTAGGCTTAGCCAAGACCATCTTAACCTTATTAGGCTCATTTTGCATTATGGCCTCTCTCTTTTCTTTTAAGGTCTGCCTGAGGTCTTCAAAATAAAGATTCAGGAATTTTATTTTCTCCTCAAATGGATTGAAGCTAGAAAGAGGGTCATAGCTAGGGTCAAATTGATGGATGAAATCAAGGGCTTTCTTATATGGAACCCACTTCTCCTTCCTCAGTTCCTGCTCGTCTAAGCTGAATTCATTTTTAATCAAATCTTCTAGGAACTGAAATTGATGCGGCCTACCTCTACACACTGCTCTTTTTCTGAACATGTCGTTGAAGAAGTCTTCGGGGTCTGCACATCTTCACACTGCAATTGACAGCCTATATGGCTTAAAGAATTCTTCAAAATACTTCCACCCACCCTTAGTGATTACAAAATGGTGGGCCATGGTAATAGTTGGGAAAATTGTCCCTTTACCCCTATTAGTTAACTCAGCCTCCTACACTCCTCCAATCCGTCTTAATACTTCTGCAATCCCTATCTTTAATGGGACATGATAGGGTAGTAAATAGGGGGTGCCTCTAAATCCAAACACTCTAAAAATAGTAGACATAGGGTACAAATATATGTCTCCCCAATTGTTAACAATCTTGATATCCTCTGCAAATTGCTTAGGTCTGAGAAACTCCAAAAGAGCCTTAGGAATTCTAGGATTTTCTCTGCATAGAAGAATCCTAATTTTAGATGCAAAGCATCTATCAAACTTTAGATAACTTACATCCTCTCTATCCCAAGATAGAATAGTACTCCACAATTGCACTGGCATCTCCTCTTTATCCTTTATCTTGATCAGGTTCATTTCCTTTGCAAAGTAATCAACACCTTTGAACAAGAACATGTGCATTAACATGGAATACCATCCAAAAGGCCTATCCACGTTACCATTCTTGATTCCCACTAGCCCTTTATGAATTGCATCAGCAAGGTATGAGGCATAATCAAATGTTATTGCTAGGGAGTGGTTTAGAATTTGTGCAATCATTAACATATAATGGGTTGGCATATTCTTCTCAGCATCCTCTCCAAACATCTGGCATAATGCCCAATACATACCCTTAGCTCTTAGAGTAAATAATTTGAGAGAGAATGGTTCCATTGTGCTGGGGCCTACAACTGTTAACCCCCCTATCTTTACAAAGAATTCTTTCAACGAGCCACTTCTAAGATGATCCCTTTGTGCGTTGTAAACCTGGGCTAGCGACTCAAAGTCAATAGGCTCTAACAAATTGGAGAACTCACTGAGTTTAAACACTTTCCTGAATTCATCTTCATTTATCTCAATCAAGACTGGTCCCTTTATGTTCCTTATGCATCTTGCCACAGGGTCATAATTTTGTGCAATCAGAGCTAACAGATCTACATCCATAAAAACACCTGGGACCACAACCTTTCCTACATCCCGTTCCCATATGCCATTCAAAGGAGACGGGGAATTCCTC
Source organism: Cryptomeria japonica (assembly GCF_030272615.1). NCBI lineage: Eukaryota > Viridiplantae > Streptophyta > Pinopsida > Cupressales > Cupressaceae > Cryptomeria > Cryptomeria japonica. The sequence continues at coordinate 686,666,818 of NC_081413.1, forward strand.
TGCCCAAAACCGACTTTGAATAGTCCTAAGCTTGACAATCCTATTTTAGGGTCCCTCAACCAATTACCCATATCATAGAGGCCATCAACAATTTTTAGACGAGGGTTCTTGGGTACTAGCTCTTTAGCCTTAGCGCCAGCATTGGTGGACATGGTTAATTGCTCTAAAAAATCATCACGGATATTTCAGTCCTGGTAATTCACCTTCCCTGTTAATTCTCTTTTGGGTGCCATTTTGGTCAAACAATTATACCACTAGAAGCTAGCACAGACCTCCAATGAAGTAATTCACACTGCAGTATTTGAGAACAAACCAAGAGTTATCAAGAATAGCACGAAAAAACTGGTTATTCGCCTGAAGAAAATCACCCTGCAACAATTCGTTCTGCAACAAATTCGCTCTGCAACAAACTTTGATGAAACAATACTTAGCAATCAAGTTGATGCGGACTCAACATAACAAGTTGGCATTTAAGTTTTTTTAGAAATTAACTCTGCATGCTTCGGCTTTCTTTTTAGAATTGAATTTGCCAAATCAAATTCAAAAATGGCTCCAACGGGTCATAATTTCTCTAAGTCTTTCCTCTGTTTGGCTCCTTCGCTACTTCGTAGAACATAAAACTTGTGCTCTTTCCTTTCGCAAAACAACGCCGGCCGTTGGATCATGAGAACTTACATCACCTTTATCTCCGTTTGATCTCTTTGCTTTAGTGTCAGGCCCTACCTCCTTTTCGCCACTTCGCGGACTTTAACAGTCATGCACTTTTCCTTCGCGAGGCCGTGCCAAGCATTAGATCAAACTCAAATCACCCAGCCTTTAACTCCAACCGAGACCGTCAATCTTTTTAACTAACTGCGCCTCATCTTGACGGCTAACGATTTTTGCCATTTCGTTGAGGTTAATCTGCAGGCACCTTTGGGCCACAAAACAACGAGAAGTGTTGGATCAATCTTGAGATGAATGCCTTTTAAGTGGGCCCTTTACCCAGGAATCACTTACCCCACTTGTTCTTTGGTTGAAAAATGCCACATGGCAATTGGTCATTAGCCCTGGAAATTACTCTGGGTTCCACCTTTAATCCGCCATGTGTTATCTTTATTATTCCCACATAACTGCTAGTTACACCTAGGTGGGCCCTCAACCACTCTTTAAAACCATGTGTCACCCGACACACCACTATCGAGCTCTACAAAAAATGGCAGCTGCTATGTCATGTCGCGCCTCCGTGTGATTTCCACCTATCTTTCGTGACTTCGCGAACATTATTCTTCGTTTGGATAGCAGCCACGAAACCATGAGAACCATTAGATCAAAACAGACCTGATCTGCTTTTAGCTTCGTGCCATGCCTATCCTTTGGGCCCACCAGCCTTTTCGCCACTTCGCGAAGGTTAACCTGCTAGCATCTTATCTTCGCGAATTCATGCGAGCCGTTAGATCTCAAAAACTTGCTCGTTACTTACTCCTTCTACGACAACCTTGCTTGGGCCCACTACAGACCGCCAACCGAGTGCCTCATCATTGCTCTATCATCACCATCTGGACCACTCATCTTCACTGCCACCTTTAGCAGGACCCGCCACCTTTTCGCTATTTCGCTGAAGGTAGAACTTGTGCATCTCCTGGCCGTTGATCTCTTTCCAACCCGATCATTCTTTAACCAAAGAAGATCGCTTGTCTCGAGGACCCACCAATACCTTTCGCCATTTCACGAAGGTTAAAACACGTTCAGCTTGATCTCACAAAACCACGTCGTCTGTCCGATCAGATGAAACTTGATTGGTGTTTAGCTTTAGTCCAAACCTATATGCCGGGTCCACTTTTGCCTTTCCCTACTTCGCGGAAGCTAACTTTCGAGCACTTTTTGGTCGCGAATCAATGCGGGCTGTCAAATCAACAAAAAGTTGCATGAGGCTTATAAGGCCCGACCGACATTAGAAAAGGCAAATTAAAAGCGAACAAAAATATTTAAAAGGGACCACCTAGGTAAATGACAAGGGGGGAACACCTTTATGATAAATGGACCCATCACTTAAGTGAATAAAGTAATGCCAAAATAGAAACCAAAAGGGTTTTTCTCAGATATTGAAGCGACTTAAAACCTAAACCCTGAACCCCTTAGGATTTAAAACAATTTGAAAGAACATGGGCGTACTAGACACAAAATTTTCAAAAACTTAGCCATTTATGGATTGAAAACATCCATTTTTAAAACAGTGATAACAAGACTGAAAATGAATGTCTCTACCAGGAGACAAAGTAACCCGACAATCTACAAGTCTAGGTCTTTCTAGAACATGATGGGGTTGTCCACTTGAGGAAGAGGATGCAACCATAGGCCTCTTCATGGTGGTTTCAACAAGCAACATTGGTGGTGGAAGGGGCTCTTGAGGATGGTGGCTATGATGTCTCAATAGTGGAAGGAGCAGATGATGGCTCCTTAAAGCCAAGTGGGGGAGATAGTTGAGGGGAAGTAGAGCCAATAGATTGAGGAGAATCAAGTTCCTCCTCCTCCACTTGTTGCACTTGAGGTTCCATCACTCTATGCCTTTCATGAGGCAAAGGCATATAATCCACATCTCTATATGCACTGAAAATACTTCTGATCCTTACTTCTAGTATCAAGAGTAGTTCCCATATGGGGGAATATGAGCTATCAATTCTTCTTTTCTTGTTCTCATATTGTATTTTATACCACCTCTCTTTTCTCTTTAATACCTCATTATAATCATCTCTTCACCTCTTAGAACTAGTACAACTTTCAAGTTAGACTGATAAACCTTCAGACCTTTATACAACAAAATGTTCATTAGGATAGATTAATACTTGAAATTCAATGAAGGCCCCTTCTTAAAATCACAGAGGGCTTTGTGAAGTCCTTCGGCCAATAGACTAGCATAATCAAAGGGTTTGTTTATATCTCTTCTCTGAATATCTATGCACAAGAAAAACATCCAAACAGGAAAGAACTAGATAGGATAAATAATAAGAGAGGGAGAGTGAAGAAGAGAGAGGGAGGGATGCAAGGACAAAGACGGGGGTAAGGAGGAAAGGTGAGGTAGAGAGAGGTGAGGGACCTAGATAGGGAGAGAGAGAGAGAGGGTTGAGATAGATGGAGGAGGATAGAGAGAGGTTATAATGAGATATGGATGGAGATGTAGAGAGGTGGAGAGAGAAAGAGGGAGAAACCTAGAGAGGGGGAGAAAGGGTGTGGTGGAAAGCTGATGATGTAGAAATGAGAGAGAGAGAGAGAGAGAGAGAGAGAGAGAGAGAGAGAGAGAGAGAGAGAGAGAGAGAGAGAGAGAGAGAGAGAGAGAGAGAGAGAGAGAGAGAGAGGATATGGGGGTAAGGAGGGAGAGGTAGATATAAAGGGAGAAGGGAAGAAAGGAATGAAGACACCTATAAATGGGAGGGAGGGATACGAGGAGAGATGAAAGAATAAAGAGAGAGAGGAGTAAGAGGGGATTAAGGGAGAACTAGAGAAGGGAAGGAAGGTGAAGATGAGAGACATAAAGGCAAGAGGGAGTTGAGACATGGGGGTTTAAGGAGGAAGGGAAAAATAGAAAGGGAGATGGGAAAGAGGAAGATAAATAGAGGTAAAAGAGGTATGTGCACCTTGATAGGATTTCATTGTAAATATGAAGTTCTAGGTTGAACTACAAATCTTGTTTTCTACCTACACAAAATTAGTTCATGGTTTATAAGATGTAATTTTTCTGCACATTTTATGTCTCGCCATATAAAATTTCCTTTTAGATATTTGATTAAATATTAAGCATTTTATTCTACAAGTGATATCCTTGATATACCCATGACTTATTATTCTATGGAGGTGTTATCTTACCATGTGCTACCCTCTTTCGTCAAATTGGTTAGTGCTTATACCCTTATATTAATAGATTCTTATATCATTTCCAAATAGTCTTAATGATGATCCTATGCCTTATCACTATAGCAATAATATAGTATGCAAGGTTAAATCACGTGATTCAATTATGCATGATAATAGTATTTTGGGATAACATATCCCTTATAATTAGATTAATAAGATAGTACCAATTTGAACATCCTTTTTCCTTACCCACGCAATAGTGATCAAGGTAAGATGGTCTCTCTATAAAATCTTTAGGTTTCTAAAATTTACAATGTGCCCTTAATATTGAACTCTTTATATGCCTAATGCACTAAAAGAAGTGTGTGGCACCACTCAAAATCAAATGAAGTGGATTGCAACTTGAAATATATCTCATATAGATAAAAATAAATACAATATTTGGGCATTCACACATTTTTTGAAAGCATGATGTGTTTCAATATGTCAAGTATGTATGTACAACCAGGAAAGAAATATTTCATAACAATACAATGTGCTTATTCAATGTATGTACTTTCAAAGAATTCCATGTGCAACAATGCAAATTGAAACAAACAATATCAACTATTGTAAAACATGATGTGTTTGTCAATATGCACTCAATTAGTGTCAATCACATACAACCGGGAAATAATTATTTCATAAAAAATACAATGTTATTGTTCAATGTATATACTTTCAGAGAATTGCATGTGCAACATTGCAAATTGAAACAAACAATATCGGTTGTTTGAAAACACAATGTGTTTGTCATATGCTCTCAATTAGTGTCATTGAATTTTATTGTGCTTAGATTCTAGTGTCAACTATGTGTGTTTATTTCCTTGATGTTTTGGATCAAAATCCATCATCCATCATCAAAAAGAAGAGAGCAAGAAAAGAGAATAAAATTGAATGGTTGTTAGTAGACCAAGCAAGTTAAAAGATAAAGGAAGGAGAGGGTTAGGGTGGGAGGTCGAGGATGAAAACCAAAGAGATAAGAGATAAGTGGAAAGGGGGGACTAGGTTGAAAGGAAACTAAGTAGCACAATTCCCTTAGTTTGGGCTCATTTTGATGAAGTGTTTGAATGCAACTTATATACTAACAAGTAGCACAATCTTGGGCTAGTTTTGCTCATGACCTAGTGCTGGTAAGATTCCTCTTGATTATTTGATTAACCTAGATTTATATTTAAAACAATTAAGAAAAAATTATAAAGAAAGTATATATGTGAGATAAATGCAGAAAGTCAGGGGACCGAAAAAATGGCCACCCTACTTTTTCATCCCATACAAGACATAATGTGAGCATGCCATAATGTGCTCATGTTATGAGCAACATAGAAATTAAACTTTGAAAGAGGTTAAGCTCATTTGAACTTTACCTCATACCAACAAAATAAGAAACAACATGGAGAGAACATGCTTGCATTGTAAAGAGGTCAAATCTTCATTAGACTATCATTAATTCACCATTAAAATATCATCATGGTGTCCTTGAGATCGAGGAGGTAAGTTTTATTATTTTTTATTGTAAAATTTTGATTAATTAGCAAGATAGAAATGGTTCTGAGTTAATTTTGTTTAATTTCTAGGAATTGAATATCGCCCACTAGTTGATGAAAACCCTCATTCATTAATTCATAAAAATCCTAGTGAAGAACAACTATAACCGAAAAAAAAAAAAAAAAAAAAAACAACTATGACAATTCTCACTTTATATCCTACTTTGAGAATTCTAATAGGAAGGGAGAGAGTGATGGCAACAACCTCACACATCTATTCACGGATATCACATGATGGCTTGCACCCACACACATATGCACTACACTCTCACATAGACTCACTGTCAACATAGTGACAGAAACTTAACAGTAATAAATATTTTTGTAATAGCATATTCTGGGTGATAGGAACGTCAAGTAAACCAGTAAACAAACAGAGCAAAACAAGATTATTTTATTATTAATTATGAGACAAGCAACACAATGAATACTTTATTTTCGACGTTACGTTTAATGCCGAGCGCAGCGCTATAATAAATTATCATTTGTTGAATTATCATTTGAAAAGCCTACCTAGATGTTTGCTTTTAATACGCCGACAGAGGGCAGCGCTATAAAATGGAGCAACTACCCCCATTGACCATTCTTAAGAAATGACCCTTTATACTGCGATTCATTCACGAATTTTGAGAAAAGCATTCTTTTAATAAAAAAAGTTCCTCATCTTATTGCGTACGTTACGATGATGTGGATTCTTTTAATAAAAAAAATTCCTCATCTTATTGCGTACGTTGCGATAATGTCGCCACAGCTTACGTCGAGGAGGAGGAATATTAGCTATATAAGCAACCTATAACCCCTGCCTCCTTCCAAACTCGAAAACTCTGTTGCCTGGGCAACAATATCAATTATCACTTGTCTGTAAAAAATGATGAAGGCATGGCTTTACAAGGAGTACGGATCTGTAGACGTCCTGCAATTTGGGGAAATCCCAATTCCAAGTGCAGGGTCTGGGCAGGTTTTGATTAAAGTTCGCGCAGCTGCTCTTAATCCTGTGGATTTCAAGTTACGCCGATCACGCAGCGGGGATACCCCGTTTCCTGTATAGCCTACTCAATCAAATCCTCGTTAATTTGTTTACTTACGCTCTAAAATTTTGTTTTGGATTTCATTAACTAAAAATTCATAAAACATACATTTTGTTTCGCAGGTGGTGCCCGGCGCTGACGTGGCAGGAGTGGTTGCCGAGGTGGGGCAAGGCGTGTCCAAGTTTAAAAAGGGTGACGTAGTTTACGGTAACATTCTGAAAATTACAGAGGGAAAACCTAGGCAGGTGGGTACTCTGGCGGAGTACACGGTGGCGGAAGAGCATGTGTTGGCATTGCAGCCCAGCAATTTGTCTTTTGAGGAAGCCGCCAGTTTGCCCCTTGCGCTCCAAACTGCGCTGCAGGCGTTCGATACAGTTGGTTTTCAGAAGGGGCAGAGCGTGTTTATTGTGGGAGGCGCAGGCGGCGTGGGTAGCCTGGCAATCCAGCTGGCAAAGCATGTTTTCGAAGCTTCTAGAATCGTTTCGACTTGCAGCACGGGGAAAGTGGAGTTTGTGAGAAGCCTGGGGACAGATCTGGTGGTGGATTACACCAAACAGAGCTACGATCAAGTGGATGAGAAATTCGATTTCGTTTTCGACACCATAGGTACTGAGTAACGAATTTATATAATATTTTTGTTTGGATGATTAATTGAAGAAAGAGTTGTGATGAAATCTTTTTATGTTTACAGGCGAATCGTTCAAGTCTCATGTGGTTGCAAAGGAGGGGGGTAAAATTGTGGACATTGCATCATTTCCCCCGCATTCGAGTGCAGTGAGCATGATTGTGAAACCCCAAGGCAGCAATCTGGAAAGGCTGGGAAAATACATACGGAGCGGTAAACTGAAACCTGTGATCGATCCGAAAAGCCCCTACGCTTTTTCTGATGTTGTGGAGGCATTCAAACACCTGGAGAGCGGGCGAGCGAGAGGAAAGATTGTGATTTCCCCCATTGAATGAATGTACATAAGCTGCGTGTCTGTATTGATGCACTTGCGCCTAGCTACTCAGAGTGCAACGCTTGTGTGGATATTTAATTAGGACGGATTGTAAATTCAAGTTTGACTATGATAGCATCCTTGGACAATAATAAATTGGGATCCATGAGTATATGAAGAAGACTATACATTGGAATATCTTTAATTTAAGGTGGGTGTTTGTCTTCTACCGTTCTTTTAGGAGGGATCAATCGTTACATTAAATAATATCTGTTTTTATATAACATTATTGATTATATTTTATTTTTATTTTTATCAATTTCAATTATTTTTAGCCCATAAAATTGTAAGTTATATATTTTAAACATTGATAACCACCTTTCTTTTATTTACTTTTGTAAAATTGTTTGTTTTTATTTAAAATTAGAATATAGTTTTCTCTATTTACTTTTTTAACTTGAGTATTTTGACATTTTATACTTAATGTCACCTTTAATTATGATTAAATTACAATGGTGGGTGTCACATGAAGGGAACACCAATTTATCACCAACGCTCTTACATTAATTATCCATTTTATTCTACTCTCTAGAATGAGAGCTCATGTAGAAACTCTTTTAAGTTTTGCAACGCAACAAATTGTATAGTTGTTAACACTCCATTCATTTGGTACAACTATATGTCTTCACCACTAAAAATATGAATACATCAAGATTAGATGAGGAAAAATATGTGCATCAACCTAGAATCAATTCCTTTGTCAAACAAATCATTAGAATAGGTGTTAATGAATTTGATTTCAATCTTGAAAGGAGAACCAAACAATCCTAGATCCACACCTAATATGTTATGTAGTTGTTAGTTGTGATTAGGGATTGATTGAGTGTACAATGATAAATGCAAAAAGTATATATATGAGATAAATGCAAAAAGTATATAAAGAAGGTATATATACGAGATAAATGTAGTTTTTAGGACAAAGTATATAAAGAAGGTATATATACGAGATAGATGCAAAAGGTCAAGGGACCGAAAAATGGCCACCCTAGTTTTTCATCCCATATAAGACATAATGTGAGCATGAATTGTAATGTGCTCTTGTTATGAGCAACATAAAAGTAAAACATTGAAAGAGGTCAAGCTCATTTGAACTTGACCTCATACCAACAAAATAATAAACAACAACATGGAAAGAACATGTTTGCATTGTAAAGATGTCAAATCTTCATCAGACCATCAATAATTCACCACTAATATATTGTCAAGATGTCCTTGAGATAGAGGAGGTAAGTTTTACTATTTTTTATTGTAAAATTTTGATTAATTAGTAAGATAGAAATGGTTTTGAGTTAATTTTGTTTAATTTCTAGGAATTAAAAATCCCCCACTACTTGATGAAAACCCTCATTCATTACTTCAAAAAAAACCCTAGTGAAGAACAACTATGATAATTCTCACATTATAACCTACTTTGAGAATTATAATTTAGGAAGGGAGAGGCTGATGGCAACAACCTCACATATCTATACATGGATACCATATGATGGATCACACCCACACACATATGCACTACCTGAAAGCAAAGTGTTAGCACAAAGATTCTCACACAGACTCACTGTCGACATAGTGACAAGAACTTAACAACAATTATATTTCTACAACAACCTTATTTAGACAATAGGAATGTCAAGTAAACCAGTAAATAAACAAAGCAACACAATATCATTTTATTATTAATTCTGAGACAAACAACACAATGAATGTTTTATTTCTGCGACATGTCAAAATGATTACAATCAAAATGATATAACATTTATTCTTCATCCTACATGCCTCAAACTTATTGAACCACTCTACTACTTGTCGCTTCTATCTACTCTCAATCTCTCCCTTCTTAGACTTCAATTGCTTAACTCTCTTTCCTTACTCATGCTTCTTCATCCTTAATTGCACCTACTTTGTTTTGGCCACCCTCTTCCCTTACGTTATTTTCTTGTTTCTCTGCTCACTTCTCTACTCGATCTTTCTTCAAGCAAATTCTCTTACGACTCAGATCTAACCGCCTTCTTTATTTCCTTCCATCAAAGACCACCTCCTCCAATGTTGATCATCATGATCCCCTCAGGAATCAATTTCCTTTCCATCTTCTATCGATGAAGTCTCCCAGTTCTTTTCTTTATCCTTTTTTGGCCTTTCTTTTGTTTGGCCTTTTGGTTCGACATATCTCCTATTGGTCTGCTCACTCTATTCTGTTGATTGTCTTTCACGCCTTTCTATTGTTCACAGCTAATTTTTTTATCCATCCCATTTACAAGTCCATAACTGTTCAACTTACTCTAATCGTCAATCTTCCAACCATTCCTTTTAAACTGTCTTCAAATATTCACCTTCTCTTGTCCTAGGCAATTATTTGTCCCTTTCAAATTGTCCAACTTCTCGTCCATGTGGTGACAGAAAATATATTTGTCCAAACCAAATCCTTCCAATCAAAATTGAAGTAACATCAAAACAAACTTAGTTAGCTCGATGCTCTTGCATCAAAGAGAGATAGAGGAAGAGAAATACGATGAGATATCTTAAGGGATAGGGAGAGAAAGTATGGTGAGATATCTCAAAGGAGAGAGAGAGAGAGAGAGAGAGAGAGAGAGAGAGAGAGAGAGAGAGAGAGAGAGAGAGAGAGAGAGAGAGAGAGAGAGAGAGAGAGATCATTTTTCTTTCACACAAATGTGAGTGTGTTATAACACACACTATTGTCTTTAGGTATTTCTAGCCCCTTGGGTTGAACTTACATGCCAACACCCACATAAATGATTTTTTATATAATTATTTTAAATACTAACATAATCTCGAGAGTGCACTTCATTAGATTTGTATGTCTTTCAAATTCAAGTAAAAAAATTAAAAGTAAAAACTAATTTAAAAAATCTATAAATATCAAGGACCCATCCATTGTGTTTACCCTCTTCATCAAGGTAAGTGCACCAAGATGGTGAACAAAAAAGGGGGTTATAAGTGGCCAATTTTTTTATTTTAATTTTATTTTCGCTGAAAACAGGTAAACCTGAACTTCAAAGAGATATTTGAAGGTCATACACTCAAAACTAGGAGTTGAGCAAAGAATAAGAATTGTAGTACTCTGAATCTAGTTTCTAAACTACTAAAGTTTTTAAAAATTGGATAAGATTAAGAGGGTCAAACTTCTCGCACACGAAAAAATATTCCTGATTTTTTTAGAAAAACATAACATAGTTGTTTTCATGCGCTGCACAAAATATATAGTTATATTTAGTATTTTGCAAAACCCTTTGATAGCATGATAGGTAAGAATGAGATCTAGAAGTTGTGTATTTTTTTGTAATTTTCCGTTGAGTATTTTTTTAATGATTTTTTGAAGTGACCGCATCCGGAAAATTTGGTACCTGTTCGTGCACTAAGCATAACTTGCATCAAAATAATTGAAAATGCAAAATTCTTTTTTTAAAAGTGTATATAATCTAGTGTAGAACAATAATATGTAATTTATTTTGAATTTGATCAAGTATATCAAAAGTTATTAAAAAAATAGTAGACATATGTCTATGAGGACTGTTAAGGCACTGGTAAAGAAAATTAAAGTTTACCATGCTAATGCCATCCAAAAATAGAAAACATTATATGGTCAGAAAGATGAGAAGGCTTGTGAGATTATGGTGGTAATTTTAGAGACACCCAATTGATCATTTGTAAACTTGATGACGACGAAGTCGAGAAATCATGTTGGAAGATGAAAAAACATGTTAAGGGACAAAAATGGAGGGAAAATGGGCTTGCAAGCCTTAGGGTCATTTTCCAACCCTCTTACCAAGCCAAAACCCGCATAGGTTATGATGTGCAAGATAACTCACTCGGGTTTTGAAAAACAAAAAGTAGCATTCATAGTTCTACATAACCCGTACGAGTTATGTAGAACTAAAACCATCATTTTGAGTTTCACAAAACCCGTATGGATTATGAAGACATCAAAATGTATGCTTGTAAACTTATCATTTACTACACATATCTTTAGATATACATATATAATATGTGTTTATGTATGTATATATACATATCTATAATTATATATACATATATTTATATAGATATATGTATATATGTTTGTATACATGCATGTCTCTCTTCTTTTCCTCTCTCTCGTCTTCCTTCCTCCATCACCGTCTCTATCTATTCTAAGCCCTAATTATCCTCCTTGAGTTCTCTCTTATCTCTCTCCCCCTCACACTTCTCTCTTTGTCGAGTCTCTCACCCTCTTCTCCTTCTCGTTCTCTCTCTACCTCATGTTTCTTACCCTCTCTCTCTCTCTCTCTCTCTTGTTATCCCATCATATTCTCACCCTCTTTCTCTCCCCCTCCCTCTCCCTCTCCCCCACTCCCTCTCCCTCCTCTCGTTATCTTATCCTATTCTCTCTCCCCCTTCCCCTCTCTTGACCCTACTCTCTCTCTCTCTCTCTCCTAATCTCCTCTCTCTCTCTCTCTCCCTCTCCCTATCCTATTCTCTCCCTCTCTTCCTATGCCCTATTCTCTCTCTTACCCCCTACTCTCTCTCACCCCCTCACCTTATTCCTCTCTCTCTCTCTCTCTCTCTCCCCTATTCTCACCCTCTCTCCCTTCTCTTTCTTTCCCTATATCTCTCCCTCTCTTCCTATCCCCTTCTCTCTATTTCTAACTCTCTCTCCCTCCCCAACTACTTATCCTATTCTATACCTCTCTTCCTACCCCCTACTCTCTCTCTCTCTAACACTCTATCCCTCCCCAATTCCTTATCCTATTTTATCCCTCTCCCTACTCTCTCTCTCTCTCTCTCTCTCTCTCTCTCTCTCTCTCCCCTTTTCTCTTTGTCTCTAACTCTCTCTCCCTCCCCCTCTCCTTATCCTATTCTATCCCTATCTTCCTACCCCTACTCTCTCTCCCTCCCCCTATACTTATCCTATTGTATCCCTATCTTCCTACCCCCTACACACACTCTCTCTCTCTCTCTCTCTCTCTCTCTCTCTCTCTCCTCTCCTTTTCCCAATCTCCCTCTCTCTCCCTCTCCCTTCATCCCCCTCTCCTTATCCTATTCTCTCTCTCTCTCTCTATTAATCATATTCTCACCCTCTCTCCCTTCTCTCTCTTCTCTCTCTCTCTCTCTCTCTCTCCCTCTCTCTCTCTCTCTCCACTTCCTCTTTGGTTCCTAGTTCTACATAACACGTATGGGTTATGCGGAACTAAGGCCAAAACTTCTACATTACCCGTATGGGTGTGAGAAAATATAATGTACGTGTTTTGAGGAACTTTTTATTTTTTTATTATTTTTGGCTGCCAAGCCTAGCACATTTTTGAATTTCATAGAACACGCACAGGTTATGAAAAATTTCATTTGTTTTTTTTTGCATGTGGCCACTTTTTTGTTCACCATCTTTTGGTGCACTTACCTATCATTAAAATATCTATTCCAAGATCAAAATACACATTTATCTATATTTGAGCCGATAGGCTCTTAGTATGGGCTTTCTTGCCCGAGAAATTGTCAGCCACGTCGGTAAATTTCCACCGGTCACGTTTGTCACATTTTCTGACAAGCTAATTATTTGTTGGGAAACTTGTGTTGCGTTGGTATATGGTGGAGGTAGAGGACGTTAATGTGCTTTAATAGCATTAAACTTTGTGTTTGGTATTTTTCAGTCTTTTGCAAGTTGAATGGGCTCACATTTGCGAACAGTTTTCTAGAGTTGAGTGTATTTCGGATAAGACTTGTCATTGCAAGAAGATTATTTGTTATCTGCAGCAAGGCCTGTATTATTTTTTTTGCATCTGGATTTTGATTGTGGTTTTGTATTTATTACTTTTGTGTCATGCAATCTTTGAAGTCTGGGTTTGAAATAATTTTCAAAAATTTGGGCTTCGGTACTGCTTGTGAGGAGAAGATTGGGTGTTGTCTGCAACTGGGTTTCTTCAATGGTGGTGCGTGTGAGAAGTAGCATTTGTTAGGTCTACAAGTAAGCAATATTTGTCTTCAATGTGTTGTGAGCTAGAAAACTTGCATCTATCTATGTTGTGATCGAACTTCACCTTTTTGTATATTGGATTGGTAAGGGGATTAACAAAGAATGGCATTTTGTCTCCATTTTCGACACCCCATTAATTTGGGGTTTTGTTTTTTAAAACGAAAATTTAAATTGGCACTTTTTTTCATTCTCGTAACCCTGATAATTTGGGGGTTGTATTTGAATTAAGGGTTTTTAACAAGAAATGGCAGTTTGTTTCCATTTTTGATAGCCCATTAATTTGAGGGTTTTTCTTGAAAACGAAAAATTTTAAACTAAATGGGGGTTTTTCCTGAAAACGAAAAATTTTAATTGACAGTTTGTTTTCATTTTTCTAACCCAAGTCTACTAAATATTTTCGAGTTGTTTCTCTAATGGTTACGGTTTCAAGGATTTGTGATCTTCAGGGTTTGAATTTGGGGCTTTGCAATGAAATGCCCAATGATTTACGATTTATATTCACTTCATTCCAATGTTTCATTGTAAATTGCTACATATTCATGTTAAATATTAGTAAGAACCATGACGTTTTATTACTTTTACTGCATCATTATTCTTCAAATCTTCCTCAAGCATTTTTGGTCTTTAATAGGGCATTGCCAACTCGTTAAGTTTCACCAATGTAATTACTATCTTACAATGCTCTATTAATAAATTCGGTCATTTTATCCTCCTGCAATATGCTTAGAAATGAATGCCCAGTTTTTGGATCTTCGAGAACCTTAGGCACCCATGGCACTGCAAAAAAATCTTTAACTATTTCTTTGAAGGAGAACATTAATGTGGAACAAATCTTATCTTGGATACGTGCTATTGCAGCATATAGATTGTAAATAGACTAAGAACTTACAAATTGTTTAGCAATACAACTATTAAAATTTCCTTTGATTAGTGAGGCCAAGGATGGATGCCCTTTGCAACAACTTAAACAGTTTATTCTACTAGCAACTTCAATAACAAAGAGTATTCTTTAGAGTGACCTTTACCAAAATCATGGAGTTCTGAGCCAAGTGGGCAACACCAATTTTGTTGGCTTCAACTAATGCTACTATCACAAATAAAAAATACTTGAATAATCTCTAGAATGACATTGACGCTTGCATAGAGTTTTCGCACATATAAAAGTACAATAATATTTCAACTGTTGGCAAAAGCCAGTGTTGAAATTTGTCTTGTTGTCGGATAATTTTTTTTTATGAAACTATGAGTTTACAGCTGTAGCATCACAGGGAATATTTGATTAATATAGTGCAGTGGCATATTTGTGGCACACTAATGATCTTAGAGTGGGCAACACTGATAAAAAAAAACATTTTGCAGGGTAGGCGTCTGATGGAAATGAAACCTATTGCATTTCATTTTATGATGTCTATCGATGCTTTAGAATTAATTTTAATTTACAGAATGATGATGTAATATATTTTAGAAATAAGTGTTATTTAAATAAAGGGAGTAAATAAAGTTTATTTAGATTCATTTATAAGATCACTATAATGGCAGTGCTGCTGACATGTGCTTCTCGAAATCTATTTTTGCATGGACTCTCAAAATTTATTGGTCAATAAAATTGTGCTAGAACTTGTAGGATAATAAATAAGCATTTAGTGAGATGGTTTCTTCTTTCTGACGATAAGCAACTTAGACACGGGAATCTAGGACCCTAAATATGTTGCCACATTTATGGGTGGCATGGTTGTTTTTGAGGAATTCAGCACCGCCATGAAGACAAACTGTCATTTATCACTCTTGTAGATTGTGAGGTATGTTTGGGTTTTCGTGGTGTTCTTGCTTCCTCTGTTTTGGCATTTTGTGTCATGTGCGTTTGAATTGATTTTCCATTATCAAAATAATGCATTATTTCTCAAATGTTTTAGGGTTTCTGCAATGTCTAGATGGTCGATTTTGGGCAACTTTTAGGTGTTCAAGCTATGTTGTTTTATAAATGTGATGTCAAGTGGTCAATTGGTTTTAAAATTAAAAATTTATAATTAAAAATGATAATAATTTGTCAATCCTTCTTGGCGTTTCAAGAATCAATGTTGCGCGTTGTTGCTGATTTTTTATTCTAATCAAGCTCTAGATTGAATTTTGTGATATGGGTTGTGTGTAAATGGAACTCAACATTCCGGTTATTTTAAATAATCAATGTTTGCTTTTGAAGTTCTCTCCAAAATTATATGCTACTAATTAATTCCCGTGTTTAAATTTCCCTTCCTGTCGGTTAGAGTTTATAGCTTCGAAACATGCATGAGCGACAAGAAACACCAATGGGCATAGCATTACCTGTCAGGTGCATATGAAGAGGAGGATGGTGGGCATACCATGCTTTGGTAGCCGCACGATAACAAGCAATGCTAGCTAGATGTGTTCGCCACTACACAACACTAGGAAAAACCACACAAGCTCTTATTTTTTCATGTTGTAATGAGGTAGGGTTAATTTATCGAGAACTTTTGAAAAATAAAAAATATCAATCCATACATTGTCTGTTACTCCATTGCCATAAACATTGAGACTGTTTTAATTCAATCAACACCAGGGTGAGGCCAGTGAATGACAAATTTAGTTATACAGTATTGGCCACATTACTTTGCACATTAGTCCTTGATTACTTCATCACACTTTGTTCGCGATCGCTAAAACTCTATAGATATCTGTGATAATAATGGTGGTGATGAAGTCCAAGACTAAGAATTTCCTAAAAACCTGTGGTGGCCAACATTGTCAGTCAACTTTTACTCGTATATGTGTTAGGATTCCTACAGACACTAAGAGGGGGGGGGGAGTGAATCAGTATCTAGCCGGTTAGAAGATTTTCTTAACTTAAAACATGTAGAGCATATTAATACTGTGTACCGGTAAGCAGAAAGTAATGCAATAAACAGAGATAAAAACAACCACATGAAAAACACACCATAACACAAGGATTTAACGAGGAAACCCGGTGTGGGAAAAACCTCGGTGGGATTTGTGACCCACAATATTCACTTACTGGCCAATAAGAGAATATTATTGCTACAAGAGGGGCCTGCACATGCAGGAAGGCCAACTGCCTAGAGCTCACTACTCAAATACAAAATAGGAAGTCTCACTAGCTTACAAAATGGATTATATAAATCCAGTGTCTTGTACTGCTTCAAAGTAGCATCTGTAATGCTAGATCCAGTACCAGTTTCTGCTTTGCTTCTTACATAAACCCTTAACCTATAATTCACATAATAGGTCTGCCTTATTTCGCCTAATTACAATCTTCTTCCTTACACAAAATGTTCTACAATGATCTCTCTTATATAAGAGTCATTTTACAACTTGCCAAGTCAGCTTACAAAGATTTTACAAATAATAAACAAAATATATAACAACAAAAATCCTATCGGCCTCTGTGCTGGTATGCTTCCTTTCACTGCCGGTGCCGGTGACCTGAGTGTCGGTGTAGAGTTTGATCTTGCTAGTGCCGGTGGAATGTCTTGCCGGTGTCATAGGATTGTAAGGTTGCCATTAATGACAAAACCTTCAATCACCTACAATGTCTCATTGGAGTGTGCATATGCCAACAATCTCCCCTTTTGGCATTGATGGCAACACTCATGAGAAAATTTCAAAAGTGTATCCAAAACTTGTGTACCAAAAATATTTGAGCTCCCCCTAAGCAGATAAGTCTTTTGCAGATTATTTTCTCATACTACTACTCCCCCTTTGGCATCAATGACAAAGGTTGTCAAGGTGTCAATAGAGTTGTAGTTTTCCGTCTCAATCTTGTAACTGGATGGTTACCATTTGAAAAAGATCTGCCAAAATCAAATTTATACTATCCATAAACTTCTTATTGTCTTTTATTGCTGCCTCTGTTCTTTGAACTATACCGGTGAGTTGCTGCATATGCTCTGCCGGTGTTTTCTATCCTTGTACTAATGCCTTAGATATTTCCTTCCTCAAGAATGCTAGATAGTCTAGTCTGGGACTTAGTCTTAGTCTCAGATTCTTAGCCTTGTTTATTATTCTCTCCTTTTCTCTCTCTAGCTTCAGTAACTCTTCCTCAAAACATGTTATCTTTTGCTCAAAAATTGATAATGTATTAGGTGAATTAACAAAATTGTCAGCAAGTTTATTAATTTCTTCTTGTACCTTGCTCATTTTCTTATCTATGTCAATTGTTAAAAATTTTGTCTTGCAAGTATCTTTGTACAGAGTTTTACATTCCTTCAATATGTTACATAGTTCCGGTAGAAGTGTGTCAAATTCCCTAGTACACTTCTTTATTTGATCCTCAAAGAATTTTTGTTTTTCAATTTCCAACCTATCTTTGAATGTTTGTTCCTTTATTTGTTCAATTGTCACTGTGTTGTCAGTAATATACTTCAATAAAGTGTCAAGTTGACTCAAAGAATCCTTATTATCTATGTTACATTTTGGAGTTATCATCCTCAAAATTGGGATTGTGTCATCTATAGCTTTATAAGCTTGTGAACTACAATCAGTTATTTTCTTCAAAGAATCTAAAAGAACTTCAGTTACATTGGTTGATTTGTAATCTGCTAAGGAGGAACCAACATTCTGAATTCCACCAGTGGAGGAAGTAACCATGCTTGTAGTGACCTCTGGCACGTCAATCTGTGTTTCCATTTCCTTAAGCAAGGGTTTTTGTTTCTCTCCTGTTGCCAGTGGCACTATTTCTACATGAACCTATTCCTCTTCCGGAGCCTGTTGCTTTGCTTGTCTCTCTGTCTGTTGATCTATTTCAGTCTCTGTCGGATTCTCTGTCTGTTTCCTTGTGCTATCATCTTCAACTTTTCCTTCAGTGTTATCAATGTTAGTTGTCGGTTGCTCATTAGCCATGTCAGTCTTATTAGTTGTGTCTTTATCTACCACAATGTTGACCTTTTGAGTATCAACATCAACTGTGTATAGTATCTCTGAATTAGGATTAGTATCCTCTTGTGATACATCCATACTGTCATCTGCCGGTTGGTCTTCTGTTGTTGTTACCGATGGAGTAATCAGAGGCGGTGGGGATAAGTTATCTTTTATTTTGATACTAGGAGGTCCACCAACCTTTCCTTTACCCTTATCTTTGTCCTTTTGATAGACCTTGATAGGCTTGGGGTTCCTGTACTCTTCCTGCTTTTCCTTCTCCACAAGGAATATATCCCATCCATTTTCTGTTTCTTCTATTACCTCTTTTACACTTCCTGCCATTAGTGCAATATGCCGGTGTGCAGTAGAGAATACTGACCAGTTGGCCTTTGCAATTAGATTATCTATTTCTTTTGGAGAGTTGATTGGGTAGACAACAAGTAATTTTTCAATTTTGATTTTCTTGTCAAGTTCTACAACAGATTGTCTTCTTGCTTCTAGTCTCTTGAATAATTTATCTGGTAGTTCATCTACAACTTCCATCAAAAACTTCTTATAGATATCCAGGTGTAAAATGATAATGTTTTCAACTTGCTCTTTCTCATCTGCTGATAGTGTATCATATAATTTTTCTATGTTCTTGAGTTTTCCTTCTTTTGTGATTTCATCCAACAGTCTGTCAATCGGAGAAATATTCTGTTGAGTCCTTTTCTTCTTAGGTGTTAGCTTTTTCTTTGGAGTTGTCTCCTTTATCGGAGACCTCATTGCCTGTTGTTTTTGTCTAGTTCTTCTAGGCGAGGGTGTGGATACTGGTGAAGGTTGTCTTTTCCTTACAACTCTTTTGAATTCAGTTGGCATGTGACTTTCTGAAGAAGTTGCTACCGGTGAAAGGTGAGTTTTTGGTTGTTGAGCCTATAACTCATCTTCATTGATACTGGTTTGTTTCAGTACATCTTCTTTTATAGTCTTAGCCTGCCTTGAACCTCTCCTCACTGTTGCTTCTACTTTCTTTACTCTCTTCTTATATTGAATTTGGCTTTCAATGGTCTCAGCACTACCAAATATTTCTTCCTTAGGTTCATTTGGTGCTTCCAGAAGGGCTTTAGCATATGTTTCAATGATGTGGTCATCAGTCTCATAACCCATTTCAGTAACCCAAATTGTTCTTGGGATAACTGCTTCCATCCAGATCTCATCCTTTTTAATCACAAAACATATATCATCTTTGTATTTGTTTACAATTTTATGTGACAGTCTGACTCTTTTGTTCATTCTAGCCTTTAGTGCTTGAAAATACTCATCAATATTCTTTTATTTGTTTTCACCCATGTTGTTGAACAAGTCTGATAACTGTTTTCCTACCGGTATGTCAAATCCAAGGTTCTTGATACCTATACCGGGCACCTGTTTGGTTATGTGTAGCATTAAGCATACAAGTAAGTTACCAAATCTAAATGTTCCTTTCTTATCCTTCTTGATCTTCCCTAAATTTTCAATCAATTAATCCTTTAGCCATTCACATAAATCAATTTTTACATTATCCTTAACCATATCATGTGCACTTTTTATGCATAAGTTGGAAACTGAGTTAAGTCGGTTTGCATGTGTTGCTTTGTAACCTAAAATCATGCTAACAAATCTCACATTTATGTCGGTCACATCATTAACCCTTAGAGACCTTCTGTCGGATGTTGCACCAGTTAGGTTCATTACTAGGTCATTTGAGACCTTCTTTGTCTTGTCTGGTCTGTTACCGGTGGAAGGTAACCCTGTTACAGTTTTCACAGCTTCCTTGTTAATTTTATGAATTGAATCTAGCCAAAAGAATTCTACATGTACCCTACTCAATACTATTCTTATTACTTCCTTGGGGAATTCTAGTCAACTTTTACTCGTATATGTATATGATGTTCTCTAGCATTAGCTATGAATCACCTCAACTAAAGAATAGTCTCCCTTAAACTTATACACTAAAACCTTTTCCCCAAATATTGTTTTAGGCAAGGGGACCTTTAATAGTATCAAGTTTCTCCCCTGAAATAAATTGAGCCAAACCCCATACTTATTTGGTAAGATAGGAATTTGCATAAAGGATAAAAACATCATCCATGTAGACATACATCCACAAACACTTTAGAAATGTTTACTGTACCTGCTAGCTTTAGGTGTAAAACCAATAACATAGTACAATAAGCAGTCCTAACAAATGATTTGAATACTGCTAGAGGAATTTTCAGTAGACATGTTGGAATGGTATATGTCCATGCTAGGTACAATAGAAGATCTCTTTGGTTTAAAAATACAGGAATCCAAGCCATAATCATTGAAAACTTAGCATAGCCATTGAACATAATGATAATGAGTGAGAAGAACATAGCACCCAAGTAATAATTTCCATGTAGTACATTAATTTTCATTCTCATTTGAATGAAAATCAATATCGTAATGTAGGCCACCACAGTTCCATCTGCCAAAAAATGAGTGGAGTAGATAATTGTATGCAATAGATTTAGTTTCTATCTTTCTACAAGATTAAAAGGAAAACTACTTGAGAATCTCAGTTGTGCAAGGGAAGGATAAATCACTTGAACAAACATGAAGACATAAAGAAAAGAGTTTCACTTCATAAGTAGCCATTCACGATCAAAACATGCTTTCAGAAGCTCAAACTTGCTTATTGAATATTTATTGAAGGATAATGCATCTTTGTGACATGAAGTCTTATCATGGGGTATTGAAAGCTCTTTAACTGGTTAAATTTCTATGGAAGTCTTTTCACAGTAACATATTGATATTATTCCCTCTTAGTAGTCTAGTCGTGTTTTTTGTCTTTTCAGGATGTAACCTGATATGAAAACACAAAGATTTAAGCTAAAAGCATAAGAATGATGTTACAGATTTTATAATTCTAAAAAACACAAGGTCATATAATTTTTAACTTGTTTGTAGGAAATTTGTAATGGATTTTCGTTTAGGACATCTAAAACCACAACCCTCAAAGAATTCAAGAACATGTTGTCGAGGCCCTTGATATACTATTTGCCCTTTTGATAATACAATAATGTCATCAAATAGTTCAAAGGTCTTTGGTGCAGGTTGAAGAAGTAACATCAAAATGGCGTCTTTCATCATGTGCACAAACTGTTGAAGGCATTTGACAACCTAAAAGGTAGTTGAGCTATCCAGACTAGTTGATATATCATCCATAAACAATGTCTTCATTGGACTGACAAGAATTTCACCTACGACACACAAATGAGGATCAACTATAAGGCCAACAATGGAAGACAAATGGAAATATAGGATCAAAAAATAGTAGTTAGAATTCCTCTTAGGAAACATAGAGTATACAACTACAATGCACACAATTTCTAATAGCAATAAGCATTTCAATAGTCCTTAGACTCCATCACCATTTTAATGTTGACCTCATTGAAAGAGATATAAGTAGAAACAAACTATCAATGAAAAAATGTAGCAATTAATTAAAACTATAATGTACAATTATTACTATCAAATGCATCAAAAGGAATTATTACTATCAAAATGCATCAAAAGAAATTTAGTGATAGATACACCAAGAAAAGGAACACAAAGACCTGCCTATCCATCTTTAAGTTTCTTTAGCAACTCCTCATTGTCTTCATCCAAAAATTGAAACAACCTATCCATCAATATCTGTCTTTCATCGGGTCCTAAATTAGAGACATCAACTTGCATATAAGCCACACCTCCTTCCCTCTTATTTTCTTCCAAAATGGCAGTTCTCAAACTATCACAAGTCGGGAGCTTCTGAATGACCAATGATTCTTTCACAACTCTATCATTAACATCATTAACACCACAATAAAAGTCTCCAGATTCATCACAAGGATGTAGAGCATTTTGATCAACAATTGGCATGCTTTTGTCAAAGGTTTGATAAAGAACGAAAGAAAAACTAAATTGAATCCTGAAAAAACCCAATAGCAGCGACAAGGAATCTATTTATGAATCCTAATTGGTATGTATTTCCTTCGTTGTGAATGCACCTGCATGAATAGGCACTGTTGGACATAGTTTTTCTTTGGGGTGCTTGTAAAACTTTTTCTCAATTCTCAGAACTCTTTAAGAATTGGGCCAACTTCTACTCAACACCTGTAACCACCCTTTCCATTGATTCAATCTAAACTAAAATTAAAACTTATTCTACAGTTGCAATTCCTTCTATTCCCTAGTGACAATTGGTAGGTCTTTTATATGGGGTAGAATTCAACAAAAGGCATTTGTTTAGCTGAGGTAAAAGATTAGTAAGTCACTAGCTTTGGCAATACCTAGCTTGCAACTATTATTTTAGGTAGAGACAAATTTTAATGATTGTGTTTTGGAGGCTCTTTTATTACAACTATGTAAGCTTTTTTGTTGTCATTGAGATTTATTTCGTGGAGCATATATTGCTCACATAGTGCATTGTATGTCTTTGTTTGAGCAGAAGTTAATTATATCAATTATAAATTAAATATCATATATCTATATCTATATATATTATATATCTTCAAATGTTTAGTGTTGTGGTAGAAACACTCCATTGATGAGACAACCACCAAGGTTCGAACCCTTGTTGGGCCAATGAGCTTACAAGCTTTCTACCTTTGCTATCTTTCTACACATCATGCCAAGTATCTCTTCTCCAATTATTCATTTTGACTATGTAATTCATTATATTTGAGTTTTTTGAAACTATATTATTTTATATATATTTATACTTTTGCATACTGTTATCTAAGCTACATCCTCTTTTACACTTCTACCAAACAGTCAACAAGTCATATCCAAGCAAACATAGAGCGAGGTTTTCCATAAGCTGCATACAAACATAACAAACTTCGTACACATTTTATCAGGTATCCCTTTTCTATTTTGTTGTCATCATAATGAAATGCAATGAGATTAATATTTGTTGCCACTCCATTTTTTTAGCTCTTTCTAATAATACATACTATTTTCTAATGTGCATGCTCTTTCTAAGTCCAATGAAACTAATTAGAAGACATCTTGCACAGCTAAACAAAGTCACTCATATATTGGATTATGCTCTCTGCCTCACAATTAAGGTGATTATTTTATTTTCTGCTCCCACCTTGAATCTATGTTCAAACATTTTTAGCATTATTTTCTTGCCACTTTACGAGGCTTTCATATTGATTTGGAATTCTTTTACAATCACATTCTTCTTTGAATTTCATTTTCTTTACAGTCTCATCCATTTGATTGTATTCTTCCACTTTACTGTCCCCTCTCCATTGATTTAACATCCTCCTATTTGTAGGGCTTTAACACCTTTACTAGACTTCAATGCAGATAGTTGCACATCCGACCATTCTCCTTACAAAATAAATGTAATCTTTTGCATGATTGCAACACTTTATCCGATTTTTTGCATTCTTCTAAATTTATACTTCTTTTGTAATGCACTTTTATGTTTGCCAAAACCTGCATTGATTGCATTTTGTCTATCTTTTTTCAGGTTCCTTTATGTTGCTTGCACCATTTAGCACAACGCAATGTTTATGAAGAAATTTGAGCAACTTATAGAAATTCTTATATATTTTGTAAACATATATGTATATGTATATCTACATACATTTTTACATATGTATCTATATTTATATAAATTGTGAATGTGTACATGTCTATACACTTATATTTAAAAATTCAATTTTTTTTTCAAAAATATTGTTTAAGATAGTGTGCATGCACTCAAGTTCTTTGAAGTAAATTTAGCAAGCGCCTTTGGATTTCTATTTTGTGCCCACTTTGAGGAATTCTTATGATCACCCGATAAGCTATATTGTAATAGCTCTCACCAGCAAAGTTGTCTCATATTGAAAATTGCAACTTCCAAACAGGTCTTAAATTCCTTGCCTTCGGCTTGAAAACAAATTTCAATTCAATAGCCAATATCATCACTTAAAAGGATACAAAATTTTTGCCTTGAGCTCAAGAATCTACTAGCTCTAGCACCACCATATTTTTACATCTAGTTTTCATTTATTTTAAAAAGATTGGTCCACTGGCTTTGGAAGACTCATTTTGGTTGCTCTCAGTTTTTTTGAAAATTCTATTTTGGTGGGCTTTCATAATATTTCCCTTGCTAAGTGTGTCCATCCTTTTCTCATCGCCTTCATTGACAACACAACACAATTTTGTGTAGAATCTTAAAATAAGTCATTTGACATTATTTTAGTGAATTTCTTTGGAAATCCGTAATCATAATACACTTATTTTCTTTTATATGGATTGCTTTTACCATGCTCTTTTGCACATTTTCCAACGGTGAACTTCCTTTTCTCATTAGAATATTCTTAGAAAACTTATTTCCTTGTATATCAAATATGTGTACCTATTGCATGTTATAGTTAGTTTTCATTGCTCTTATCTATTTTGTTTCTGTGTAATTTAATATAATTTACATATTAATAATCAAATTGAATATAACCAGCCTATCCACGGAAAAACGTGCAACTTCTAGTTATTAATCAATTTAAAGTCAAAGTCATATTTTTAAACCGATAGGCTTTTAGTGGGGCATTTATGCCCGAAAAACTGTCAGCCTCTCGTGAAAATAGATTCCAGTAGCAGTTTGTCGGCGTTGTAATTTTTTCGGTGATGTCATGTTTTGACAGTTTTGTACAGCTTCTGGTCGATATTTCACTTACCCGATTATAACGCATTCATGATCCTTTGCTAAATTGTTTTGTCATATATGGCAAATTGACATTGGTAATTTCCATGCAATACAAAATGTTCGTTGCTCTATGAGGACATTTAATTGAATTTATTGGCATTTATGGGTACGTCTCTAACCTATTTTTGCTATTTTCTGTGGTGCTCTCATGCCTTCCCATCAGAAGATTGCAGTCATCTTGCAAATCAAGACTAAGTATGCCTCCGCTCTCACAAAAGTATATTTTGGGTTTTCAATTTTTTTTGCTTTTAATATATTCTATGGAACTAACCTGTACTCATTGTTGAGCATTGAGCAATGCTGAGAATTGAAGTTCAGAGAATAGAAGAAAATGACATCGATGGGAAAATGTCACAAGTTTTTTGAGGGTGCAGATTGTGATATATTCACTTGATTGAGGCTGAAATTCTCGTTGCAGCCTCTGATTGCCCCAATGAATTGAAGAAAAGAAGAGACAAGATTGTCGGGACACTTTTCACATCTTCTTTTGTTATTGCTAAGTCTTCTATGTCTATCTCGTGCGCCTCCTCTCAAGAGGAAGATCATTCTGCAAACGGCTGCTCTGAGCAAGATCATTCAAGAAATGCAGAAGGAAAAGATCATTCTGGAAATGGGGAAGAAAACATTCATTCTGAAAATGTGGAAAATGATCCAAAGCAGAGTGTAAAACATGTGCGTACCAATTTTCACATGCGGGTACCAAATTAGTTGCTATGATGAGTACGATGTAGCTAGGTTGTTTCCAAAAAAAAATGAAAAACCATGAAGAGCCTGCAAAAAAAAGTCTCAGTTGCTTGCCCACCGGTAAGAATTCAAAAAAATCTTCTTACCAAGCATTGCATTGCTAATTTTAGAATGTTTAATGTTGGATTGGCTACTTTTTAGTAACAAGGATATGTTTCATTGGTGTTGGAAAACATGCCTTTCGACGATATTTTCAAGAAATTGGCTGCAGACTTGCAAAGTCGTCAAAACTTGCGAAATACACGAAGAGGGACACTATTTCTTCGAGGGAGGTGTAGACGGCCGCGTGGCGCTTAGCTACTGATAATTGATTTGCATGCCCTAATCTACCTTGTATTTTATGGTCATGTGTTGTGTAAGTGTAATATTCAGCACTTGGATAAATATTTTATCTTTACCGCAAGAATAAATATGCCTTTTGGACATTATATGTGTATTATAATCTCTATCAAGCCCTTCTACTTCAACTCTCTACTCTTAGATGATACAATATTTTAATTTTCCTTTTGTAGATCACCATGGATAAAGGAACCAATACTCTCCATCTTTCTTTATAGCTGCTGCTATTTGTTCATCCCTCTCGTCAAATTAAAGGCCTATACAGAATTAGAAGTGGAAGAGTCAAATGTTTGTTTCACATTTTGTTTTCAATTTTTGGGGGTCAAATGATCCACAACACAGATTTAACCTCAGTCATTTCCACATGCCCAGATTCGTCCCACATTTTCTGACACCTTTTCCCCCCATTTTTCTTAAGTGTTTGTCATTTGTGACTGAGCTTATCTAATCCTGGATCTATAATAGATCACCAAAACGCAGTTTTTATTTATCATAGAAGTATGCAAATTAATAGTCAAAATGGAATGAAACTCTAACTGTTTTGTGTTTCAAGTGAGGGGCAAAAGCAGTGCATACCAAAATATCTACCATATGCAATCTTAATTCGAGAAATTGATGCTTCTGAATGCTTCTTAAATATTGAGAGCTTAGTTTGTATAACTGTAGTTTAAAAATTTCTACAGATATTTCTACTTTAAGCCCGATTCATTTAGCGCTTTTCAGTGCTTCACTTTTAAAGTTCTAAATTCCTGTGTTTCGTTTTTTTTTGTTCACAGATATTGTATATTTTTAGCCATTCTTGTTATTTTAACTAAATCTTGAGCTATTCAATCGAAAATCTCGTTATGAAATATATTGAGCTTTCATTTGCACATAGGTTGCAGATTATACTTAATTATGAAAGAGTCAAATAGTGTGTTGTTATGTTTCACGGACATTGCTTTTTGTGGTCTCTATTTTATGGTTCATTGATAATTCCTCTGATAAAAGTCCTATATTGAGTAACAATGTCTCAAGGTGGGATCTGTAATACATTGATTTTTCCCTTCTCACAGCTCTTCTATTTCTGTTATCTCAATCTTTATATTTGACAGCTGAAGCCTCTTCTTTTAGGATCTTAGGGATTTCATGTTTATATTTCTTTATCTTAGTAGCAATTCACTCATTTTTGTCTCCCTAATTTTTGCTCCACATTAGGGATCACATATTTTTCTGCTTTCATAGCCCACTTTAGAGAATACTTGAGAAAGGATTCAGACAAGCAATTGTATGTTACAACCAAAGCACTGGAAGAGTCTCTTTCAAAATGCAGTTTTGAAAGAGAATAAAAAAATTCA
The DNA here is from genome assembly GCF_030272615.1 of Cryptomeria japonica. Taxonomy (NCBI): domain Eukaryota; kingdom Viridiplantae; phylum Streptophyta; class Pinopsida; order Cupressales; family Cupressaceae; genus Cryptomeria; species Cryptomeria japonica. Next base: position 686,694,263 of record NC_081413.1, read on the forward strand.
ACTTTTCCAACAGAACAAGGCCGAATACCCAGAGAAGATAAAGCGCATGAAGCAATTCCTAAATTTCATTTTTCATGAAATAAGAGGTAGGTATGAAGGCTAGATGAATGCACTATTTTTTTTATTTTTCTCTTCTTAACAAAGATTCTAATCTTATAGAAGAAGCTTACTAAAGATTAATTTTTGCAGTGCCTTTTAATGTTGTTGTGTTGGGTATTGGCCATATGCTTGGAAGTAGCATTTTTGATGAACATCGGGAGATTCTCCAAATGATGGATGCTTCATCATCTTGTATGATCCATATATTGAATGATGTTCTTTCGTTACAACCTTTCCCACCACCAAGTGTTATCCCCTCGAATTCCAACCCTATGGAGACCACTACAAATGGTCCTCATGTCTTCCCATCACAAGATTGCATTTGTTTCCATCTTGGGAAATCAAGACCAAATATGCCTCCACTCCAACATTTAGGGTTTATTTTTACGTAGTAAAAATATATTTTGGGTTTTCAATTTTTTCGCTTTTAATATACTCTTTAGAACTCATTCTTTTCAGAATTGAAAAAAAAGATAGAAGATGTCTATAGCTGACGAGGCCAAAGATGGCCTCAAGAATAGCAGACCCTGTCACACTATTTTTTTGAATCATGGTTGTTATTGGTGTTTAATTTGGTGATGAACTCATCTTTTTCTCCAGTTTGAACAAGTCTTGAAACTGCTACTACAGTTTTTGTGTAAGCTGGTTGTCATTGCAAGGTTGACCCCACTCTAAAAAGATGCGTTTTTATGATTCAATTCCATGAGCTGTGCAAATCTGTCTCATATTTTCACCTTATTTGTCACTTGAACGGTAAAACAATAAGTGTTATATCCTCAGAGCTTGACACTAACTCGTGGGTTAAATCTTTTTATGTTCTGATCATTTTTCTCTATGGTAGTGTTAATCTGATTTGATGTACAAGAACTATATATTTGCAATTGCAATAAACATGTGGTGTTATGAATTTACCCATGATGTTCATGTCTCAATGGGTTATTGCAGACTTTTGCAAGATTTAATGAACTTATTGAGAAACGAGGTGAAGCATATGACAATTCTACTGCAAAAGCATTACTACAAAGTATATTCACATGATTTCAAATTGTTTTTGTTTCATAATTTAAAAAATATATTTAGTTTAAGTCCTAATATTTACATTCCAGCACGCCAAGATGAAGACTGTTTGAAGTGTGTGTGTTTTTTTTATTGCAGAAATCGCACCAGAATTTGGTTCTATTGATGTCTCTAATCTTACTCCAACAACTATTCCAATTGAGGTATGCTTTTTATTTCAGATTTTCTGATTAATATGTCAGCTTATGCTTGAAAACATCTATGTTGGATTGCAACAATGCAAAGCAATTGAGGTTTATGACTATTTTAGCTAGGTTTATTGAAAATCTCTCTCTCTCTCTCGTGCATATTTATGACTATTTTAGCTAGGTTTATTGAATCTCTCTCTCTCTCTCGTGCATATATTCATTGAAATTAATATCCACTAATGTTTTAATTTTCTATTTTATAATTTGTGCATTTTGCTATTGGAAGGGCATAGCTCCCTGTCACTTCCTTTATTCAGATGGACATATAATTGTTTTGGGGTGAAGAAGGTAATGTATAAATAGTGAAAAGGTAAACTCAATACGGTCTGTAGGTTTGATTGTTGCTGATAACTCTACCAGACTACATACAACTTTCTTTAGAGGTAGCCTATCCTAAGGATCTGGGAGTTACACCTGACAACCTGAGGAATGCCTCTTGCTTTCCATGAATTTTTGCCTCATTTGGTGACTAGCAGTAACTATTTTGAGCCTTTAAAATGTCCGTTTCTTATGAATTGGAGTCCTTGATTACTTCTTCACACTTTGTTTATGGTCGCTAAAACTCTATAGGTATCCGTGAAGAAGTCCATGCATGCGATTATAATGGTAGTGAAATGGTTTAGCTACGTAATTCTCAATAAACATTACTAGAAAAACCTATGATAAAGAATCGGCTACATTTTTTAGGGACGAAGGAAAAGACATAAACATACCCTGTATCCTCCTTTTTTTTAGGTTTTAGCTGTAATGATTATAGTGGATCTTTTGATTTGGCGGTGCCTTTGTATATTCAATAGACATTTATGAACTCTTGTGAAATTTCAGAGGATAATTGTTTGGCCAGGATGCATTCAATTACATCTTATTGAGTTTTGTGAAATCTCAGGAGAAAATTGTTTAATCAGGATGCATTCAATTACATTTTACTATTTTATGAAATTTCAGGAAAGAATTGTTTAACCTAGATGCATTCACTTACATTTTAATGAGTTTTGTGAAATATTAGGGGATAATTGTTTAACCAGGATGCATCAATTACATTTTACTGAGTTTTGTGAAGTTTAGGGGAAGAATTGTTTAACCAAGATGCATTCATCAATTACAATTTACTGAGTTTTGTTAAATTTCAGGGGAAAATTGTTCAACCAGAATGCATTCGATTATATTATAATAGGATTTTTGAAATTTCAGGGGAGAATTGTTTGTTTTCTGAAATTTCAGGGCACAATTGTTTAACCAGAATGCATTCATTACATTTTGCTGAGTTATGTGAAATTGCAGGGCATAATTGTTTATCCAAGATGCATTCAATTAAATTTTGCTTAGTTTTGTGAAATGTAACTGTTTAACCAGGTTGCATTCAATTACATTTTAATGATTTTGGTGAAGTTTCAGGGGAGAATTGTTTAACAAGGATGCATTCAGCTCATGGGTATTTAGCCGAAAATCTCCTGCTGCAACTTTGGAACTTTATCAAATACTCATAAAATTGGGCTTCAGGGTATTCTTTATCACCAGGAGGGATAAATCCAAGCCCAAGTGAATGTTACCAGGCATCAGTGGTGAAACCAAATGGAGATTCTTGCTCTCTTTGGACAACATATGTTTTCCTTCTTGCTTAATGGACAATGAGAAACCACTTGATTAATTTAATAAAAAGGAAGCATCCAGATTTCATGTTTTTCTTGTCAAATTTCCCTCATTTCTAAGTCTGTAATGTAGAAGTTAATTCCTGAATTATTTTTTCAAGCCCAATTGTTGGAATTCAAGATAACCATGTCTGTGAGATTATTCATCTTATTTCACTTTTTTCTATTTAATTTCTCGTTTCATATAGAGTTTTTGCAGTTCTATTTATTTCAATTATTGGTTTAGTTCATTTCTAACCAACCTTATGTATTTTCATAAAGCTTACTTTGAATGAGATATTATCTATTCTTTATCCTTGCATATTTGTGATTGTTATGATGTTTCTAAGTAGTTTTGACATCTTATTTCAGTCCAAATATTTTAGGAGGGTTGTGGGAGTCAAAGATAACCATGTCTGAGAGATATTTATTTTTTATTCACTTTGTTATATTTAATTTCTCATTTCATGTAGTGTTTTGATATTTTGTCTTTAATTTTTTTTAGTTTCTTTCTTCTTAACCTTGTGTATTTTTGTAAAGCTTACTTTGGATGAAATATTATTCGTTCTCTTTCCTTGCATATTTATAATCGTTATGGTGTTTCCAACTAATGTTGACATCTTGCTTTATTAATAATATTTTAGGTGGTGGGAAGGCATTATTACATATAAAAAGGATGATAATGAAAGAAAACTTACTCCCAGGTATGTGAGTAGATAATATTAAGAAGGCAGATTAAACTTTCTAACATGGTATTTTATTGAATGCATTTTCCATGATTTGTAGGCACATAAGTTTTATTCCTCACTTACTTTTGTCTTTGCTTTCAACATAAGAAATGAGACACTCTTTTCATTAATTCACTTGAATTTATTTTTTTGCATGATAGTTTAAGAAATAGTGGTTTATTTTTGCTTGAATATGTGACTTATTGAAGACACTATTGAGATGTTTGTTTTGTTTTATCTTAAAAATACAAGATATATTTCATTTTATTTCACCTTATGGATGTGCTATGTAAATTTTTATTGATTAAATAGTCTGGAATCAAACCATGCTTTTAAGATAGTTGTCAAGAAATTCAAAATGTATGGGTTTTGATCTTTGGATGTCTACAATTGGATTCTTGTTCTTGTATGCATCTATTCTATAATGCAACTCTTCTATGCTTGTGGATTAATAATAGTTGGCATTGAATTAGCCAATTAGGAAAGGTCTAGGTACTTATGGATTTATAGTACGAATTACAATGTGTGACTTTTGTGATTTAGTACTTTTACAGGGGGTATCTGCAGGATCATGGTGTGCCAAAACAGGCCCTTAAGTGGCAATGAAATTTTAGAAAATCAGAGTTACGCAACTTGACATGAAAATTTGAATAAGTTGTGAACATTATTTTTAAAATATGTAAGAAGAGAATCTATAGAAAACTGAATGTAGTTTCTAAGCTACTAGTTGGTTTTTGGAAAAAAAAAATCCTATTTGATGAAAATTTCAAATTTCAATGTAGTGGTACTAAAATTTCAGAAAAAAGATAAGAAGTAGACGTATGTCTGACCACCCTAGTCACAATCAAATCATAATATTTTTTTATAATATTTATAATATAAGTATTAGACTCATGTCCGGATGTGACACATATTTTTTTATAATTTTTTCTAAAGTAAATAATTATTTATGATTTTTTTACTACAACTTTTCAGAAATTCAAAAACTCCTACGTCTGACCACCTTAACTTAGTCAAAACCTTATGAATTTTTTTTTAAAATTTTTTTTCCCTATAGTAGACGAAGCATAGGATGTGATGCATGTTTCGGATTCAAAAAATGTTATACTGTTTGAAAGTTATGAGTTTTTTTCAATCAATCTATCAATTAGGACTATTGTCATAATTCAATTAGAAAATAAGTAATAATTATTTATTAAAGTCGAAATAAGACAGGCCTTATATTGTTGGAAAGCTGATAACATCCTTAACAAACCCTTTTTGTTTTATTTAATTTTGGCTACAAAAAAAGTTGTCAGCCACTAGTGTAAAGTCTGGAAAATCAAGGAATACTGAAAAACATGTTTTTTCAGTTGACTTTCTAGGCTTGTCACTTCCAAGCCAAATCCCAAAGCATTCTTGAGCTGAAATTTGAAATTTGAATATTTTACAACACAAATCGGATATCCGATTTTAATAAGTAAATTCACTAACTAAATTTGCACATAATTAATCTAATGTTTATTAATATATTAATATATAATATTTTAATATATTAATTTATAAATAAATTAGTATATGATATTAGGGGGAGAGAGAGAGAGAGAGAGAGAGATTAGGGGAGGAGAAGAGAGAGATTAGAGGAGAGGGGGAGAGAGAGAGATTAAGACACCAAATTGTGTCGTTATGGGTCATATGGTGTCCTAAGGGGTCATAGGACACAATATGACCCCTTAGGACACCATAGGACCCATAGAAACCCAATATGGTGTCATAAGGGATCATATTGTGTCCTAAGGGGTCATATGATGTCTTAAAGGGGTCATATGACATAGTATGACCCATTAGGACACAATATGACTCATAACGACACAATTTGGTGTCTTAAGGGGTCATATGGTGTCCTAAGGGGTCATAAGACACAATATGACCCCTTAGGACACCATAGGACCCATAACAACCCAATATGGTGTCTTAAGGGGTCATATGGTGTACTAAGGGGTCGTAGGACACCATATGACCCCTATGGACACCATAGGAGCCCTTATGACACCATATGGTGTCGTTAGGGATCATATGGTGTCCTAAGGGCTCATATGGTGTCCTAAGGGGTCCTAAAACACAATATGACCCCTTAGGATACCATAGGATCCATAACGACCTAATATGGTGTCTTAAGGGGTCATATGGTGTCCTAAGGGGTCGTAGGACACCATATGACCCCTATGGACACCATAGGACCCCTTATGACACCAAATTGTGTCGTTAGGGGTCATATCATGTCCTAAGGGGCCGTAGGACATAATATGACCCCTTAGGACACCATATGACCCATAGCGAGCCAATATGGTGTCATAACGGGTCGTACGGTGTCTTAAGGGGTCATGGGACACCATATGACCCCTAAGGACAACATAAAACCCCTTATGATACCATATGGTGTCGTCAGGGGTCATATGGTGTCCATAGGGGTCATATGGTGTCCTAGGACACCATATGACCCCTTAAGACATCAATTTGTGTCGTTATCGGTCATATGGTGTCCTAAGACACCATATGACCCCTTAAGACATCAATTTGTGTCGTTATTGGTCATATGGTGTCCTAAGGGGTTGTAGGACACAATATGACCCCTTAGGACACCATAGGATCCAAAGCAACCCAATATAGTGTCATATTGTGTTCTAAGGGGTCATATGATGTCTTAAAGGGGTTATATTGTGTAATATGACCCATAACAACACAATTTGGTGTCTTAAGGGGTCATATGGTGTCCTAAGGGGTCATATGATGTCTTAAAGGGGTCATATGACACAATATGACCCATTAGGACACAATATGACTCATAACGATACAATTTGGTGTCTTAAGGGGTCATATGGTGTCCTAAGGGGTTCTAGGAGACAATATGACCCCTTAGGACATGATATGACCCCTGACGACACCATATGGTGTCGTTAGGGGTCATATGGTGTCCTAAGGGGTCATATGGGGTCCTAAGAGTTTGGGGACACCATATGACCCCTAAGGACAACATACGACCCCTTATGACACCATATGGTGTCATAAGGGGTCCTATGGTGTCCTACGACCCCTCAGGACAACATAGGACCCCTTAAGACACCAAATTGTGTTGTTAGGGATCATATGGTGTCTTAAGAGTTTGTAGGACACCATATGACCCCTTAGGACACCATATGACCCCTTAAGACCCCAAATTATGTTGTTAGGTGTCATATGGTGTCCTAAGGGGCCGTAGGACATAAAATGACCCCTAACGACACTATATGGTGTCATAAGGGGCCATATGGTGTCCTAGGACACCACATGACCCCTTAAGATACCAAATTATGTCATTATAGGTCATATTGTGTCCTACGATGGTGTCCTAAAAGGTCGTAGGACACAATATGACCCCTTAGGACACCATATGACCCATAGCGACCCAATATGGTTTCATAAGGGGTCATATGACACAATATGACCCATAACGACACACACACTCTCTCTCTCTCTACCTCTAATATCTCTCTATCCCTCTCCTCTAATCTCTCTCTCTCTCTCTCTCCCCCCCAATGTCTCTCTCTCCCCCTCCCCACTCTCTCTCTCTCTCTCTCTCTCTCTCTCTCTCTCTCTCTCTAAAATATGAGTAATTTTATCGGATATCGGATTTCTGATTTTTGTTATTGCCATTAATGTGGCAACAGTAAAAAAAAAGGCGGCAACGGGAAAAATTTTTGGGACCACAAATTTATATATTAAAATCGGATATCCAATTTTTTTAAATAAAAAAGAGCCTTATGGGCCATTTTGTGGATTCCAATGACCCACAATCTGCATATTCTGTTTTTTGTGGACGATCACGGGTTTTCAGACAGGTTGAGACAAATTTGTGCTTTTGGGAGATTCTAAAAGTCAAATCTTGCTAATGTTACTTCAAGTGAAGAGGAAATTGAATTTGAAAATGTGTCACAAGTTATTGAAAATGAAAATTTATATTTTGAAAGTGAAAATTTTGAAAATGTTGAAAATGTTGAAAGTGATAATGAAAATGCTCAACATGTGGAAAATTTTGACATAGGAGGTGAAAATGTGGAAAACTTTGACATTGAAGGTGGAATTGCTCAACCAAGTGAACCATATGTAACACCTAATTACTTTAGAAATGAAGACCCTCTCATGGATGAAAGACAAATTCCAAATCCACCTTCAAGAACCCCAAAATGGTTATTTGAAATTGATGAGAACATTATTGCAAATCTTGAAGGCAAGAGGTCAACAAGAACCGTTTGGTTGTGGGCTACACAACTTTTCGACCAAAATTTTAGCAATAAGACATTGACCGAGCAATGCCAACTCTTTGTTCAATTGCTAAAGATGATAAAGATGAGACCATTGCTAAACAAATTGAAGATTCATATGAACAAGAAGATGGAGAGAAATCCTATTATTGCCAAAAATCTATTTGATGCTCTCAATTCTATTGGAAACAATACTAAAGAAAGAGATAAGAGAGTCGCTCGAAGAGTGATTACATCCTCCTTAGTAAGCCATCAATTGAGGAAGGCTCATCAAATGAGACAAACTTGTGTTGATTTTAACATAAACCGTAAAACTTTGGATAGAGCATTTGCATGAAGACAAAGACTTGACGATCCACTTCAAGAAGATACATGGTCTTTTGGTGGGAGGCTTCCACGTGTTGATAGAAAGTTGACTGACAATGTGAAGGAGGAGATTCAACAATTTTGGCACTCTAATTCTAGAGTGTCACCCAATGTAAAGGACGTTTTGAAATTAAGAATCGGCAACCGAGACCGCACACCGCAGCCCAAAGATTTCTTGGAATCAAGCCAAACAATGTTGTACATTTTTTTTTGTGAAGTACATCCAACTTTGAAAATATCACAAAGGGCCTTTGAATCTTTGAAACTATTTTATTGTGTTCCTCTTAAGATTCACAATACTTGTTGTTGCAAGTACCATGTGGAGTTTTCAATGTACCATGAACTTTTATGTCATATTCGTTCTACGATGCATACTAATGAGATGTTGCAGGAGTGTGGTGCAATGTTATTTCTGAGATCATCAAGATACTTGCAAGATCTATTTCTATGCACTAGAGATGATGGCTGCTATTTCTATAGAAATGATTGTTTGAATGAGAAGTGTTCAGAATGTGGTGGGTTGTCAAAGTTTGTTTCATGTTTTCATGAGGGCAGCGAACACAAGTTTGGAAAGAATTATGTTGAGAAAAAAAGATATGAGACAGTGAAATATACTTTGAAGAGTGGAGGTGAAGGTTCTAGATGCGAATTAGTCTCAAGAGAAGTGAGTATTGCTGATTTTATTTTGGATTTTAAGAAAAATATTTTGTACAAGTATGCAAGGCACACCCATAGGTCTCAGTGGTTGGATCAGCAGTTCAGGATGTGTAAGAACTCTTTCCCAATTGGCACTATTGTATCGATGGTTGATTTTGCAGAGAACTGTACATTGCAACCACATAATGAGGTACAGTCTCAGTACCACAATTCAATCCAGATTGCTATTTTTGTTCACATTACATATAGACATGCTCCTGATAGTACATAAAAGGATAGGAAGATAATCGGGGAGTATCATTTTTATATGAGTGATGATAGATCATACTCCTTCGAGTATGTGCAACATTCTTTCGAGAATTTTTTTGAGTTCTTGCATGAGAAATATATTGCAATTGATCGACATATTATATGTTCAGATAACTGTACAGGTCAATTAAAAAATGCCCGTATATTTTATTGGTTGAGTAGAATGCATGTAGAGAGGCGTATACCTCATATTTGGTGTTTTTTTGAGGCAGGGCATGGGAAGGGGGAGCATGATGGAGCAGGTGCGTGTTTGAAGAGAGCTCTAGTTAAGGAGAAATTGAGGATTTCAGGTGCAAATTCAACATTGTCACATGGAGGTACTCTTGATTCAGTAGTGACCAGATTTTTTTGGTTGGTTGAGGAGGGCACAATGGGAGATAGATTGGATTGTCAAACAATTAAAGATTCTTTAAAGATGCATTCATTTCTCAGCTCAAATGCAAGTACATGGACTATTTGGACACGAGCGTTGGCTTTTTTTTGTCAGAATTTCGTTCGGTGTGATTGGGATCAGTGTGAGTCAAGTGAGTGGGTTGATACGTAGGTTCCCCAATATCTAACTCCTTTATCTCAAACAATATCCTTGTCAAATGATGACATGGAAAGTTCACTTGAGTATGACTGTCTATCAGATCTTGTACAACCAGGACATGTTTTTGCAGTTGTTGCACTGCAAGGGAATGAAGAGAGATTAGAATATTGGTTGGCATGATGTGTACAGGGAAAACAAAAGCTAACACAACCAGTGATAGATGATGACGGGTTCACATATCCTACAGGTTCAGTTGTTGTTGTGGGAACTTGGTTGCAAACATACATGATTAAAAAGAATGGCATACCTGCATTTGAAGACTATGAGAGACACAAAACCATTATAATATATTCACACCTTATTATAGCTACGAATGTCAAGTTGTTGAAGCATCAAGCAAAACCGAAGACCAAAGAGCTATGGACAGTGACTATTGTTGATCATGAAGCAATACTGGATACTCTTAAGCAAAGAGATGACCCTTCAGGCATACTTGAGTAGTAGGTCTTTCATGGTGCCTTATTTTTTTATCATGCATTTCATTTCAAACAATGATCATTAAACCTTAATTTTCAAGTTTTTTACGTGTATATTAAGGATGTGTTCAAAATGCAGGTCTATTGATGAACCTTTTTTTTGGCAACACGGTTTTTGCATGCACATAGCGGGTACACTCGATATAATTGGAAGGGACGTATTTTTGCAACACGACTTATTATCATGCATTTGAGTCACTTTAAAATTTTTGTTATTAGAGAACACTATTTGACAATTTTTGATGATATAATTATCGCAAAACCTTTATTCTCATGTAGGTCTTTTTTGATGATATACAACAGTATCACATTATGTTTTTTGCGTCAACATAGTGGGTTATGTTGATATAATTCGAAGGGATGTATTTTATGGTATATAATGCCACCTTTTTAGTTATTATCATGCATTTCAGTTGAAATGATTATCAGAAATCCTTTATGTTCATCCATGCATTTTATGTGTAGACTAACAATTCTTAAAAATACAGGTTCATGCTAGATCATTCGTTGTTGACAAGACCCTCTCTTGGTGATGGTACATATTCCTTTGTGCATTAATGAGATTAAAATTTGTGCATAAACATTAAGTCAAGTGAATGTATTTCTATTTAGAAATGACCATATCTACCATCGTCTTCAACCATGCAGAGAAATGCAGTGAGAAGGGCTTTAATCAACATGCGTCTTTCTTCAAAGTTATGCTTGTATACTTTGCAAAGAAACTGGTAAGTTTCGTAATCATACAATCTTGTACGTCTTAAAAATGTTTCAAATGATCTATTTATAATTTGACAAACTAATTTGTATTAAGTGTTATAATTTGTTTCTTGTAGCACATTCATTCTGCATAAAAAGGTTACTTATTTTGGTCTTCATTTATATGCAGACATTGTTGTACGTAAGATTTTCTCTTAGGACATGAGGATGTCTGATGCAGATGAAGTGGGATGTTGTATTTGTATATGGATGCGAATTGGTGTAACTTTTTTATGATGATATACAATGTCCATGAGCAAATTGGTTTAATTATATTGATGATATACAATGTATCTATACATGAGTACATTGGTATAGTTGTATTGATAATGAAAAAGAAATCATGTTTGCATATCCCTTCATGGATGTCACATGCAAGTGTAATGGTAATTATGTGTATACAATACATGGAAATATTGATGATCATTATGTGCCTACAGTGTAATGCTTCATTATCTATATTTTCATTGAACAAGTTAGGCCCATGCATTCCGAGATAGGCCTTTGTAGGGACCCCTCTTGTGGCCCCGTAGGTTCAAACGGATCGTTCGCAGGTGCCACGGATTTCGAGTTAGGGCCAGTCAAATTTTGACACTTTTTAGCACTTAGGGTGCTCAAGGGATGACGTCGGTAGGGTATGACCCCGAGCATTTGATTGAGTGGGGGGCAATATAGGACCATGAGTCGGGTAATAATGCCTAACTGAACATGTCAGAGCCGACGGCTCGTCATCGCGACGATTAGAACGAGAAATTGGCCACGTGACAACATTCGATTGAATGAGACTAACGATTTTTTCGCCAACCGAAAAATTGCTGCCCTAATAAAACTGTAGGGAAACTTGAAAAACTGAGATAGGCTTTTGTAGAGATCCCTCTCATGGCCCTATAGGTTCAAATGGATCATTTGCAGGTGCCACAGATTTTTGAGTTAGGGCCCATCAAAGTTTGACAATTTTTAGCACTTAGGGCGCTCAAGGGACGACACCGGTAGGGTATGACCCCGAGCGTTCGACCGAGTCGGCGGGGGGAAATAGGAGCATGCATAGGGTAATAATTCATAACTAGACATATCCCAACCGACAATTCGTCATCATGACGAGCAGAATGAGAAATTGGCCACGCAACAACATTTGATTGAATGAGACTGACGATTTTTTAGCCAATCGAAAAATTGCTTCCCTAATAAAACCATAGGGAAACTTAAAAAATTGAGATAGGCTTTTGTAGGGACTCCTCTCATGGCCTCGTAGGTTCAAATGGATTTTTCCCAGGTGCCATGGATTTCGAGTTAGGGTCCATCAAAGTTTGAAAAATTTTAGCACTTAGGGCGCTCAAGGGACGACACCGGTTGGGTATGACCCCGAGCGTTCGACCGAGTGGGGGGGAAAAATAGGACCATGCATAGGGTAATAATTCCTAATTGGACATATCAGAGTCAATGGCTCATCATCGCGGCGAGAAGAACGAGAAATTGGCCACCCGACAACATTCGATTGAATGAGACTGATGATTTTTTCACCAACTGAAAAATCGACACCCTAATAAAACCATAGAAAAACTTGAAAAACCGAGATAGGCTTTTGTAGGGACCCCTCTCGTGGCCCTGTAAGTTCAAACAGATCATTTGCAGGTGCCATGGATTTCAAGTTAGGGCCCGTCAAAGTTTGACAATTTTTAGCACTTAGGGCGCTCAAGGGATGACATCGGTAGGGTATGACCCCGAGCGTTCGACCGAGTTGGGGGGGGAAAATAGGACCATGCATAGGGTAATAATGCTTAAGTGGACATGTTGGAGCTGACGGTTCGTCATTGCGACGAGCAGAACGAGAAATTGGCCACTGGACAACATTCGATTGAATGAGACTGACGATTTTTTCGCCAACCGAAAAATTGCTGCCCTAATAAAACCATAGGGAAAATGGAAAAAATGAGATATGATTTTGTAGGGACCCCTCTCATGGCCCCATAGGTTCAAACGGATCATTTTCAGATGCCACAGATTTCGAGTTAGGGCCCGTCAAAGTTTGACAATTTTTAGTACTTAGGGTGCTCAAGGGACTATGTCGGTAGGGTATGACCCCGAGCGTTCGACCGAGTGGGGGGGGGGAAATAGGACCATGCATAGGGTAATAATGAATAACTGGATATGTCAAATCTAACATTTCATCATCGCGACAAGCAGAATGAGAAATTGGCCACGCGACAACATTCGATTGAATGAGACTGACGATTTTTTAGCCAACCGAAAAAATTGCTACCCTAATAAAACCGTAGGGAAACTTGAAAAACCGAGATAGGCTTTTATAGGAACCCCTCTCATGGCCCCATAGGTTCAAATAGATCATTCTTAGGTGCCACGGATTTCGAGTTAGGGACTGTCAAAGTTTGATAATTTTTAGCACTTAGGGCGCTCAAGGGACGACGCTGGTAGGGTATGACCTCGAGCGTTCGACCGAGTGGGGGGCAAAAATAGGACCATGCATAGAGTAATAATGCCTAAATGGACATGTCGAAGATGACGATTCATCATCACAACGAGGAGAAGGAGAAATTGGCCACACGACAACATTCGATTGAATGAGACTGACGATTTTTTAGCCAACTGAAAAATTGCTGCCCTAATAAAACCATATGGAAAATTGAAAAACCGAGATAGGATTTTGTAGAGACCTGTCTCATGGCCTCATAGGTTCAAACGGATCATTCACAGGTGCCACGGATTCCGAGTTAGGGCCTATCAAAGTTTGACAATTTTTAGCACTTAGGGCCCTCAAGGGACGACGTCGGTAGGGTATGACCCCGAGCGTTCGACCGAGTGGGGGGGCAACATAGGACCATGCATAGGGTAATAATGCCTAAATGGACATGTCAGAGTTGATGGTTCATCATCGCGATGAGCCAAACGAGAAATTGGCTATGCGACAACATTCGATTGAATGAGACTGACGATTTTTTCGCCAACCGAAAAATTGCTGCCCTAATAAAACTATAGGGAAACATGAAAAACTGAGATAGGCTTTTGTAGGGACCCATCTCATTGCCCTGTAGGTTCAAATGGATTGTTTGCAAGTGCCACAGATTCTGAGTTAGGACTCGTCAAAGTTTGACAAATTTTAGCACTTAGGGTGCTCAAGGGACGACACCAATAGGGTATGACCCCGAGCGTTCGACCGAGTGGGGGGGGGGAAATGGGACCATGCATAGGGTAATAATGCCTAATTAGACATGTCAGAGCCGACGGGTCGTCATCGCAATGAGAAGAATGAGAAATTGGCCACGTGACAACATTTGATTGAATGAGACTGATGATTTCTTAGCCAACCAAAAAATTGCTGCCCTAATAAAACCATAGGGAAACTTGAAAAATCGAGATAGGCATGGAGGGGAAAAACAGGACCAAAATAGCGGTGATCGAGTGGGGAGGCAAAATAGGACCATGCATAGGGTAATAATGAATTGTATCAAGTATTGTTCATTAAATGAATTCTATTGTATTGTTCATTAAACGAATTGTATTGTATTGTCCATTAAATGAATTGTATTGTTCATTATACAAACAACACTTATGATGAAATGAAATGAAGTGTATTGTTCATTCAATAACCATTATTAACCATTGTTAATTATTGGAATGAAGATTAAATATTTCCATGATAACACCATGCACAGATGAGAAACAATTTATATGATCGAATATCAACTTCTATATATATATAAATGTCAAATGATTACAAATGTATGTCCATACACAAATATGGTTTAAACGCCAACTCAAACAAAATGTATGTCTAAATACATGAATGTGTGTCCATATACAAAATACACATGCCAACTAGACATGTAAGCATCCCAAAACTATCTATAACATCCTAAGTTGTTGATGGATCATCAAAATCGATCCTCTTCACCGCACTGCTCAGCTCTGAAGGATCCTACACAAGAAAAACAAACCACGATTAATATTAGTTATATTATATAATCCACATTCAAAAAGTTAACATAAAAATGAACTATAATTGAACTATTCATGTTTGCCTCATCTCCACGTTTTCTCTTCGGCTTTGCAAGACTCTTGATGTATGTCTTCAGTAGAGGAGGTATGTTTTCAATATTTTCATACACAACCTACATATGTTTAGAAACATGGCATTGATACAAGTTAGCATATGATTGTCATTGATAATAAAAAATTATATCTACTAAACAAAAAATAAAATAAACACACATGTACTCGAGGTATCTCTTCTTCTTCTTCATCTTTAGGTATACTGGGTGTAGTCATCAAGGATGTGAAGCCAAGAATTCTCTGTACATATACACAACAAGTATATGAAACTATCAATCTATGTCTAGACATGTATAATCACTATAAGTTATTTAAACTATTCATTCAATCATATTTGAATTCAATTACCTTTCCCTTGTCTCCAACCACACTACCAAATCCTAAATCACACTGCCCCGCACTCGTGCTGCTTGTGCCCTACAAGAGTAAAATAAGATATACATGCAATTTACTACATAATCTAATTAATACCAATATAAATGATGAGCATGTATGTACAATAAAATACAAACGACTAGGTGCAATAATGTATGTACCATCAAGCTATCAAGGCCAAATGAAATGGCCGACAAGGTGCCCTCTTAAATCTGTCTCAACTCCTTCTCAGTCATCAACTGTTAAATAGACCGTGTAAATAAAAATTAGTACTTAATATTATCTAGATTATAAATATTCATTTAAAATATAGCATGAACTGTGAAAATACAAATCTTACCACTACATCAATGTATGATGACGGTGCCTCCTCGCCTCTAGCATGCGATGACTCCCCAGGGTATCCTCCAGTCTGTGTCATAACATCTGGTGCATCATGCATCTCATGCACCTCAAAATTTGCACTATCCGCAGGAGGATCAGGGTAAGTGCACAAAGATGGTGGTAAAAAAACAGGGTATAAGCGGACACTTTTTTTTTGAAATCAGGTGAATCTGAACTTGGATGCAAAATTTGAAAGTCATCCACTCAAGATATGAAGATAATCAAAGAACAAATATTGTAGTACTCTGAATCTAGTTTCCAAACTACTAAAAATTTTCAAAATTGGATAAGATTAAGGGGGTCAAATCCTTCGCACACAAAAAATAGACTCTGATGTTTTTTGAAAAACATAACATAGTGTCTGACGTGTGCATCAAAAAATTTATAGTTAGATTTAGTATTTTGACAAATCCTTTGGCAGAAATATAGTTAAGAGTGAGCACTAGAAGATGTGTATTTTTTTGTAATTTTTTGTTGAGTATTTTTTTTTATGATTTTTCCAATCGAGCACATCCTGAAAAATTAGGTACCTGTTCATGTGCAAAGCATAAGTTGTACAAAACAAATAAAAAATACAATTTTATTTTTTTAAATTGTAAAGAATCAAGTGCACTACAATAATATATAAAGTTTTTTAAATTTGGATAAGTATTTCAAAAGTTATTAAAAAAATGGGGAACCTATGTCTATGAGAACTATGGAGACACTGGTAAAAGAAATTCAATAATAATATGTTATTGTTCAAATTTTAAAAAAATTATATGGTTAGAAAGCTCAGAAGATGGGTGAAAATATGGTGGCAATTTTAGAAATACCCACTTGATGAAGTGTAAACTTGATGATGACAAAGTCGATAAACCAAGTTGATAAAATAAAACACGTCAAAAAAGAGAAAAATGGAGGGAAATCAAACTTCCAAACCGTAGCTTTGTCATCCAAGCCTAAATAGTCAAAAGCGCGTATGGGGTCCTTATGGTATAAAAAGCACGTATGGGGTACTTATGGTTTAAGAAGAGCGTACGCGTTATTATTAAATTTTGGGTTTGTGTATAATACGATATTGTATATATAACATGTGTATATATATGTGTGTGTGTGTGTGTGTGTGTGTGTGTGTGTGTAATATATTAAGTATATATATATACACATATAAGTGTACTGTCTCCCCCTCTCTCCCTCCCTCCATACCCCATCCCTCTCTCCCTCCCTCCCTCTCTCCCCTTCTCCCTTCCTCCATACCCCATCCCTCTCTCTCTCCCTCCCTCTCTCCCCTTCTCCCTTCCTCCATACCCCATCCCTCTTTCTCTTATTCTCTCCCTCCCTCCCTCCCTCCATACCCCAATGCAACTGTGTTTGCACTTCTATAGAAGTAAGTGAATTGTTAGGTCCCGGAGACAACTGAGAGGGGGGGGGGGGGGGGGGTGAATCAGTTGTCTAATAAATTCAAACCAAAAACAACTTAACCAAACTTAATGCTTAATACCGGTAAACCAAACTTAATGCTTAATACCGGTAAACCAAACTTAATGTCGGTAGACAGTTTATCAGTTAATTGCAGCACCGGTAAAGATTAATGCATGAAACAGAAAGATAACAACATCCACAACACATAACACCAATATTTGTACATGGAAACCCTATAAGGGGAAAAACGACGGTGGGAAACCTTACCCACAATAGGATGATACTACTGCAGATAATATGTGTATACAATAGGGGGCCTACACATCTAGAAAGGCCAAGTGCCTAGAGCTCACTGCTCAAACACAAATAGGAGTCACACTGACTACAATTGGATGGTTAAATCCAATAATGATGTACTGCTCAAAATAGCATCTTCATATGCTGGATTCAGTACTGGTTCAATTCTGATATGTCTTCACAAAACCTTCCTTTAACCTTCAAATGATGTCTACATCTATAGCTCTGCTTATTCTTGCATATACCTTACTACAATCCTTTTCGCATTCACATTCCTCACTTCCAACTTCGATCAACTAAGATCTTACATATATACCGAAGCCTAGGATCAAAATGTATAGGTCGACTTTACAAAAGATATTAATAAAACATTTTACAACTAAAACAATAACTGATGCAATATTCGATTCAACATGTTGGCTTAATACATTTACAACATAATAAATCATCTCCATAGCGTGTCATGCTGATATGGAATAGATAACCTTGTCAGTGCTTATCCTGGACCTATTTGCAAGTAACAACAAATATGCAAACACGAATATACCAATGAACAAATCTCAAAGACAAAGTGTCCAAACAATGTCTTCGACATAACCAAGTATTTTCCATGTCATTCCAAGTGCTGGTGAACAATATATCCTATCGGAACTAGATACCGGTGACTGTGCATAAGTCAATTGCTTGTCAGTGAACATTGCCAATTCTCCAAGTGCCAGTAGGCTGACCAGAGTTGATAAGTGTTGACATCAATGACAAAACCACATCAACATATCCAAAATACCAACAATCTCCCCCTTTGGCATTGATGGAAACATAAGATGGAAAAACCATCAAAGTGCCAAAACAGAAATGCCAATTACCAAAACCAACAATCTCCCAAAAGAGATCATAACCAGAAATCAAAATTCAGGTACAGAGACTAATCAATCTCTCCCCAAGGGATAAAGTCTCTCCCCCTAGGAGTAACATGTGTTTTTCCATATCAATCTCTCCCCCTTTGACATCAAATGTCAAAGCAATACAAAAATCGGGTTCAAATACAAAATACCAACTTATTCAGTATACCAACTACTCCCCCTGAGAAGTAGCTCTCCTCATCAAAGCCGGAGTAAAAGATTTCTCTGTTAGTTTTGTCGGTTGATGACAAACATCAACTGTCTAAGTCTCTACCGATGGGGGTATGACCCCAAGCTGATCTCTAAGATATTCAAAAATCTCCTTAGGCAAGGGTTTAGTGAAAATATCTGCAATCTTCTCTTTAGTATTCACATAAACCAGTTTGACTTCTTTTGCTTCAACATTCTCTTTCAAAAAATTCAGTTTGATAGAGACATGTTTAGTTTTAGATTGTAGTACTGGATTCTTAGATATATCAATTGTTGTTGTGTTATCACAATAGATAGTTATAGGTTCCTTGCATTTTACCTTTATGTCATTCAACATTTGCTTAAGCCATAATCCCCGTGTACAGTTAGTTGCTCCTGGAACATATTCTGATTCTGCTATTGATAAATATGTGCAACTTTGTTTCTTACTCAACCAAGAAATTAATCTACTTCCAAGAAAAAATGCTTCATCGGTGGTTCTTTTTCTGTCATCTACATCTCCTCCCCAATTTGCATCTGTGTATGCACATAATTCAAAATTTTCATCTCTAGGATACCATAAGCCAAGATTTGTAGTGCCTTGTAAGTACCGGAAAATCCTTTTTACTGCCGATTCATGATTTTCTTTAGGATTACTATGAAATCTTGAAACAATACATACTGCATTCATGATATTGTAGCGTCCTAAAATTGCGACACTTGCAATTTCGACTGCATTTCGGTCTTCACGATGGCGACGCAACACGCAACCTGAATGGAGACCCTGAAACTTGCTCGCGACACTGAAAACTGCATTTTTCAAGCACCCTGGCCTGAACCCCCTTGCACCCTGATGTCCCGGGAGGTGGGACCAGAGCGCCCAGCGCCCTGGTCCCTGGGTCCTATTTTGGGCCCGGTCTCCTAAGGGGCTCGGGTCTTTTTGTTTGCAATTTGGAAATTACATTTCCTGGTCGGCCTAAAGTCGGGAAAATCAGTCTATCAGCCCTAAATGACAAGTATATAAACTACATTGGCCTCTCCCATTTGAAAAGAAGGTCATATGATGAAAAAGGCGTGGAAACTATACTCAAACATTCAAGCATTCAAGCATTCAAGCATTCAAGCAATTGATCATTTCAAGTCTCCATTCAAGGCTAAGTGTTGCATTCAAGTCAAGGATTCAACCATTGAAGAGGAGATCATATACTACATGCTACAACATACAACATACAACATCTAAACCTTCGCACATAAGGATACCAACATCCTTAGAACAAGGTATTAGTACTTGTTTTACAGTCATTTACATTTACAGCTCTTGCTCATTTCTTGGTTAATTCCAAAACTGGGGTTTGACCTAAAGGCAAACCCCCAATCCCTAACCCCCCAATCGTCTTCGCTTTTCTGTGTGTAGGTTGCAGGTACGCGGCTGAAATTGAAGATCTGGAATCCTTGTGCAGAGACGAACAGATCCCCCTTCGTTTCGCGGATTTTTTGGAGGACCGTGGCGCCGGGTGCCATCGTCCCGACAACTTTTGCTCAAATTTGCAGGACAGCGCCGTATCGACATTTTACTGCTAATTCCAGGTCCGTAGCTTCATCCTATAACCCGAACTCAGTTTATAAGCGAATCTTTATGACTTTCTATGCATGCTTAGCTTAATTTCCTTAACAACATTCTTTACAAAAGAGGGTAGCCTTTCTTTCCTAACCCTTGAAATTCATTTAGCATCCAATCTTGCATTGCGTGGGATTGGATCTTATGAGTTTCAACCCCTCTTTTGAATGTAAAGTCTCTCCCCTAAGTGAAAAACCATCGAATCCTAGCGAACCTCCCTTCTCTCTCCTCGGAGTTGGAAGAGGGGGGAACAACTAGGGTTCGACCGCGATTTTCCGCTTTACAGATATTATGTCTTGTTTGTGTCAAATACAGTAAACCTCCTATCATAGATTTGTACCTAGTAGGATTAATAGGTGTAGATTCATCCCTTAGTGATAATTTGTAATTTGTAGTCATAGGTGTGCTTACCGGTTTAGAGTTTTCCATCCCAAATTTCTTTAGTAACTCCTTCAAGTATTTAGATTGACTCAAGAATATGCCTTTATCAGTCTGTGAAATTTGCAATCCTAAAAAGAATTTTATCTTTCCAATCATTGACATTTCAAATTCTTGGTGCATTTCAATAGAAAAGTTTTTACACAATCCATCTTCTCCTGCAAACATTATATCATCAACAAAAACTTCTATAACCAAGATGTCATCATTAGTCACTTTATAGTATAAGTTGTTGTCAGCATTACCTTTAGAAAAACCAATCTTCAAAAGATATTTATCCAATCTAGCATACCAAGCTCTTGGAGATTGCTTCAAACCATACAAAACTTTCCTTAACCTCCAAACAATATCTTTGTTATCTGTCAAAGAAAATCCATCAGGTTTCACAATGTAAACTTCTTCTTCAAGATCTCCATTCAGAAATGCACATTTAATATCCATTTGATATACTTTGTAGTTCTTGTGTGCTGCAAAAGCCAAGAATAATGTGATTGCCTCAATTCTAGCTATCGATACAAAGGTTTCATTGTAATCAATTCCTTCTTTCTGTGATTATCCTTTACACACTAGTCTTTCTTTATTTATGATTACCTTACCATCTTCATTAAGTTTGTTTCTAAATACCCATTTTGTCCCAATTATATTTTTGTCTTTAGATAGGGGAACTAATGTCCATGTGTTATTCTTTTCAATTTGTTCTAGTTCTTCTTCCATTGCTTTAATCCAGTGTTTATCTTCACATGCCTCATTAATTGATGCTAGTTCAATTTGAGAAATAAGACATACCTCTTCATTTGCTAGTATTCCTCTTATCATAACTCCTTGATACTTGTTTCCAATTATTTGATCTTCAGAGTTATTCAATCTTACATACCGGGGTGTCTTTGTTTATTGTTGTTCTTTAGTTATAGTGGAATTTTCAGATGATACCGATGTAACTGGATCTTCATTATGTGCTGGTGTGTTCAATGTAGGTTCATTTGTCAGTATCTTCGTTGCCGGTTCAGAGTCTATATACCTTGAAGTTCCTCTAAACTGTTCATCAATTTTCACATTTGTACTCTCAACAATTTTATGCAATCTCTTGTTAAAAGATCTATATGCCTTGCTCTTAGATGAATAACCAAGAAATATTCCTTCATCACTTCTAGGATCAAATTTGCCAATATACTCATCTCTTCTAATATAGCGTTTACTTCCAAATATTCTGAAATATTTAAGAGTAGGAGTAATACCAAACCATAGTTCATGAGGGGTCTTACCAGTTTCACCTTTGATGTGAACTTTGTTGAATGTGTAGACTGTTGTGCTTATTGCCTCTCTCCAATATACATGTGGTAGATTTTCTTCTGATAACATACTTCTAGCTACATCTAAGATAGTTCTATTTTTCCTTTCTAAAACTCCATTATGCTGGGGTGTCCGGGGTGCTGATAACTGTCTTTTGATTCCATTTACTTCACAAAATGTATTAAATTCCTTAGATGTGAATTCACCTCCTTGATCTGATCTCAGACATTTGATTTTCTTACCGGTTTCATTTTCTACCATTGCTTTGAATAGCTTGAATTTTTCAAGTGCTTCTGATTTTTCTCTGAGAAAAGTAACCCAACACATTCTAGAATAGTCATCAATGATTAGCATGAAATATCTATCACCTTGTAAGCTTTTAGTTTGAGCTAGACCACATAAATCAATATAAATTAAGTCAAGAGCATTATTGGATTTTTCTGGAATACTTTTAAAGGATGCCCTAACTTGTTTTCCAAATTGACATTCCTTACATACCGGATTGTGAGGTTTAATAATTCTAGGTACATCTCTAACTACTTTAGCAGTACTGATTTTCGCATTGCAGTCAAAATTTACATGACATAGTCTCTTATGCCATAGCCAACTTTCATCAATATGTGCAATCAAGCATGTCTTTTCATTGTTATTCAAATGAAAGATATTACCTCTAGGTTGATTGCCGGTTGCAATTTCCAAACTAGTTATGTTCATAATTTTGCATTTCCCATTCTTGAATTGTAACTGAAATCCTTTTTCAACTAATTGACCAACACACAAAAGATTATGCTTTAAACCTTCAACATAGTAATCATTGTCAGTATTATTCTCACCATCAAGAGATATAGTACCTTTTCCTTTGATCAAACAAGCTTTATCATCTCCAAATCTTACTAGACCTCCATTATATTCCTGAAAAGTCAAGAATTTTCTTTTATCACCAGTCATATGATGTGAACATCCTGAATCAATGATCCATTCATCCTTAACTTCAATTTTAGCTGTTAGGGCATGCTCTACCAGTTGAACAATAGGTGTCGGTTGATCTTCTCTTATAGCAACAAAGACCCATCCATTGTCTGTCGGATCCTCCTCAGGATCATCATTGACTCCTTGATCAACAAGATAACATGACTTGTCTTTATTCTTCTTAAATCCGTATCTCTGATATTCAGGGTTAGGTTTTTATGTTCTTCTAGCTTCTTCTTTTAATCTTGCATGTCTATCAGGGCAGCTTGAAGCAATATGACCAATCTTATTACAGTTAAAACATTTAAAGGGCGCTTTACCTTCATACTTACTTCCAATTGGACCTTTAGACAGTTTCCTTTCAAATAGTGCTTCAAATTCTTCAAGTTCTTCATTTTCTCTCATGCTTTCTTCAAGTTCTCTTGCATAAAAGGCTTTCCACTCAGACTTGTCAAATGATGATGATGCAGATTATATTAATGCCTTAAAAGCTAAATCTGTCTTTATAGTAGCAACATGACCAAATTCCTCAATCTCAAAAGCTGAAAGTTTACCAATCAATGTATCTCTAGTTACAGATGTATTAGGCATTGTTCTTAACTCATTTATAGCAGTAACTTTCATTTTGTATGCCGGTGGCAATCCTCTTAAAACTTTTGAAACAATTTTATCTTCACTTAAGGTTCCTCAACAATATTTAATACCTAAAACAATTTCATTTACTCTTTCCATAAAAGAAGACATCCTTTCATCTTCTTCCATTTTCAGATTTTCATACCTGACCCGGAAGCTTTCAAGTTTTGCATCTTTGACTATGGAATCTCTTTCATTCAATGTTTCCAAATGGTCCCAAATAGATTTATTAGTAGATCTATCTGATAATCCCATGATTTGTTGATCAGATAATGCACTCAAAAGTGCTTCTCTTTCTTTGTAATCATTTTCTTCATCTTTAGCCAAGTTAGGTGGATTAGGTTGACTTGGAGTAGGAGCAGCATAGCCATTCTTTGTAACTTCCCAGATGCCCTTTCCAATGCAATTCAGGATTGTCTCCATCTTGATCTTCCATATGCCATAGTTGGTTCCATCAATTTTAGGACCGTCCTTCCTGAAATAGTTAGAAGACATTGGATCTCCTCAAGCTCTTAAACTTCTGCAAAAAGACGACTAGGCTCTCATACCAATTTTTAGGTCCCGAAGACAACAGAGAGGTGGGGGGGGGGGGGTGATTTAGTTGTCTAATAAATTCAAACCAAAAACAACTTAACCAAAATTAATGCTTAATACTAGCAAAGCAAACTTAATGTCGATAGATAGTTTATCAGTTAATTGTAGTACCAATAAAGATTAATGCATGAAACAGAAAGATAACAACATCCACAACACATAACACCAATGTTTGTATGTGGAAACCCTATAAGGGGAAAAACCACGATGGGAAACCTTACCCATAATCAAATGATACTACTGCAGATAATATGTGTATACAATAGGGGGTATGCACATGCATAAAGGCCAAACACCTAGAGCTCACTGCTCAAACACAAATAGGAGTCACATTGACTACAATTGGATGGTTAAATCCAATAATGATGTACTGCTCAAAATAACATCTTCATATGCTGGATTCAGTACCTGTTCAATTTTGATATGTCTTCACAAAACCTTCCTTTAACCTTCAAATGATGTCTGCATCTATAGCTTTTCTTATTCTTGCATATACCTTACTACAATCCTTTTTGCATTCACATTCCTCACTTCCAACTTCGATCAAATAAGATCTTACATATATACCAAAGCCTAGGATCAAAATGTATAGGTCAGCTTTACAAAAGATATTAATAAAACATTTTACAAGTAAAATAATAACCGATGCAATATCCGATTCAACATGTCGGCTTAATGCATATACAACATTAATAAATCATCTCCATAGCATGTCATGTTGATCTGGAATAGATAAGCCTGTCGGTGCTTATCCTGGACCTATTTGCCGGTAATAGCAAATATGTAAACACAAATATACCAATGAACAAATCTCCAAGACTAAGTGTTCAAACGATGTTTTCAACATAACCAAGTATTTTCCATGTCATTCCAAGTTTCGGTGAAAAATATATCATGTCGGTGAACCAGATACCGGTGACTGTGCATAAGTCACTTGCTTGCCAGTGAACATTGCCAATTCTCCAAGTGCCAGTAGGCTGACCAGAGTTGATAAGTCTTGACATCAATGACAAAACCACATCAACATATCCAAAATACCAACAACTCCATCCCTCTCTCTCTCTCTCGCTCTCTCCCCTTCTCCCTTCCTCCATACCCCATCCCTCTTTCTCTTCTTCTCTCCCTCCCTCCCTCCATACCCCACTGCAACTATGTCTGCACTTCTATAGAAGTAAGTGAATTTATTTCTTGTTAGCAACTTCCTCTTTGATTTTTATCATGCATGCTCTCCTAAGAAAATTGACTGATGGATTTGTGTGTGTATATTGAATAGGAAGAATAGGGTTTGAAATTGAACCATGGGTGCATTAGCGTGACACACAAGGAAACTTGCAGTAATATTATTCTCAAATGAGTTTTAAATGAGTAGAGAAGATGTGGAAAATAGTGTCGACAAAGCAACATGATGAGTGAGAGTACCTGCAATATGTTTTTTAGAAGGAAACAACCAGTAGGAAGAGAAAGAGGGAGAGTAACATAGATGATGTCCTGGAGAATGATAGTGGTGGGTATGCGAGAGTTGCCATTTTGTTACGCAACACCTATCACCTAAAGAAATTAAATTTTGTTGTATGCATGCCAGTGGTAGTATATGATGATCATCACTTGTCAAAGGGCTTGGAACGGTACATACCCATGAAAGAAATCAAGTGTGTAATTCCTATAGTCACAATCGACATCAGTCCTATAACCTTGCAAATTTAATAGCATCATATGTTTTAGAACTTAGGCAGTACTCTTAGGGTTAGGTCAAGCTCTTACACTTTCTTTTTAGCAAAGCCTCATTGTTTGTTCGCTTGGATTCTCTCTTATGCTGACAATGGTCTAACTTATCTATATCAAAACTAAACTACTGATGTTCTATTGTATGATGTTCTATTCATAACTTTAAGTTTAATATATCATTTTATTAGCCCACCATATGAACCCTTAGGTGTCATTAGAGGTCATATTATTTCCTAAGAGGTCGTATGGTGTCCTATGACCCCTTAGGACACCATATGACCTCTTAAGACACCATACGACCCATAACAACACCATATGGTGTCTTAAGGGGTCATAGGATGCCATATGACCCCTCGGGACACCAATGACCTATAACAACACCATATGGTGTTTTAAAGGGTCATGTGGTGTTCTATGACCCCTTAGGACACTATTTGGTGTCATTATAGGTCATATGGTGTGCTAAGGGATAATATAGTGTCATATGACCCCTTAGGACACCCTATGACCCCTTAGATGTTGTAAGGGGTCATATTGTGTTCTAAGGGTCATACTGTGTCCTGGATTCGAGCTCTCTTCCTCTCCCTCCCCCCTCCTTCTTCTCTCCCTCTCTCCCTCTCCCTCTCCCTCCCCCTCTCTCTCTCACCCCTTCTCCCTTCCTCCATACCCCATCCCTCTCTCTCTTGCTCTCTCCCCTTCTCCCTTCCTCCATAGCCCATCCCTCTTTCTCTTCTTCTCTCCCTCCCTCTTTCTCTTCTTCTCTAATTCCTATAGTCACAATCAAGATCAGTCCTATAACCTTGCAAATTTAATAGCATCATATGTTTTAGAACTTAGGCAGTACTCTTAGGGTTAGGTCAAGCTCTTACACATGCTTTTTAGCGAATCCTCATTGTTTGTTTACTTGTAGTATCTCTTATGTTGACAATGGTATAACTTAGCTATATCAAAACTAAACTATTGATGTTCTATTGTATGATGCGCTATTCATAACTTTAAATTTAATATATAATTTTATCAGCCCACCATATGACCCCTTAGGTGTCATTAGAGGTCGTATTGTTTCCTAAGAGGTCATATGGTGTCTTGTGACCCCTTAGGACACCATATGACCTCTTAAGACACCATACGACCCATAACAACACAATATGGTGTCCTAAGGGGTCAAAGGATGCCATATGGTGTTCTATGACCCCTTAGGACACTGTTTGGTGTCGTTATAGGTCCTATGGTGTGCTAAGGTATAATATAGTGTCATATGACCCCTTAGGAGACCCTATGACCCCTTAGATGTTGGTAGGGGTCATATTGTGTTCTAAGGATCATATTGTGTCTTGGATTTGATCTCTCTTCCTCTCCCTCCCCCCTCCTTCTCTCCCTCTCTCCCTCTCCCTCTCTCTCTCTCTCTCCCTCTCTCTCTCTCTCTCCTTGTCCCTTCCTCCATACCCCATCCCTCTCTCTCTCTCTCGCTCTCTCCCCTTCTCCCTTCCTCCATACCCCATCCCTCTTTCTCTTCTTCTCTCCCTCCCTCTTTCTCTTCTTCTGTAATTCCTATAGTCACAATTGAGATCAGTCCTATAACCTTGCAAATTTAATAGCATCATATGTTTAAGAACTTAGGCAGTACTCTTAGGGTTAGTTCAAGCTCTTACACTTTCTTTTTAATGAAGCCCCATTGTTTGTTCGCTTGGAGTCTCTCTTATGCTGACAATGGTCTAACTTAACTATATCAAAACTAAACTACTGATGATCTATTGTATGATGTTCTATTCATAACTTTAATTTAATATATCATTTTATTAGCCCACCATATGACCCCTTAGGTGTCATTAGAGGTTGTATTGTTTCCTAAGAGGTCATATGGTGTCCTGTGACCCCTTACGACACCATATGATCTCTTAAGACACCATACGACCCATAACAACACCATATGGTGTCCTAAGGGGTCATACGATGCCAATATGACCCCTCAGGACACAAATGACCCATAACAACACCATATGGTGTTCTAAAGGGTCATATGGTGTTCTATGACCCCTTAGGACACTATTTGGTGTTGTTATAGGTCTTATGGTCTACTAAGGGATAATATAGTGTCATATGACCCCTTAGGACACCCTATGACCCCTTAGATGTTGTTAGGGATCATATTGTGTCCTGGATTCGATCTCTCTTCCTTTCCCTCCCCCTCCTTCTTCTCTCCCTCTCTCCCTCTCCCTCTCTCTCTCTCTCTCTCTCTCTCTCTCTCTCTCTCCCCTTCTCCCTTCCTCCATACCCCATCCCTCTCTCTCTCACTCTCTCCCCTTCTCCATTCCTCCATACCCCATCCCTCTTTCTCTTCTTCTCTCCCTCCCTCTTTCTCTTCTTCTATAATTCCTATAGTCACAATTGAGATCAGTCCTATAACCTTGCAAATTTAATAGCATCATATGTTTTACAACATAGGCAGTACTCTTAGGGTTAGGTCAAGCTCTTACACTTTCTTTTTAGTGAAGCCTCGTTGTTTGTTCACTTGGAGCCTCTCTTATGCTAACAATGGTCTAACTTAGCTATATCAAAACTAAACTACTGATGTTCTTGTAGCGTCCTAAAATTGTGACACTTGCAATTTCGACTGCATTTGGGTCTTCACAATGGCGGCACAACGTTGAACCTGAATGGAGACCCCGAAACCTGCTTGCGACATCAAAAACTGCATCTTTCTGCACCTTGGCCTGATCCTCCTTGCACCCTGCTGTCCCGGGAGGTGGGACCATGGCGCCTAGTGCCTTGGTCCCTTAGGACCATGGTGCCCAGCGCCCTGGTCCCTGGCCCTATTTTGGGCCCGGTCTCTTGTTGGGCATCGGGTCTTTAAGTTTGCAATTTGGAAAATAATGTTCCTGGGTCGGCGTAAGGTCGAAAAAATCAGTCTCCTAACCCTAATTGACAAGTATATAAACTACTTTTCCTCTCCTAGGAAGGGAGGAAGGAAGTAAGCAAGTGCAAGAGGTGGAAGCGCTAGGAAAACATTCAAACGTTCAAGCATTCAAGCATTCCTTCAAGCAATTGAGTATTCTAAGTCTCCATTCAAGGCTAGGTGTTGCATTCAAGACAAGGATTCAACCATTGGAGAGGAGATCACTTACAACATACAACATACAACATCATTACACCTTCACATGTAAGAATACAAACATTCTTACAACAAGGTATCAGTACTTGATTACATTACAAACATTTACAACATTCTCATTTCTTGGTTAATTCCAAAACTAGGGTTTGACCTAAAGGCAAACCCCTAATCCCTAACCCCCCAATCATCCTCTCTTTTCTGTGTGTAGGTTGCAGGTACGTGGTTGTAATTGAAGATCTGGAATCCTTGTGCAGAGACGAACAGATCCCCCTTCGTTTCGTGGATTTTTCGGAGGACCGTGTGCACTCCGGGCGCCATCGTCACATCAACTTTCACTCAAATTTGCAGGACAGCATCGTCTCGACATTTTACTGCTAATTTCAGGTCCGTAGCTTCATCCTGTGTCCCTATCTCCATCTACAAGCGAATCTTTCTTACTTTACATGCATTCCTAGTTCAATCCTTCTATCTACATTCTTTACAAAAGAGGGTATCCTTGATGTCTTAACCCCTGAAACTCATTTAGAATCCAGTCTTGCATTGTGTGGGATTGGATCTTGTGGGTTTCAACCCCTCTTTTGAATGTAAAGTCTCTTCTAAGTGAAAACCGTCAATCCTAGTGACCTCCTTTCTCTCTCCATGGAGTGGGGGAACACCTAGGGTTCAATTTTACGCTTTACATTTTGGTGAACCCGACGTGAACATCCTAATTCTGATTATTCATGGTTAGATCTGAAATTTTTTTCCTTCCTTAATTACGTTTCCATGTTTGATCTTTTGCAAATTTTAGGGGTTAATTGCATAAAAACCCTAAATTTTCCTTTTGAGCTTGTGAAATGTTTAATTGCTAATGCTTGTTTCAGATCTACCCTTCTATTGCAAATCGTCAATTCATATTTGTGCTCTAATTCTGAAAATTAAGTGGTTAAGTGTCAAAACCCTAATTTTTAAAACCCTCTTGATTCAACCTTTGACTGACGATTTCACTGATCGAAACACCTTCAAATCGGCTATAACTTTGGATTCCGCAACAAAATCATAATATCTCTCATCCCTAAAAATTTTGAAAAAGTTGTGAGGATCGTGTGCACCCCGAGCGCCATCGTCCCCGACATTTTTTCTGAAATTTCGGGAGCTAGATCTTACTGTATTTTTCTGCTAGAATCCAGAATGTTGGCTGATTTCATCAATTATAACACTTTCAAAATTAAAGTCAAAGTTGGTCTAGTGATTGCTTGGTTTAAGGCTTATAATCATTCAAAAATTGTTGAAATTGAAATTTGTGTTAAAATTGTGTTTCTTACTGTCCTAAATCTGAAAAGTGTGTTGGCATTCATTCAAAATTTCAGTGCTTCATTCAAATTTTTGCAGTTTGTGACTGTTGAAATTAAGTGTTTAATTGCAACAACTTTGATTTCCACTTTAAAATTTGAATTTTTGCATGAAATCGAGTCAACTTTTAAATTTCAAAGCTTGCATTGCTTTCAGTATTCCCTCTAAAATCATAAAATTCAAAATTTCAATTTCCCTCTCTTTTTCAAAATTCAAATTTTGCATTTTTCAACAATCTTGGTAGGGTTCAATTTTGAGATTGCAACTTTAATTTGGCCTATCTACAAATCGTAAAATCACTCAATTTTTTCAGATTAACTTTAAAATCACCATAACTTTCATCTCTGAAAATTTCGAAAAAAGTTGTGAGGACCATGTGCACTCCGTTCGCCACAGTCCCTGACATTTTTTCTGAAACTTCGGGAGATTGTTATGATTGCATTTAACAGCTTAAATCTAGGAGATTGGCTGATTTTATTGAAATTTGCTACCTCTAAATTCGAAAATAAATTCAAAATCTTCTCTCTCTCTTTAGTGCATGAGCTTTACAACAATAAGCCCTACTTACACCATTCCCGTTAGACGAAGCCTTAGAATTAAGTCCTTCCAAGGTGTAATTACCGAGGAGATGGAACCTAATTTGAATGGCCCTTTTAACGAGGACATGGGTAATTCCTCTAATCCTCTTAATGATGAAGAAGCTCTCCATGAGGTTCCTGTAGAACAACTTTCGAAATTGGATAACCAATTTGATGATTTTCAGCGATGGATGTCTCAAGAATACCCCAATAGTCAAGCTCTTTCATTAATTGAGGGTCTAAAACGTATGGTTCAAAGTGATAAGAATGGAATTGATATTTTACGTAGTATTGCACACATTGTGGATTCGAATGTGATGCCTATGAAGAGTTGTGCCGAAACTTTAGGTTATACACAACCTCCTACTCAAGACAATCATTCTATTCCTTTGACAACTTCTACTGCTAGTATACCTACTTTTACATCAAACATAATGACTACTCCTATGATCACCAGTCATGGGGGCAATCCTTCTTCTTCAATCAACCTTCTTCCTTCATTTACTCCGACTTCCTCATTCATTCCTTCAATGAGTGTTCCTATTACATCTCCACAAATGAACATGAGGCAAGGGGGCAATTCGTTTAACCATTCCATTCCTCCTTGTAGTGCTCCTTCTTTCCAATCATCTCCTATGACTAACTATCATAGTGTCCCACCACCGTACTCTCAATCAATACCTTCTTTCAATAACATAATACCTCCATCACAATCTAACACGTCTAATATGAACTCTTCGACTGAAGCGACCATTAACAATCTTGCAAAAACTATCTCTTCTTTACAACAACAAATTGCCTCTATGAATCAATCTAGGTTTAGTGTGCCCACATTTGATGTTGCGACCCCACTTTCTCTTGACATTGTTCGAGCTATCCCCTCTAAGCATGTTGAAATCCCGCAATTGGAGCTTTATAATGGTAAGGGTGATCCTCTAACACATGTTAAGACCTTTCAAACAATATGTACCGATTTTGCTCATGACCAAAGGTTGCTTGCAAAACTGTTTACTAGAACATTAAGAGATAAGGCTCTACAATGGTATTGCTCGTTGCCTTCCTATTCTATTACTTCTTTCCAACAACTTGCAAATGCTTTTATTCAACAATTTCAAAACAATATAAGTCCTAAAGTTACTTTGATTGATTTAATGCATTGTAAACAAGGTGTTAAAGAAAAAGTGACTGATTTCATTGGTAGATATAAGCATTTGTATGCTCAAATTTCTTTTCCAGTACCTGACAATGATATTCAAAGAATCTTTATTTCTAATTTACAAAAAGATATTAGAGAAAAACTTCTGTTTTCTGAGTTTACTTCTTTCCAACAGTTGTGTGCAACTCTTCAGAATTATCAACTGACTATGAGTCAAATGGAACAAGCAAATCCTATGGCTCCGAGTGATAAGGGTGATAGTAGTCAACAACCATTTGGGAAGTTTAAACCGAACAGAGAGGTCAATAAGTTCAATGAAAACATCATCAACAACAATGTGAATGCAGCATTAGGTGTGCCTCCTATTTCTAAGGCTTTCAAGAAAGAAAGAAAGTTTACTCCTTTGAATGAATCATTGCATAGTATTATGAATAAGTTATTGGAACAAAATGTGCTTACTCCCCCTCCTATAAGGCAAATAGATCCTACAAAGATTAATTCACCCTATTTTGATAACAAATCTTTTTGTCAATTTCATCGTCAACCTGGGCATGATACTGAAAAATGTTTTGCTTTAAAGGGTAAAATTCAAGATTTGATTGATAATAATACTATCTCTGTTTCTGGTGTGAATGATAAAGGCAACACATCTGTAGCTCCTCCTAACCAAAATCTTAAGATTTTCACTGATCCATTACCTTCTCATACCTCTAATGTGATTGAGACTAATGATTCCTCTTTCTCACCTGATAGTCTTGTGTCTATGACTCCGAATGTGATTAACTTTGTGGAGCAACAGAAAATCCCTAAAGAGCCTTCCATCACATTTGATTCCAGTGAAACTATCAGGGCACCTGATGGTCCTTTATATATAGTTGCAAAAGTCAAGAATACACCTTGCCATGGAGTGCTTATTGATCCTTCTTGTATGGTTAATATCATTACTGAAGAATTTCTTTTTACTTTGCAGTTGAATCAAGTGATCTATGACAAAACAAATGTGGTTGTGAAATTATTTGATGCATTTTCTTCTCCTACAATTGGTTCTATTACATTACCTGTTGAGGTCCATAACAAACCCCTTGATGTAGACTTTGCTATTATTCCATCATTTGAACAATTTCGTGTGAAGTTAGGCTATCCTTGGCTATCTTCCATGAAAGCTATTGCTTCTCCTATTCACAAGTGTTTGAAATTTCCCCATAATGGTGAAGTTGTTACTATCAATCATAGTCTCTTTAAACTAGCTGAAAGAACTTCTAGCATTCCTATTGATTATTTTTGGCCTAAACAATTTCAATCTCTTCCACCGTGAAGTGATCATCTTTTCAAATCTTATCAAAAGTGGAAAAAAGATATGATCCTATCTCTAAGTGAACCTAGAACACCCAAACTTGATATTCCTATCATTCTTGAGAAGGAAGTTCTTCCTTTGAAAGATAAAACTAATTTCTTTCCTCAAGAAGATTCCCAACCCATCCCTATGAATGTGACTATGTCTATATCTAATAAACTTTCTAAAAGTAGACCTATACCGCCTCGTCATGATGGGCTTGGTCTCCTTCCTAAACCAGATATTCCTCCTTTATATGGAGCAGTTCCTCCTCCTTCCTCTTATAGAGAGAAGAGACCTTCCTCTTCTCCTATTGTCCAACCTAAGAGACCACAACCTAAACACCCAAGTGATAAGGATGAGAACATTCCTCCTCCTCAATCTTCTCAACTTCCTGCTAAGACTAGACGAAATCATTCTGCACATGAACGCCAACGAAAGCGTCATCTTAGAGCTCAGGCAGCTGCTTCTCAAACTTTGCAATCCCCAAAAACACCTTCAGCTAGTATTATTCCATTTTCTCCTCAGCCGAAAATTGAGCCAAAATCTCCTAAACATAAGATGCATGATGGTCTTGGTCTTGGGAGAGTTAAAGATCCTATTGTTATAAATCTTGATGATGATATAGATGAAAATGTTATTCATGATGAAAATGTTACTCCCCTTTCTTCTGATAGTGAATATGAATATGTTGATGTTGATAACCATTTATCTAACGAATTTTCTAAAGCACTTATCCTAGCTCCTAGACAAGAACAACGTGGCGTGGAACATGAACATAGCCCTTGTTTGGATCTTGTGATGGCTCCATCTACTGTGTTGGATGTTCCTCCTCTAGCGTGTTTCCTGCCTTCCTGAAATATTGATCAGCAAGATCGGGGGGTAGATGACGTGCTAGACTAGTTCATTAGCATAGCAGACTCTCTCCTCCTCTCTTGATCTCTTTTGTTACTTCTTCTATGTGTTATTCTCATTCTTCTATTTTTTTTCCTTAGTGTTGTCTACTTGAGGATGATGCAAAGCATTGAGATCTCTTTTGGTCTCTCTCATGTTGACTCAAAAGACACATGTGTTCCCTTCTTCTAGGTGACCTTCCTTGATTGGGGAATGAAGAACAATTATGCATACATACATATGATATACATGAATTATCATACAGCATACTGACCTCGAGGAAAGTGAAGTCACCTCGTGCTTTGTGTTTTGTGTCTATTATCCTTGGGTTTATCTCACACTTGGGGGCTAAATCCTTGTGATAATGTGCTCCTTTCTCTTCTCATTTCTTATATGTATCACTACCTTAAAGAAATCACCCCCGATGAGGCGTGTGCGATCGCTTTAACGTAGGGGGGCATACACTCAATTCATATCTCTTCAAGATACTTGAAAATCTCTTGGCGAACTTAGCTTTGCCTTGAAAATTTTTGGTATTTTTCTTGCATGACTCATAGTGAGGGCACCTTACTACTGACAGTCATGGTTCTCCCTCGTGATCTTCCCTTTTACTTTATCAATCGAAGTCGTAAGATCCTTAGTCCACTGGGGGCTTGGTGTATCTTGCCTCCTTAAAGTGGTGAAAGTTTTTCAATGTTGTTTCCTTGTACTTTACCAGAAGTATGGGCGTACGCTTATACTCCCGCTAAAGTGGGGGCTAAATGTAGCGTCCTAAAATTGCGACACTTGCAATTTCGATTGCATTTGGGTCTTCACGATGGCGGCACAACGTTGAACCTGAATGGAGACCCCGAAATCTGCTTGCGACATCAAAAACTGCATCTTTCTGCACCTTGGCCTGATCCTCCTTGCACCCTGTTGTCCCGAGAGGTGGGACCATGGCGCCCAGTGCCCTATTTTGGGCCCGGTCTCTTGTTGGGCATCGGGTCTTTAAGTTTGCAATTTGGAAAATAATGTTCATGGGTCAGCTTAAGGTCGGAAAAATCAGTCTCCTAACCCTAATTGACAAGTATATAAACTACTTTTCCTCTCCTAGGAAGGGAGGAAGGAAGTAAGAAAGTGCAAGAGGCGGAAGCGCTAGGCAAACATTCAAACGTTCAAGCATTCCTTCAAGGAATTGAGTATTCTAAGTCTCCATTCAAGGCTAGGTGTTGCATTCAAGACAAGGATTCAACCATTGGAGAGGAGATAACTTACAACATACAACATACAACATCATTACACCTTCGCATGTAAGAATACAAACATTCTTACAACAAGGTATCAGTACTTGATTACATTACAAACATTTACAGCATTCTCATTTCTTGGTTAATTCCAAAACCGGGGTTTGACCTAAAGGCAAACCCCTAATCCCTAACCCCCCAATCATCCTCTCTTTTCAGTGTGTAGGTTGTAGGTACGCGGTTGTAATTGAAGATCTGGAATCCTTGTGCAGAGACGAACAGATCCCCCTTCGTTTTGCGGATTTTTCGGAGGACTGTGTGCGCTCCGGGCGCCATCGTCCCGTCAACTTTCGCTCAAATTTGCAGGACAACATCATCTCGACATTTTACTGCTAATTTCAGGTCCGTAGCTTCATCTTGTGTCCCTATCTCCGTCTACAAGCGAATCTTTCTTACTTTACATGCATTCCTAGTTCAATCCTTCTATCTACATTCTTTACAAAAGAGGGTATCCTTGATGTCTTAACCCTTGAAACTCCTTTAGAATTCAATCTTGCATTGTGTGGGATTGGATCTTGTGGGTTTCAAATCCTCTTTTGAATGTAAAGTCTCTTCTAAGTGAAAACCGTCAATCCTAGTGACCTCCTTTCTCTCTCCATGGAGTGGGGGAACACCTAGGGTTCGATTTTCTGCTTTACAGTTCTATTGTATGATCGTTTATTCATCTTTAAATTTAATATATCATTTTATTAGCCCACCATATGACCCCTTAGGTGTCATTAGAGGTCGTATTGTTTACTAAGAGGTCATATGGTGTCTTGTGACCCCTCAGGACAACATATGACCTCTTAAGACACCATATGACCCATAACAACACCATATGGTATCCTAAGGGGTCATAGGATGACATATGACCCCTTGGGACACCAATGACCCATAACAACACCATATGGTGTTCTAAAGGGTCATAAGGTTTTATAGGACCCCTTAGGACACTATTTGGTGTTGTTATAGTTCTTATGGTGTGCTAAGGGATAATATAGTATCATATGACCCCTTAGGACACCCTATGACCCCTTAGATGTTGTTAGGGGTCATATTGTGTCTTGGATTTGATCTCTCTTCCTCTCCCTCCCCCCTCCTTTTTCTCTCCCTCTCTCCCTCTCCCTCTCTCTCTCTCTCTCTCTCTCTCTCTCTCCCCTTCTCCCTTCCTCCATACCCCATCCCTATCTCTCTCACTCTCTCCCCTTCTCCCTTCCTCCATACCCCATCCCTCTTTCTCTTCTTCTGTAATTCCTATAATCACAATCGAGATCAGTCCTATAACCTTGCAAATTTAAGAGCATCATGTGTTTTAGATGTTGTTAGTAGTCATATTGTGTTCTAAGGGTCATATTGTGTCCTGGATTTGATCTCTCTCTCTCTCTCTCTCTACCTTTCCCTCCCTCCCCCCCTCTCTCTCCCTCCTTCCCTCTCACTCCCCCTACTCCCCCTCTCTCCCTCCCTCCCCCCTCTCTCCCTCCCTCCCCCCTCTCTCCCTCTCTCCCTCTCCATACTCCTCTCCCTCCCTCCTCCCTCTTCTCTCCCTCTCTCCCTCTCTCTTCCCTCTCTCTACCTCTCTCTCCCTCTCTCTACCTTCCCTCCCCCCCTCTCTCTCTCCCTCTCTCCCTCTCTCTCTCTCTCTCTCTTCCTCTCCCTCCTCCCCTCCTCTCTCTCTCTCTCTCTCTCTCTCTCTCTCTCTCTCTCTCTCTCTCTCTCTCTTCCTCTCCCTCCCTCCCTCCCCCCTCTCCTCTCCCTCCCCCCTCCTCCTCTCCTTCCCTTCCACCCCCTCCTCTCTCCCTCCCCCCCCCCCCCTCTCTCTCTCTCTCTCTCTCTCTCCCTCCCCCCTACTCTGTTAGAGTATTCGGGTATTTACTTGATTAATTAAACATTCTTTGTTTAATTATTTAAGTTCCCTTTATCTCTTTTACACTTAAGCTAACTTTAGGTGCATATAATTAATTATTATGTGCAAACCTAGGTTTTCCCTTTTTAGGGTTTCTTGACCTATTAAAGGTTGAGTTCTTTCTTTTCATTGTAAGAATCACATTATATATTTTTGTGAATATTGAGCTCTCTCTTTTTGAGCATATTCTCTGTGTTTTGTATGTTCTTCAGATTTTGCTTCATTGCTTCTCCTTGTAACAGGTTATTCGGCTTGCAGAAGATCTTCAGGTTCCTGTGTGTTGTATTTTCTCAACTCCTATATGGTATCAGAGCTCAGATCTGCAGCTACCTGTTCTTATTTTGAGATTTTTGGCTTTGGAAGCAGATCTGGGGTTTCAGGAATTTTTTATTACCTAGGGTTTGAGATTTTTTTTTTCTGAGCACTTTGGACCTAAACGGACCTCACCATCGTGCTCAGAAGGCCCAAAAACCCCTATGGTCATATAAAATTTGACCTATTTTGGTTCTTGAGCCTCTGGGAGCAATTTTTTTCTTAGATCCAGGCCGTACGGCCCTGGCATGCAGATCGAGAAAAAAAATTTCAAAAAAATAAAAAATTTGGCTTTTTACGGCATGCAGGCTGAAATTTTCTTTTAAAAAAAAAATCTTTCAAAAAAAAGTGGCCCCCATGGTACGCAGGGTACCGTGGGGCCCCTGCATTGCTGCAGGTGTCGGTACGGCACACGGATACCGACCTGCATCCTTGGGCCCCGCGCTTGCCTGTCCCTGGACCCCGACCCCTGCCGGCCTCGGCTTCCGCTCCCGCCGGTCGCTTCTCCCCGCTGGCCGCTCCTGCCGGTCGCTATCCGCTCCCCCCGGCCGCCGCTTCTCCCCCCCGGCCGCTGCTCCTCTCCTCGACCGCCACCACTCCCTGCGCCCGCTGCCTTTCGCCGCCGCCTGCGGCCCCCGCCTGCCAGCGCCTCTTGCACCGCTCTGTCCTCGGCAGCCACTTCCCGGCAGCACCGCCTGGGCCCCGCCGCCGGCCTACTCGGCCCTTTTTCCCGGCCGGCCACTGCTCTGCCACCAGGTCGCCACCTAGCCACCGCTCCACCACCGGGCCGCCACCCGGCCGCCACTAGTGCGCCACCGGATCTCCGCTCCCTAGCCACCGGACCACCTACAAGCCACCAGACTCCCTTTTTTGGCTTTTTCAGGGGGGGGTTTGGTTTTTTGGCCCTATCTTGGGCATACGGAGTCATTTTTTTAAGAACGAATAGGCGTCGGAAAGCTGGTTCCGAGGCCGACCTCATGGTATTGGTAATTTATTCCAATTTTTCTGTTTGACTATGTTTTTTTACAGTCAAAATGAGGTCTCTTTTTTGCACTCTAGGAGACGTAGAATGAGCATCCGACCTCCGTTTTTCGAAAACTTTATATTTTCGGAAAGCGTGTTCTATGTAATTTCCAGAAATATGATTTTTTTCCCCAGATTCTACTCCATACATATTTTATTCAATTTTTTTCTTTTCAGCACTCTGGCGGATATCATGGTTGTTTCAGGTCCTGGGATCTCTTTTCTGAGTAGGGTGTCTCTGTTTTGATTCTCGTTTCTATTTCCAGTCTTCTTATCATTTTAGCTTGTAATTATGCAAACGCACTGAGATAAAGTGCCATCCTGCATTGTTTACTTGGAATCTTGCATATCTTGTGTCTTGTTGTACATGCACTGTTGATCAAGTGCCATGAGGGGGTTGATGTTTGCCTTTGTTTGCCATCTTCCTTTGTCAAGTGAGTGTTCCTTCCACGACCTTTGCCTCATGATGATGTGTCTCAGCACCTTTGATGTTCTTGGTTCTTCGTCATGCAGTTGTTTTTGGCTATCCTTTTTAGTGTTCCTGTCCCTCTCCCACTTCCACATTATGGGGAGGTTTATTCTGTTGGTTCTAATGTTGCCGTGGTTCGATTGATCAGCTCTTCAAGCTTTAGTTTCTCATGCCATCTGTATCTTCGATTTTAGCTGTTTTGCCTTGTTTGCCTCTTGATTCGAGTAGTGTCATTTGAGGGCACTCATGCAGATTATAGTCTTCTCTACCTGGTCATGTTCTAGTTCAGTGGATGTTCTTCAGATCAGCAGTTATTCTTTGACAGAGTTTGCAGGGTCTTCATGCTTCAGTGATATTCTTTTCTATCTCTTTTTGGAGTAGAGTTTTGTTCCCATGTGGTTTTCTCTATTTCTCCGGTTCATAGAGATTTCATTGTATTTGGGTACCTGATCAGGCCTTGTTGCCGGGACCCATCTTTATTGTTTTCAGTAGCTGTTCTAGGTTTTAGCTTCTCCCTAAGTCTAGCTTAAGGGGGGGTGTTAGAGTATTCGGGTATTTACTTGATTAATTAAACATTCTTTGTTTAATTATTTAAGTTCCCTTTATCTCTTTTACACTTAAGCTAACTTTAGGTGCATATAATTAATTATTTTAATTAATTATTATGTGCAAACCTAGGTTTTCCCTTTTTAGGGTTTCTTGACCTATTAAAGGTTGAGTTCTTTCTTTTCATTGTAAGAATCACATTACATATTTTTGTGAATATTGAGCTCTCTCTTTTTGAGCATATTCTCTGTGTTTTGTATGTTTTTCAGATTTTGGTTCATTGCTTCTCCTTGTAACAGGTTATTCGGCTTGTAGAAGATCTTTAGGCTCCTGTGGTGTTGTATTTTCTCAACTCCTATATACTCTCTTCTCTCCCTTCCTCTCTCCCTCCCTCCCCCCTCTTCTCTCCCTCTCTCCCTTCCTCTACCTATCTCCCTCTCTCTACCTTCCCTCCCCCCTCTCTATCTCTCTCCCTCTCTCTCCCTCTCCCTCCTTCCCTCTCTCTCTCTCTTCCTATCCCTCCCTCCCCACTCTCCTCTCCATCCCCCCTCCTTCTCTCCCTCTCTCCCTCCTTCCCTTCCATCCCCCCTCCTCTCTCCTTCCCCCTACTCTCCCCCTCTCCCTCTCTCTCTCTCTCGCTCCCTCCCTCCCTTTTCATTCACATTTTTTCTACTACCAATAGCATGTATAGGGCACAAAACCTATTAGTTCACTGCCCTGCCATATCTTTTTTAAGGCATAGGAGTGCGTACACAGTACTTATTACTTGTAAGCATGTACGGGGTACTGAGCCCATTATTCACTACTCTGCGATAACATTTTTTAGGCTTAGGAGTGCGTACACACTACTTATTAGTACAAAATGGGAAAAAAAATACTGTTGGGCTTGCCAACATTTTATGGAATAACAACACGCATGCGGTTATTAATTTAGTGCGTACGTGGTACATAGACATAGTTTTAGTTGCCCAAGAGCCTCAACGGCCTCAAAAGAAGTTTTTGAGGTCGTTGAAGACCCCACTGAAACTGTGTCTGCACTTCTATCACTGTTTTATACATATAAGTAAGTGAATTTTTTTTTTTTGCATGATTTCAAATAATTGAA
This sequence comes from Cryptomeria japonica, assembly GCF_030272615.1. Lineage (NCBI taxonomy): Eukaryota > Viridiplantae > Streptophyta > Pinopsida > Cupressales > Cupressaceae > Cryptomeria > Cryptomeria japonica. Next base: position 686,735,333 of record NC_081413.1, read on the forward strand.
TTGTTGTTCTTATTAGTTTTGTCAATAGTATTGTGATTGTTTAATAGTTTGATTCCAAAAAATAGTGATAAGATGCATATTTATGGTTATTTGTTTGTTTATGCACTTTTATTTACATATATATGTAATATGGTTCTATTTAGGACAACTGATATCAACCATGGGAAAGAACAAGCGAGGAACGATGGAACAACGAGAGCTTGAAAAGGAAAGACAAAGGCAGCATATGAAGAAATTACGTGACATAAGAATAATGGGAGAAGAAGGTATGTCATCCTCAACATCTCAATTTGATTTACCAAATGAAAATAATGCACCTAATGCAATTGAAGAAGAGACATTTGATTTACCGTATGAACCTAATGCAATTGAAGAAGATACCGCATTGAATAATCAATTAAATGATGAACATACACCTTCTCTATTTGATGAATTGAATGTACATAATGCACCGATGTTAATACCTCCTAGAATCATTCGTAGGAAACTAAAGTATCTAATTGACATTGATGAGAATATATTGAAGCCAATGCCCAATAAAATGAATGAATGAACTTGTAGGAGAATGGTTAAAATAATATGGCAAAACTATTTTGAAAATTTAAATCAAACCGCAAGATGTCAATTAATTGTTCAAATGATTAAAAATTTGAATTTTAGAGAGACAATAAAAATTCTAGGCCTAAGATCATCTGAAAGTAACAGTGAAAGAACTATTGTGAGAAATCTATTTGATGTATATCAAGCTATTGGTTCAAAATCACATACTAAAGATTATAATGCTACTCAATGTGTCATTACATCAACAATAATGAGAAAGAAAATAAAAAAAAGATAGTTTGATAAGCAAAACAAGTAAGTCATTAAAAGTTAGTAGAACAACATTAAGTAAAGCATTAAAGAGGTGAGAAAAAATAGAGGAACCTAAAAATAATTCTCTTTGGGTATTCTCGGGTACACTACAATGCAAAGACAAGGTTGTTGTCGATGCACTATGAACATTAATTGAAAATTTTTGGCATGACAATACAAGAGTTTCGCCCAACCAAAGAGATGTTGTTAGAAGGCGAATTGGGTCTACAAATCATGAGCCACATGTCAAACACTATTTGGATATGACTCAAACTAAATTTTATGAAAGATTCCTTCAAAAGTTTCCTCAAATAAAAATTTCTCAAAGATTTTTTGAAATGGCAAAACCTTTTTATTTTTAGATTAATCATGTACGCACCACATGTTGTTGTAGGATGCATATTGAATTTTCCATGCACTGTGATATTTTTCGTCATATTTGTTCTACTTTGCACACTAACGATGTTTTGTAGGAATGAAATATACAAGCACCTCCTAAGTTAGTAAGAGAATTTATTTCAAGGGTGCTATGTAATAGACATGATGGTTGCATTTATTATAAGATGCCTTGTTTGGAAGGTTCTTGTGTTATATGTGGTGGTTTGCAACGTTTACCAAGATGCATACATTTGGAGAGCACACATGAAATTGGTACGAAACTAGTTTCTTTTGGAAAAAACAAGACAATCACATATGGAGTTAAAGATGGAAAAGATTTGAAGAGATGTGAGCTAGTGAAAAATGATATATGTGTAGCTGAATTTATGAAAATGTTTCAAGAGAAACTAGTTTATGAGTATATAATGCATACACATAGAGCTCGATGGTTAGATGATCAATTCAAGTTATGTAAGGACACATTTCCTCTTGGCACCATTGTCTCTATCGTTGATTTCGCTGAAAATTATACACTACAACCTTAAAATGAAGTGCAATCTGTGTATTATCACTCTACACAAGTTTCTATTTTTGTACACATAGCATTCATGCATGTAGATGATAGCACAGAGGATGATAGAAAGGTTATAAGAGAGTAGCACTTCTACATAAGTGATGATCTTACTCATTCATCAGAGTTTGTACAAGGATGCTTTAAAGTTTTCTATGATAGTTTAAGGGAAAGGAACATACGATACAACTGACACTTAATATGGTCAAATAATTGCACCACACAATTCAAGAATGCAAGGATGTTTTATTGGTTGAGAAGGATGCATATGACAAGAGGTGTACAACATTTTTGGAATTTCACTGAGGCTGGACATGGTAAGCGAGAGCATGATGGTGCAGGAGCATGTGTGAAAAGAGCCCTAACTAGAGAAGAATTGAAATACGAAGATGGTACTGAGTTGATAGATACAGAAACAATTGTGCGATGGTGTAAGTCTACGATGGGTCCAGGTAATCTAGGTACGTCAATGGTTCATAGATATTTTTGGTTGATCACTGAATCTAACATTGAAAACTATCTAGATTATTGTAGAGTTGCAGGATCGAGTGACATGGACTCATTTATGAGTTCAAATTCAAGTTCACTGGTAATTTATACAAGACAAATGGTATGTTTTTTCTCTTCATGCATGTATTGTTTGCGGGAAGAATGTGAATTACAAGAGTGGGTTGACAAATGGTCTTGTAGACCGTTGGTTCCCATTGATTCATATCAAATTCCCAAAGCACTACAATTGAGCCAGATTGAGACATCAGTGGATTTTGACCATGTATCCGACCTAGTGGATTGAGATGATTTTTTGAGTTAATTTTTTTGCAAGAATTCTTTTTGGATCATTTTGTTGTACATCATACTTTATTTTTGGTATTAATTAACACTTTATAAAATGCAGGTCATGTGTATGTAGTTGTTGCAGAAGAGAACAATGAAGAAGGAACATATTACTATTTGTGTCGTTGTGTTGAGCCAAAAATAAAATTGACAACCACAATCATTGACAGAGAGGGTATTGAGTACCCAATAGGGTTTGTTGTCGTGACAGGAACATGGCTTCGGAGATACCCTATCAAGAATTCTGATGTTTAGTTGTTCGAGGACTTTGAAACACACAGACATATTCTTCATTTCTCTAACCTTGTTGTTGCAACAAATATTTATTTGATGAAGTATCATGGTAGACCTCATAACAAGATTTTATGGAAAGTTCATGAATTTGACCACGAGGCAATACTTGACACAATACGGGTTAGAGCCGATCTTGAAGGTTCACTTGATTGATTCTACGGTTCAGAGCAGAATTATTTTGAGAATTGATCTATATTCATTTTTTGTATATATAAATGCCCGTGAGCTGATTTTTACATGTTTAGGGGCATAATTTTGTATATTTAAATGACAATGAGTTGATTTGTACATATGTACATGCCAAATTTTGTAGAAAAGCCCATGAGATGATTTGTAAAACATTTTTTTGTAAATCAAATAGCCAAGAGCTTATTTGACCATATTTAGAGGCAAATTTTTTAGTAATATGTGACAATGTTTTGTGACTATTTTGTGTGTCAATGTTTTGTGACTATGTTTTGAGTATATGTGATGTGTCCCTAGTCAATTATGAGCATTCTTGATTCTTGTATAATCATGGAGAATTATTTGAGTCATTATTGGGTCATAGGGGTCATAGATTGAGACTAGATACAATTTGAGCAAAACTTGTCATTGTTGTCAAAAAAATGTCAAAAAAGTTGTCAAGCAACTTCTACATTGCGTTGATAGGGTATGACTCTCGATGTTCCGGCGCTTTGGGATGCATGACAGGGGCATGCCTAGCGTAAAATTGCCCACTCGGACACGCTTGTGACATCGGTTTGTGCACACGATGAACTGAATCAATTCTAGCTAATCCTGCAACTTTGCGTTGCAAGCAACTGACAGTTTTTGCAGCAGACGAAAAAATGCTACCAATTGAAAATGGCTTCGAGTCATAAAAAATTGAGATAGGACATTGTAGAGGAGCCTCATGTGACCCCACAGATTCAAATAGATTGACCATATGTGTCCTAGATTTGGAAAAATAGTTCGTCAAATTTTGACAATTTTTTGGACTTAGGGCACTTGAGAGATCACCCCGGTATGGTATGACTCTTGAAATTTTGGCACTTTGGGATGCACAAGAGGAACATGCATAGCATAAAACTACCCACCCAGATGTGCTCGCAGCGTCGGATTGTGGACACAACGAACCGAATCAATTCTAGCCAATCCTGCAACTTTGCATTGGATGCAACTGACGGTTTTTGCAACAGGCAAAAAAATGCTACCAATTGAAAATGGCCTCGAGTCATCAAAAAATGAGATAGGCCATTTTAGAGGATCCTCATGCAACCCCATAGGTTCAAATGGATCAACCATATGTGTTCTGGATTGGAAGAAATAGTCCGTCAAATTTTGACAATTTTTTGGACTCATGGCACTTGAGAGATCGCTCTGGTATGGTATGACTCTCGACATTCCGCCGCTTTGGGATGCACGAGAGGGCATTCCTAGTGTAAAATTTTCCACCTGGATGTGCTCGTGATGTCGGTTTGTGCACATGATGAACCAAATCAATTCTAGGCAATCTTGCAACTTTGCATTGCATGTAACTGATGGCTTTTGTAGCAGGCAAAAAAATGCTACCAATTGAAAATGGCTCTAAGTCATCAAAAACCAAGATAGGCCATTGTAGAGGAGCCTCACACGACCCCACGGGTTCAAACAGATTGACCATATATGTTCTGGATTGGAGGAAACAGTCCGTCAAATTTTGACATTTTTTTGGACTCATAGCACTTGAGAGATCGCCCCGGTATGGTATGACTCTCGACATTTCAGTGCTTTGGGATACATGAAAGGGGCATACCTAGCATAAAACTACCCACCTAGATGCACTCATGATGTTTTGTGCACATGATGAACCGAATCAATTCTAGCCAATCTTGCAACTTTGCATTGCATGCAACTGACGGTTTTTGCAGCAGGCGAACAAATGCTACCAATTGAAAATGGCTCTGAGTCTTCAAAAATTGAGATAGGCAATTGTAGAGGAGCCTCACGCAACCCCACGGGTTTAAATAGATTGACCATATGTGTCCTGGATTTGAAGAAGCAGTCCGTCAAATTTTGACAATTTTTTAGACTCGGGGCACTTGAGAGCTTGCACTGGTACGGTATGACTCTCGACATTCCGGTGCTTTGGGATACATGACAGGGGCATGCCTAGCATAAATCTGTCGACCCAGACATTCTCACAATGTCAGTTTGTGCACACGATGAGTCGAATCAATTATAGTCAATCCTGCAACTTTGCATTTCATGCAACTGACAGTTTTTGCAATAGGCAAAAGAATGCTACCAATTGAAAATGGCTCTAAGTCATAAAAAACTAAGATAGGCCATTGTAGAGGAGCCTCATCCAACCCCATGAGTTCAAATGGATTGACCATATGTGTCCTAGATTTGAAGAAACAATCCGTCAAATTTTGACAATTTTTTGGACTTAGGGCACTTGAGAGATCGCACCGGTATGGTATGACTCTCGACATTCCAGCACTTTGGGATGCATGACAGGGGCATGCCTAGCGTAAACCTGCCCACTCGGATACGTTCGCAATGTCAGTTTGTGCACACGACAAACAAAATTTGACCATTGCGAGCATGAGGGTGCTCTCGCACCAAACACATATTGTTGTTTATATTCATATTGTCAATTTTTGTTGCTTATATTCATATTGTTAATTACATATGTAAATATTCATTTAAATTTATAAAAGGGCAGCCACCAAATACAACGTATACACAATAATGTACTGAATACAAGGAGTTTTGTAGGGTTAATTCAACATTTTAGAAATTTTATCAAATCATATTCCACGATTGCAATGTTTTATATCATATATTTTTGTTGTTTATATTCATATTGTTTATTACATAGGCAAATGATCAATTAAATTTATAAAAGGACAACCACAAAATACAACGAATACAAAATAATGAACTCAGTACACATTTATTGGATCGAATATCGACATTTATATATATAAATAAAAGGCATGTCTGCCAAGTCAATACAAGTATTACAATAATGTGGCATATGCCATGTCCAAATCAATATACAATAAAAATGTAGAATATATCTACATGTATTGGTCATTTTATGATTAAAACTAACACTATATGATCCTAAACTTGTGGTGGATCATCAAAATCAAGCCTCTTCAATGCAGTACACGACTCTGTAGATGGCTACAAAACCACAATTCAAAAGTCAAGTTAGAATTCTTTTGTAGAAAATAGTTCACAATTAACAACATAACTATGTATTTAACTATAATTCCTTTGCAATTGAAATGTAGATTACCTCATCGACTGATCTAGGAGCTAATGTCTTCGCTCTCCTCTCCTTGTCACTCTTAGGAGTTTTCTTGAAGACATACTTAAATGGATCCACTTTATAGCCGTACCGCAAAGGGGTCTATTATAGATTAAATGTATAATTAATACAATGTACTAACATAAATATATCAAAAACACTTAAAAGCTATAATATAGAGAACAATGACGTACCTGTGTCTGATGCTTCTCCAATGGACTGAGGATGGCTCACCATCGATGGAGAAACTGTCGCTATTACCTATACAAAAATGTTCAAAGATTAAATATAATTAATATAATGATAAGTATTGTAGGTTAAAAACAATTAATTTTACACATCAAACAAAATTGTACCAGATCCTAAGATCCTTCTCCAGTGCATGGAGGAGGGTTCACCATTGATGAAATAGGTATGGATGTTTCTTGTAGGAAAAAATTATAAGATTATAATATATCACAAGTTCACATGTACATGTGCATATAATCATGAAATCAAGAAAATAAAGTAGAGATACATACCTCTGCCTTCTCTTGATCCATGGGCGAATCAGGTGCATTCAACAAATCCACATAGCTCAATGGCCACTGTACATGTAAAATAGACAAAAAACACTAATCAATCTACAAACCCCAACTAATACTTCATTTCAACATTTTCAAATAATTGTACAACTAAAATTGTGTTCAATTACCTTCTTCCCACGTTTTGACGTCTTCGAGGAATTATTTTTCTTAGGACGAGCCCTAGATGCGGAGGGGGTACCCTACAAAAACAAAATTAACATGAGATATTAGTATAGATAATAAATTAAACATAATTTTAGAAATATAAAATGAAATGACTTGCATATTCCATCAAAACAATACATAAAAAGGGTTGTACAAAATATGATACCGTATAGCCTTGTAGGCCAAAATCGATCGCTAAGAGCATGATGTCATCAATTTGGGACATTTGGTCCCTTGTCAACACCTACAAACCAAAAATTGGAGCAAGCATTAAAGATAGTATATCTTGTATTTTTTGAATTCAAAGTGTACTATTCTATTTTAAGATGTTACAAAATTTATACCTCAGGAATCGAAGTTGCAGCTGTAGTAACTGAGGGAGGAGTATGGGATACCACTGCTGCATCCTGAAATGCATATTATTTGTCTCAATTTAAATCAATGTATAAATGAAAATTCATTTATGTAATTATAAATTTAAAGTGACTAATAAATAAAATGTTATGAATTCAAATCAACACACCTGTGTCTGTCGCTCATGGGCAAACACCATGTCCATCAACTCATCTGTCAGCATGAAATCCTCAGTCATGCGGGCCTGACATCTAATCCCGCAAATCGTGCACAAATGAGATGTGGATCCATCTGCACCAACTGCATCATCTATCCCCCAACATATCCCCGAGAACTGACACACATATGCTGGATGGGCTCTTTGTTGCCACCTGGAGCAACTAATGGCTCATCATCCAATACAATAGGGTGTGCAAATGATGTCCCATGTTGGATGATGACACCAATCAATGCTATGTCTGCCTGAAGAGTTTGTAGTTCCATCGACTCTTTCAGCTCTACTGGGACAACCTGATGCACCTTGGGCTTGGGTGCTAGGGGGCGAAGACTCTCCGCGAGTAATTGCCTACGGGCTCCAGGTCTATCTTGGACAGAGCCACCACCTCTACCATGGAACTCTCTCATGTCAAAATAGTTTGCGCTCACCTTGAGCACAAACTCACAATATACTTTTCTCAAAAAATATAATGGCACCTCATAATTATTACAAGGTGGATCATCAAAGACCATCCACCACCTTTGCCAAAAAAGATTCTTCATCCGCACATTGGTACGCCAATGTATGGGAAACCTCTTTCTTTAAGAGGTAATGACTGACCAATTTTGGGATCAACAAAAAGGGCACATATTTGTTGTTTACTAATATTTTTGTTTTTTACTCCCTCATATGATAGCCCAGCAACATAGAATTGACGACACCTATCCCTAAAGTTTCCCCATTTGGTAATTTGTGTGGAAACAACTATGGCACCACTAGCTAATGTTTCTAGGCTAGTGGCGAGGGATTGATGATGCTCAAATTCGGATGTTTTCAATTTAACAATCAGTCTATTGATTTTAGACGTATTTTGTCCTAACTAGTTAATTAATTGTTTCTGTGTTTCAGGTGTGCGGTCAAAAGGAGGAATTGGGGGTGTATCTTGTGGGTTTTCAGGAGGTGCATTTGGTTGTTCTTGTTGTGGATTAGAAGAATCTGGTTTTTGAAACAAAAAATGAAAAAACCTTATCAAATTAATGAAATTAAATTCAAAATGTAAAAAAAATTGAACAAACGGGAAAGAAAGACAAAAATAAACAAAAACTAACCTTGATCCATAGTGTCTGGAGGAGAAATCTAGCACCCCGTTTGCGGTTTAGGAGAGAAAATGAAGAAAAACCAAACTAAAAACACGCTATTCACGGGAAAATAAGACCCAGTTTTTTTTTTAAACGTTTTTTGACAAGCACCGTGTACGCAGTTCTTTTGGGATTATTAGCGCGTACGTGCTTATTTTCCTATAAGTAGCGCGTACGCACTCATTTTCCTAGAGGTAGCGCGTATGCGCTACTTTCCCTAAAAGAAATGCATATGTGCTACCTTCTCTAGGCTCAGGAACAACAAACCTAAGCGCGTATGCAGTCATTTCAAATTTTAGAACCGCGTACGCGCTGCTTATTTTTCCATTTTTTTTTTGGGTGGTGTCCACTTTTCTAACCACCGTCTTTGTGCACATACCCATCAATAGGTTGTCCAACTGGACCCAAGCATGTGTGCCCACACATGACACAACTATGGGGCACGCATATGTGTGGAGCCAAGGATGATGTGTCAGCGCCACCGGATGCACCGCTACCATCAAAAGTAGGCTGAGTTACTGACCCAGCTTGGGAAACTAAAAGGCTACTCAAAGAGTGAATAGCCGATATGGTTCGTGAAGCCGCCTCACAAATGATATCTGGATGTTGCACTAGAGGTGGGGGATCAATAGGAGGAGGGGGGACATATGGGCCCTGGGCTACTCTGACTGCCCCAGGTCTATTTTGGGGCATACCTAAACCCACACCCTGGAAAGGTTGGATGTCAAAGTAGTTCACATGTTTGCCTAAAACAAACTCAGCATACAATTTTTTTATGAAGTAGAAGGGGACATCAAGATTGTTGTTGGGTGGTTTGTTGAAAACCATCCACCAACGATCCCAAAAGTTTTTCACAATACCATCATTTGTGCACCATTTAATAGAAAGTTTTTTTTTTGAGGGGTCTACAGGTTGACCAGTGCTGGGATTCACAAACAATGAGGCGATATCGACTTTCAATATCTCAAGATCCTTGATCTCCTTATACGACAAGCCATCCGCATATTGTTCCCTCATAGAATCTCACCACAAAAGGGTGACATGGTGCTCCTCAGTCATGGTTTCCGTACTCTTTATGATCGATGTGAGAGGATCAAACATTGGGTTTAAACGAGGGATCCTACGATGTACATCTGCAATCCCCCTTAATTCATTCAAATTTTGTGCAATCAAATCTTGAATTGAGGGGGGGTTTGGCAAATGAGGGTTTGGTTGTTGCGGTTGTGGTTGATCAATTTTTTCATTGTTATCCCCCATTTTTAACCTAATTGAATGTAAACAATTGAATTTAGTTAACAAATTTAAACAATTTTGTATTTGATTTAAAAAAGCCTAGTTTTCATGAAAAAAACCACATTTTCAATGAAAAAACAAATAAACATTAAAAAAATACAAAAATTGAATGAAAATGATTGAAAACAATAGAAATCTTACCTTTCAATCTATTTTTTAGTAATTTTTGGGCAAAAAACCGGATATCGAATGCAATCGGATATTGGATTTCCACAAAATCGCGTAGCCCATAGGTAAAAAAAAAACTCACAAGCTATCACGGTAGAAATATATTGTCTCAGAAAATCAGATATCCGATTTTTTATACTTAAATTATTTTAAAATAACATTATATTATATAATATAATAATATATTATATAATATTTTATTATATTATATAATACATATTATATTATATTATAAAATATAATTATATATTATATAATATATAATATAATATAATAATATATTATTAAGTGATGGCGAGACCGACTCTGCAAAAACCATTGGATGTTAATGGCGGAGCAGAAGGTTTTGCAGGGAGTCCGAAAGGGAGACTTTTTGCAGAAGAAGACGAGATGGTGGTGGATCTCATGGATGAGATAGAGGAAGATAGGCAGTTTTGGAAAAAACAAGCGGTGATCACAAGGATTATCGGTCTTAACTGGTCAAGGAAGAATATCAGACAATGGGTAGAAGAGATGTGGGGTGATCGGATCGTAATCAAATTTATTTCGAAAGGATTTTTCGTGGTCCTTTTTGAAAACCACTCGGAAAGAGAGCGCATCCTTAATTAGGAGAATTGGTTTGCAGATAAGCACGCAGTGTATCTGCAACCTTGGACACCAAATTTTAATCCCATCCCTCTGGCAGTTTATTCATGCCTGAAATGGGTCAGCCTCTATAATCTGTCGATTGAATATTGGGGTGAGGTCTATCTAGAGAAGATTGGTAGGATGCTTGGGATGGTGTTGGAGATTTATTTTGATGATAAGGACGATATGTGTAAACTTGCCAGAATAAGGGTAGCAGTAGTCAGGCGTATTCCAGAGTATATCACATTACATTCCTCAAATGGTGTGTGGAGGCAGCAGATAGAAGTTGAAAAAGAGATTCGTCATTGTCCTAGATGCGGTAGCAAGTTTCATGGAGCAAAGGATTACAGAATGTTCGTTAGAAAGGCTAGGATACCTTTCAGGAGATCAGCACAAATATAGAGGAGGAAGTTGGAGAAAATGGTTACGTATTCAGTTGCAGAGATTCATGAAGTTAGATCTCCTCTACAACAACAAAAGAAAGGATCTTTATCATTGACGAAAGCCGAAGAAGATCCACAGTCAGAGAACAGGAATGCAGATGTTCCCATTTGTTCAGTAGAGGGAGGGGATTCCTCCAGACAGGAAGTCTTGGGAACCAAGGAAGGAAATGAAGATCAGTCTTCTCCTAGAATTAACAACTTTAGCAAAGGTTTATCAGATACAGAATTTGAACTGGATAAGGACTTTGAGGAGGAATTATATCAAGAGGATGCTTTTGAGAATGTTGACTCGAGATGTATCAATCAATCGACAAACATCCTTCTTGGTAAAGCTAAAGGATTCAGAGGTAGGAGGAGCCAGAGAGTTTTTTAGTGGCGATTCTTCACCAATTGGCGAATTTCATGCGAATTGTCTGGGGCAAATTCGTGGTCAAATCGCCTGGAATTTTGGGGTTAATGGTGCACTGTAGAATCTGGCTTCGCCATTGACCACACATCGCTGACGTGCATGCCCGTAATATTCGCCTGAAATCACTCGGACATGGGTATTAGATCGTCTCTGTTATTCGCCAGCAATAGTAAAACGACCACATACCCAGGACCTAATTTGCCAATGGTAAATTAAATGTTCATTGCATGCATCAGCCAAATTCGCCAATATCAATTAAAACATTATAAGCATTCGAGGACCCATTGGGCCATTTCGCCCCGCTTAAATTAAATTTTCATTGCACGCCTGCGCAATTCGCCAAAAATGCAATTAAATTACATGTTTATTGGCAATTGCGACGCTCGGGCCCCGTGCAATTCACCAAAAATGCAATCATGGATTGCTATTAATACACTCTTTCTTACACTCTTCTTACAATTTGTTCGTGTCTGATTAGTAAATTGGGAGCTCTCGAGTATCGATTCGCATTCTACAAATTGAGTTGGAAAGTCGAAGTTCATTCACATTGTAGGGCGGAGGGCCAGAGTTACAATCCTGCAACACAGGCCCAAGCATTCCTGATTCCTGATTCAGAGAATTGAGAAGGCATAAAGGTGAGTAATCATTTCTTCATACTTGATAGTATTAGTTTTAACTTTTAATTCATAGTGAGAGGTCAAGACTCAATATGTCATCGTCAGACATGGGTGAGACTCCTCAAGGTGGTGAAGGGATTGAGATGTCACACAAGGGTGAGACTGAGACTCCTTAGGGTGGTGAAGGGATTGAGATGTCAGAAAAGGGTAAGACTCCTCAGGGCGGTGAAACTGAAGGGATTGAGAGGGCATCAAAACGCCCAAACCTTAAACTTAAAGATACTACCATAAAGTCTTTCTTTGGAATTGGCAAAGTTTCTAGTCCATCAACTTTTGTAGTTGCAGAAGCCATTCACAGTAGCTCACCACCACCACAAGGTGGGATTGTCATTGAGTTAAATGCATCAAATGAGGATGGCAATACCGACACGACAGAAGATGTTGTAAGGGATACACACAATGAGGTAATTCACTCGGATGCAAATGCTAGTATTGAAGATGATGTTGGTAGGAAGAAAAGAAAAAGGAAAGTAAAACTGGGGCGAGAGTGGGAGATGACAAGGAGTTTTAAGATTGATTGGGTAGAAAAGTACCCATTCATTGAACTGGTCCCAAACAATGAAGAACAACCAACAGAATGCATGTGTAAGATTTGTAGCTGGAAAACAAAAAGAGAGAAGAAGATGCAGCTAAAGCTTGACACCATAGAAAAGCATATTGGTAAGGTTTATGAAAAACAGATCATAGACGGAAAGGAACACGAGTAGTAAGATGGAAATCAAAGGAAGAATGTCTTCATGTTAAGTATGTCGCGAAATATGAAGAGCATAACCACAAAACAACAGTGATTGGTAATAGTGGATTTGGAAATACAATCAAGGTTGGGCTTGAACATGCAGCGAAAGATGCAAACCTGGCAAAGACTGTTCAGATGAGTGTTATTTTTCATATTATGTTGAGAGGGCATCCTATGAAAGATTTCCCAGAATTTAGTAATTTATTATCTTTTTTGAATGTTCCTCACTATCCTATGTCACATTGGTCAATAAATGCTGGATGGGAAATGGCAAACTGTCTCGCTGAGGTGGAAAAGCAAAATTTACATGAGAGTGTAAAAGAGTCAAATTTCATTTCATTATCCATAGATGAAGTTATTGTGGTAGATAACACTGCTTGGGTTTGTATGCATGTGTATACTGTAAAAGAACATGTCCGCCGAGCTCATCTACTCTGTGTTCGTAAAATGAGGGGCAATTCAACAACAGAAAATTTATATTTGGAAGTTAAGAAAGCTTTGAATGAAATTGCTGGTATGGATGACTTGACAATTGCCAAGAAGTTGGTGTGTGTTGGAGCTGATGGAGCTGCAGTAATGCAAGGTCAAAGGACTGGTCTTTGTGCAAGATTACAAACTAGTATTGCACCATACATGGTTGGCATTCACTGCATGGCCCATCAAATGAATTTAGCATATAGAATTGTAAGCAATTTCCCTACAGTGTCAAAAGTTGAAGATCTGGTCCACGAGATCCACTCATACTTCTACCGAAGTCCTAAACGTTTTGCAGAATTTCAGATTTTTGCTGAGGGAGTAACAGGAGGAAACAAGCTTCTCAGGGATGTTGAGACCAGATGGATCTCCTTACATGGACCAGCGGAACGAGTTCTAATAGAATATCAATCCTTGATCGGTCTAATGTATGAGCAACGCCTCACAGTAGACAAAGCTCCTGATCTCTTACATAAGTTAAGTGATATAGAGACTCTGTTAACTTTAGCTAGTATTCTCCCCATGCTGGATTCAATGAAAAAACTTGTTAAGAAAGCCCAAGATAGAACTATGTATGTCAATGAGTATAGCACTCTATGTAAAATGACATGCTTGAGCCTGGATGGTCTATATTCAGATCTAACAGGGTGAAACCCAAATTTTTTTAGGTGGCAGATAATTACAGATTTGAATCATGCTAAAATTTTTTTACATTTCAATACCAAAAATGAGCTATGTGTCTTTGTAAAAGGATTTCAGATACCAATGCACCAATTTAAGACGGGCAAGCGAGGCAGAGCACTACCAGTTAAAAAGGAAGATTTTGATAGGATTGCTAAATCTGTTAGTGATAATTTGAAGTCTATTGCATATGAAGTTTCAACTGAGATTCGTGAAAGATTCCCTCGAGAAGAAATACTTGAAGCCATGGGTTGTGTGTATCCTCAATTTTGGCATTCAATTGGAGATAATCCAAATGACGCAAAGATGTATCATAAAAAACTAGAGGAATTGATATTGACATTTTCAAAAGATACATATTGCAATGGACAACCAATAGAAGGAATTTTAAATTCAGATCATCTTAGAAAACAATGCAAATAGTTTGCATTGGTTATGAAACAACAGTTGGTTAACTTGGAGAATCCATTTGAACCTGGATCAATCACAAGGCTTTGGAAAAGGATAGATCAAAGTGAAGCATTGCGTATTGCAATACCAGAATATTTGAAACTTGTTGATTTATGTCAAACAATGATATTGGGGTCGGTGGAAGATGAGAGAGTTTTCAGTGCATTAGGGCTTTTGAAATCAAAGATCAGAAACAAATTAGACAAGAATTTGGAAACTTGCTTGAGGTTGTTTGTAACCCAGTATAATGTCCATATGATAGGGCACTGGCAATCTGGAATTCCATGCGTGAAAGACGAGGGGTGTGCAACACTTTAAAAGCTGGTGGTGTTACTACTAGTTCTAGTGCTGAGACAAATGAATATGATGGATCACAGACTCAGAGTCGGCATGAAGACGAAGACATTTTTGAATACCCGACTCAAAATGAAGATGAACCTGTTAGTACTAGTCAGTTTCTGGATCTTGAGTCCATTTGGGATATAGAAGCCTCGGACAGTCGGACTGAGTCACTGAAGTGAATTAGCAGTCAATTTATAGGTATTTATAATACTACAGTTCTTGAGTCATATTACAGTTTCAATTTGCAAAATTGCAATACTATAGTTGTCATTGATGATTTTTGATATTGTATTGCTTCAATTTGTGAATCAGAAGTAGAACAGATACTTATTTCATATTTTAAATTGTGAATTTGAATTATTAGTAAATTGGTATTTGGTTCCACATTATGTTGAACATGAAATGCAACAATTTGTGTCACAAGATCCATAAAATTATTCATACTGCATAACCGTTACTGCTAGAACCTTTCTACTGTTCTACAGTAAATGCTTAAAATGATGTTCATGGCGAATAGGTTTTTGTGTTTTTTTTTTTGTCTTAGTTGGCTAGTAAACCGAAGTTGTCGTGCATTGAAAATTTGAATTGTCCTCTATTTATTTGTTCATGTCATCGTCAAGTGTGGTCAAACTGGTTGGTCAGACATGTTTAATGTTTCATCTCTAACTCGCAAATAAATTTCATGTTTAACAATTTAAGTGGCGAGTTAGCGAGTGTTGGACCTATTGGTTTGGGTTTAAATAGCGAGGTCTCTTGTTTTTTGAGCATTAGAATTTTATGTTAGCAAGGTGGAGATTGTTAATGAAATCGCTTTTGTCGCGAGTTTGCGACTGGGTGTGATTTTATGTTGTCGCACAGTCGCGAGGTGTTCGTGGTTAAGTCATTTTAATTTGCAATCATGCGATGTAGTTTGTATCGCAGCTTAGTTGGTTTCGTCGCTTGCTCGCAGGTTTTGAAGTTGTTTAGCATTTTAAGTTGCGATCTGGTGACAGGTAAGTTTTGGTCTGATTTTGTGGTCATCGTATGCTCGCCGGTTTGTAAGTCTTAAGTCAAAAAGTGTTGTGAGCATGCAATGGCGGTTAAGTGCCTTGTTGTCGTGAGATCGCAAGGGTTTAAGTCAAGTTAAGTTTCGAGTTGCGAGCTTGCGATGAAATAAGTTATTTTGTTAGATTTGCAGTGGTCGCCAGCTCGCAGGTAAAGAAAGAATATTACAAATAATGTTGCGAGGTTGCGACTGAAGGGCTTGATGAAGATCAACGATTGTCGCTCACTCGTGAGATTCTTTGAGGATTCGTAAAAGGGGTTGCGAGCTTGCGATTAAGAGGATTTGGTAGCATTGTCGCTAACTCACCGGTTCCTTTCCTAATTGTTATAACCGGTTGAGAGTGTGCGATTAAAGATGGGGATTGACACGTGGACTTGTTTGTCGAGTTCTATAAAAGTTTTGAATGGCAATCGCAATCAAATGCCACAGTAGCTAGTTCATGCAAGTGTCGCAATTAATGAGACTTGAGAGAAGTGACGGCTTGCATGATCTAGCTAAGATTTTGACATTTGTACAATTGCATTAATGACGGCGCCCATTCCCAAATACCATTTTATGTTGCGAGGTTGCGACTGGATGTGATTTTATGTTATCGCAAGGTCGCGAGGTGTTAGTGGTTAGGTCATTTTAATTTGCAATCATGTGATGGGGTTAAGTCGCTTGCTCACAGGTTTTGAAGTTGTTTAGTTTTGGTATGACTTTGTGGTCATCGCATGCTTGCGGGTTTGTAAGTCTTAAGTCAAAAAGTGTTGCGAGCATGGGATGGTGGTTAAGTGTCTTCTTATCGCGGGATCGCAAGGGTTTAAGTCAAGTTAAGTTTCTAGTTGTGAGCTTGCGATGAAATAAGTTGTTTTGTTAGATCAACGACTGTCACTCACTCGCGAGATTCTTTGAGGATTTGTAAAAGGGGTTGCGAGCTTACGATTAAGAGGATTTGGCAGCATTGTTGCTAACTCGCTAACACGTGGACTTGTTTGCCGGGTTCTGTAAAAGTTTTGAATGCTAATCGCCAATCAAATATAAGGGCATGAATTCAAATTTCGCTCGAGTACTTCAGTTTGAAGTTTGAATTAATGCCACAGACTGTAGCTACTAGCTAGTTCATGCAAGTGTGGCAATTAATGAGACTTGAGAGAAGTGACGGTGCCCAAATAGTAAATACCATAAATTGCATGATCAAGCCGAGGTTTTGTATAATTGCATTAATGCATTCTATCTTCGAGGTAATCCAGTGAATTGAGCTCTGCAACAACGTTGGAGAATTCAGAGTGTTGGGTGTGAGAACTCAGAAAATTTCAGAAAATTGGTTAAGTTTTTCTCCTGTAGCTAAAATGAGCCAGGCGACGAGTGCTACTGGAGGTTCTAAGCCCAAGCCCAAGCCCATGACAAGTGGAGTAGGAGAACCTGGAGGTTCCAAGGCCAGTGCCACTGAGGAAATGATGGTTAAGAAATACAAAGAGGAATTTGTAGATTTGATGCCAGGGACTTCCGTTGCTTTGAATACAAATGATTTGGCATGGAGAGATTTATTTAGCCAATGCAAAAACCCTACCACGCCTAATATGACTGGTTATGCTCTGTTTAAGTATTTCTGGAATAATAGGGTTAAGGGTGTCCCGATGTCAAACCCTTGGGATTTAAATATGGCAAAGTTAATTGTGCCAGATGTGTATGTTAATGTGGATTTGATCAAAGAGTTGGCCAAACACTATTGCCCAGTATCTAGGGTAATCAGAAGAAAGAACCAGTCTGCCCTAGTTTCAATTAACAGAGCTAGCTTTGTTGAAGCTTTCCAGATTACTAGTTCTGCATGTATAGATATAGATTTGGAGTGGATTGCAGAGGATTATGACAAATACAAAGGTGTTATCAAGAAGCATGCAATCCCTAGATACATGCCTAGGGTGGATAGGAAGCTGGTTATAATTCCAGAGAGTATCAAACCACCATTTGACATCACAACTTTCCACCATTATATGCATTGTACAATCTATGGATTATGCAGAGTGTTGGGTTTTGATGGAGATTCAACAGTGTCAGCTGAATTACTGATGATGGCCATGGACATTCAATACCTAGATGTTAACAAAGATTACAATTATGTGGGCTATGTGGTTGAACACATTCATAATGCTCTAGTTGAAATTCAGAGTGGTGCACCCAGCCCTACATTCAAGCATTATTCATTGCTGATGCATTTAATCTTGTTCTATAATGTTGAGTTCTTGGATAAAGAATTGTAGCTTTTCAAAGAAGAACTCGGTGTCTTAATGCCAATACAAAGATGGACCCAGGTTTGGGACAGTAGTTCTCCCCATTCTTCTTTCCTTTTCTTTGAAAATTGGATTGTTTCGCCAATTATGGAAATGCTAGGAATAATTAGGGAACGATTGTCAATTGATGTTAGGAGAGTTTTGAGACCTTACCAGTTTGTTCCAAATTGGTCTATTTCACATAACTGGGGGGACTTTTATTTTTTTGATAACTTTTCTGTGATCAGAGTCTATGGGTGTCCTCAGTCTCCCCATATTTTACCAAAGTTTGTTCCAATTAGGATTGCTTTTATGGAGTTTATCTAGCAATTGACCCTAGTTGAAAAAGAATACCTTGATAAACACAGGAAGGGTTCTTTTCTTCCTAGGCTTTGGGTTGCATCTGATTTTACCATTGGTAGGAGTTGCTTTGATGAAGTAAACAATTTCCTTAAACAATATAGGTTGATTAATGTTGTGTCTAGATTCTGTGATCTGGAACAATTTATTAAAATTGCAATGCCAAAAATGACACCTTGGGCCGCAATAAAGGACCATGAACCATTGGATGATGAAGATGTGGTTATAAATTTGCTGAGAAAAGATGAAGTACAAGAAAGGAGAAGAAAATGGAAAAATTTGATGAGAGTTGAAGCAGAATTGAAGGCTGCTGACCCTAGTTTCTCAGGTTTTTGCCCTGATAGCCTGTACCTGGAGAGGATTAACAAAATGTTGAGTTTATATGAAACTCTGATGGAACAAATGCCTCCAATTCTAGATTCCAAAGTGGCTGCTCAGCAGCAAGACCCCCAAGATGTACATTCTTCACATGGCAAGAGGCCACTTAGTGTGTCTGCTCATGCTGATGATGTAGAGAGTGGGGATGAAGTTTAATCTACCCCAGCTGCAAAGAAACAAAAAACTAGTGAGGTCGGTACAATTGTGAGGAGAGACACTGCTAGAGCAATTGTTACAGAACAAGGACAATACTTTCATCAAATAAGGACACATCTCAGAGAAGCAGGATAGAATGAAGAACAGGGAGAAACAAACGAAGCCCTTGCTCAAGGCTTTGATAAGCGTGTGATGTTGTCAAATGAATTCATGAAAGATGATGACTTTATTAAGTCAGATGAATTTAAAAGTTTTTTGTCAAGATTGAAACAAAAACAATTAAGACAAAATCTGATCATAGAGGAAGCAAATGAAGAAAAGAAACAGGAGATCATCGAGGCACTGCAACAATATGATCCTGACAGGGAGCAAATATCTATGGAACAAGCAAGACAATTGATTAAGAGTACTGGTATGATTATGATGCCTGACTGGGATATCCAGTCTACTTTTATTATTGATCAGATTAGGAAGCAAGAGGACCCAATGTTCAAAATTGAATTTGAAATTGGAGATGTAATAAGAGGATCAGGATTTAATACTAAGTCAAAGATACTTGCTTCTTGGTCTTTGGCCCCTTCCACTCAAAATCCCCACCTTCTAAATATCCAAGTAGAAAAGAAAGCTGACAGAATGATCTAGAACTTGCAAAACACAACTGACACAGAGATTGCCTCTTTTTTGACTCAAGTTTCTTTCATGAATTTATCTAAAATAGAGGATTTGTCAAGAAGATACATAGAAACATATACCCAATTGATTACATTGAATAAAAAATATGAAGAGACACTGATGAAGAAGGGCGCACTGGAGGAAGAGTTAGTGGATTTGAAAGAAAAAATTGCAAATGAGCCCCCTCCAATACAGTTTACAGAACAAGTACAAGAAATACCAGCTGATGCGACAACAAAAATGGAGGAATACACAGGGAAAATTGAAAAGCTTGAAAAGGAACAAAATGTCAAGGCTATCTCTGTTGTGTCAGGAATTTTGAAACATAGGATTAATGTATTGAAAGGAAAATTGATGGTAGTGCATGATTTGCACATTTCTTTGACAGAGGCAAGTAAAACATCCTCAGAGGCTATCGCTTTTCTTGGACCTTTGTTCAATGTTTGGTCAAGAAGAAGCAGATTAATGGATAAGCTAGATACTGCAATGATGTATAGTGATGAGTTCCCTCCCAAGATTAGTGACACCAAGGACATGGTGGAGGTAATGAATGCAGCTTATGCATTTTTCATAGGGAAGGATGTGCTTATAAATGAAAAATTGCAGACATTTGGGGAAGGTTATAGTAAATTGGTGCCTTCAATTTATGGTAGTAATGGACAGTTGAAATCAGTTTCTGATTGGACCAGCGAATTTGATTTGATTTTGGAGCAAGAAGAAATAATCAAGCATGTAAATGAACAGGTTGATGCTGATTTCCTTAACGGTCTGCTTGATTCACTGTTCAAGGTTGAGGTTGACCATGCAAAATTTATTGTTGAGTCCAGGGCAGTTACAAATGCCAGATGGATAGATTCAGTTGCAAAGTTGGAAGAGGTAAAGGCATTCAGTTGGCCAACAGACAAAGAGGTGGACAGGTGGCAAGCCATGCTAAAAGTAAAGCCAAAGAAGAAATCTCAGGTTGAGGTTGCTACCCAAGATTACTCACCGTAATCTTTTTATTTTCGATCGGTAGAGAGGGATGGCCAGTTGGCCACTTTTATTGATGTTGAACTTGAAAACTCTTATATAGTTATAAATTTATAATAGCTCAACTGTTCAAGAATTTGATAAGTGCATAGTTGAAAACTTGAATCGCATTGTGAATTTACTTTCTGATATCATTATGAATATAATATCAATATCATTTGCAGTTTGAGATCTTCACATAATTGTCTTTGTGTTGAATTTATGTTTTCACTGTGAATTGAATGGTCAAGGGTTTTTCAGTTTACATATGAATCTGGGTTGTGTATGTAATGGCATTATTCATTATTGAAGTTTATTATCAAGTTGTCTTGAATTGTAAGTTTAAAGTGACTCTAGAGTCTATGCCCTAGGATAAGGCACCGGTCTGTTGTCTTGATGTTTTACTAATTATGTTGTATAATGTATCCCTATCTATTGTGATGTTTAATAGTAATACTTTCATTCTTAATACTCTTGAGTCTTATGATTTTATATGCTATGGATGTTTATGTAATATATGTTGTATAATGTAATATATGTTGTATTCCTATCTATTGTGGTGTTTAATAGTAATACTTTCATTCTTAATACTCTTGAGTCTTATGATTTTATATGCTATGGATGTTTATGTAATACATATGGAGGTGTTCTATGACTATCTATAATCCGCCCACCAATTACAATGAGGTGGATCCTTAATATGTATTATGATTCCAGACTAACAGAAAATTTAAATGAAAAATTACATACACCATAACAATGCAACAAATGAAAAAAGTTAAATCTCATGATTCTGATCATTTGAAAGAGATACAATCATACACAATAAATTTAATAATTTATATATAACTCCTTCAAGAACCTGCACAAATCTTGACACTAAATGCTTTTCATTTTCTATATAAATGACTATACAGTATACAACTTGCTCCCTTCACCTAGAGTCTAGAATGAAGAATCACTACTGGAACTAGAAAAGGAACCCCAATGACTATACAACTTGCAAAACTGCTTGAGCCATGCCACTATCACCCTGATGCCTTCAGATGGAATGTGAGATGTTACGTTCTGTTCAGCAGATCATTTCTAAATAGAGGAGGAAGCCTTCATGCCCAAGAACAGAGAAAATGGAAAGATGAGCTCGAGCCTTCATGCTCATGATCAAGGAAAGTGGAAAGAGGAGCTTTAGGTAAATGTAATATGTTGGGGAGGGGTTGCAGCTTCCATGTCATCACAAAGATGACTAGTTGCCACTCCCACCCAAACAAATCCTTCTTTCATTCCTCTACGGGCTCCTTCTTCAAACCCCCTGCCATCTTGTGGCAGAGTAGAAGCAGAGGATGTGCCATGCATGGCCTTTCTTGATAAGAAAAGGGTTTCACACCCCCTTTGGCAATCCTTCTCACTTTCACAACCCCTCTGACAATAAACAAACTCACATAGCAGAAAACAAAAAAACATCCATCCGGTATCACAGAGCACACAACAAGTGCAACTCCATGCACGATCCTGCTCAAACATCATCTTCCTTTCTGAGGAAAAAAACCACTCTCAGAAAATGAAAAAGGTTTATTTTCTCTTCTACCAATTAAGTCACCACTCCATTGTATTTATAACATTTTCACACTTCATTTGGTGATGCTCATTCTGCATTCACGTGAAAAATTATTATTTTGGTGGTTTCCAACATGACTGTAGACTCTATAAGTCATCATCATGCCTATCAAATCCTTAATCCACTGTATCCTGCTAAGGCTCATCTATTGTGAACGATTTTGTTCTGATTTTATTCCTCCTTGATTGGACAAATTCTGCTTCAAAATCCCTGACAACAAGCAACCTGAGCTCTTATTTCTTAGAGAAATCCATGATCTCCCATCTCTAACTCAGAAGCTATCAAATCCTTTTATGCCTCTGAAACCGTTGTCCTTGCTTGTCTAATCAACCTTGACTCAAGAGAAACCTTCAAACTAGTCCCTCAGGAATGAGTCAACATCCAAGCCTTATGGTTATCACTAGCTCGTGAGGTAAAATGTTTGAAGACGTGATCAAGCTGTGAGCTAGCGACCAGATAGTTTGTGGTTAATTTTTATGGTTATTGCTAGCTCGCGAGGTAAAATGTCTGAAGATGTGATCAAGCCATGAGCTGGTGACAAGTTGGTTTGGGTTTACATCGTGAGGTCTCAGGCTTTTTGGGTGTTAGCATTTTATGTTACCGAGCTTAGCAAATAAAACAATATTGATTGTTAGTAAAATTGCTTTGGTCGCGAGGTCTCGAGTTGGTCTGATGTCATACATTATAGCCGCGAGAGTTAGCGAGTAACTCATTTCATATAGTTGTCGCTAGCTCTCATGTTTGTTTAATGTTAGCATTTTTAGGTCATGAGCTAGCGACTAGATAGTTTGTGTTTAGGTTTAATGGTTATCGCCAGCTCGCGAAGTTAAATGTCTGAAGACTTGATCAAGTCGTGAGCTTGCGAGTGAATTGCTAGTGGTTAAGAGATAAACAGTTTTATGTTGGCGAGTACACGACAAGGGTTAAAGTTACCACTATCTCCAAGTCGCTGCGGTGACGAGGACTTAACATTTTGTGGTCGAGAATTGGCGAGTGGCAGTTCAGTTTCCCTCAGTCGCTAGATCTCGAGGTTACGAAGGCTTAGCATTTTCAGCTTGCAAGTTGGAGATAGAGAGAGTCGTAAGGGCTTGTCGCTAGGTTGCGAGATACCCTAATGGGCAGTCTTCCAAGCAGAGAGATGATGACTACGTGCCACGTGTTTTAATGACTTAAAGTTAATATCTTGAAATCGCCAATATTTTTATTTTTATGGTTTGAAAATAGCTTGAAATCGCCATTATTTTTATTTTTATGGTTTGAAAATAAGTTGAAATTGCCAATATTTTTTTTTAATGGTTTGAAAATAGGTTGAAATCGCCAATGCAAATATTTTTCTGGTTTTAAAAACATTACAATTCGCCCATGCAAATATTTTTGGGGTTTTAAAAACATTACAATTCGCCAATGGAGATTTTTTTTTTTCTCTGTAAACCGCAAAAATTCGCCCGTAAAATTAAAATTTTCCTAGGGAATTATACAACTTTCGCCAGGTTTTTACACCTTGTCCAAGGGGGGGGGGTTTCTTAAAGTTTTCCCTGGGAGGAGCAACCGTCAAAAGAGGGAAGACAACACAAAAGAGAAGGGCATTGTTAGTGTACTTGATTTCATGAGGAAATCTAAGGGAGAAAGGCTCTCCCTTGGCAAGAGATGAAGATCATAACATGGAATGTCAGGAGTCTATCGGCTCCTGACAAAAGATGCTTGGTTAAATGAGCATTTTATAGATGTAATTATGACATTATTGCCATTCAGGAAACAAAGTTCAATATAGAAAATGTGAATAGTTTTATTAAGTCTTGCAAACTTTGGGAAGGTGTCTTTCAAGAAGCCAATGGAGCCACTGGCGGGTTGGGTGTTATTTGGAATCCTTCCTTGGTCAAAGTAACACTAATAGATAAAGCCGAACACTAGATGTTATGCATCGTTTATAGTTTGAAGGAGATTATGGAATTCCCTCTAATAAATGTTTACGGTCCAACTAAAACTCAAGAGAAGTCTTAGGTTTGGCATGTCCTTTCAAACAAAATTTCTGTCATGGGGAATGATAGGATAGTAGTGGTTGGCGATTTTAATGCCTTGCTTGATTTAGATGAGAAAAGGGGAGGCTTGAGAATGTCAAACAAGGTCATGTAAGACTTTAGTGAATTTGTCGTATAAAATCAATAGCTGGATGTTGTCCCAAAGAACGGGCTCTTCACATGGACTATCCGAAGAGAAAACTTCACACACATCTCGGAAACATTGGACAGACATCTCATTGGAAAATCATGGTTGGAGTCGTCCTTTCAGGTAGAGGCATCCATCCTTCCAATTTCTCTTTCAGACCATTTTCTTGTGGAGCTTAAATTAAGTGAGGCTCCAGTTAAAGGAGACAGCAAAGTCAAATTCTTGAGCATGTGGTGGAGAGATGGTGAGCGCATTTCACATCTTGAGCAATGGTGGAAAGAAAGTAATATTTACAGGGGAACCCCCAGTTATAGCTTTGTGAAAAGACTAAAAATTTTAAAGGATAAGATTAAAGTATGGAATAAAGATTCTTTCAAAAATATCTTTGTAGAAAGAAATAGAATAAAGGAGGAATTGACTCAATTAAACTCGGTCACTATAATCTCTGGGATGTCTAATGATGCGTATCACAAAGAAGTAGCTCTCAAGCAGGAATTGGCAAAAATTATTCTTAGAGAAGAAATCTTTTGGCGCGATAAATCCAGGGAGCTTTGGATCAAAGAGGGTGATGTGAATACCAAATTCTTCCATGCTTTGGTAAAATCTAACAGGAATAAGAATAGAATTGTTGCGATCACAAATCAAGAAGGAAAGCAACATTCTTCTCCTGAAGCTATTGAGGAGGTAGTGGTGAATTTCTTCAAGAATCTGCTTGGTGATACTAACGAGCAGAAACCTTCTCAATCCCATTCAATGGCAGATATTATTACAAATGAGATCTCGGAGGAGGACAACAAATTGCTATGTTGTCCATTCACTTTAGAGGAAGCTAAAAAGGCAGTCTTTGACCTGCATCCAAACAAAGCTCCGGGCCCAGATGGGTTAACAATGGAGTTTTTCCAAAAATGTTGGGGATTTATGGGGAATGACATTCTCTGAATTTTGGAAGATTTTAGAAAACAGGAGAAGATTGTTAAGGAGATCAATCACACCAACATAGCTTTGATTCCTAAAAACTAGGATTTCTCTTCCATTGTGGATTTCAGGCCCATTTCTTTATGTAATTTTTTATATAAAATTCTTTCCAAGGCAATGGTAAATAGGCTTAAACCGATCCTGATGAAAATAATTTTTCCAGAACAACACGAATTCACCCCGGGGAGCAAAATTATGGACAACATTATTATGGCAACATAAACTATTCATTCAATGCATTCCTCCAAATTTCAAGGTATGATCATTAAATTAGATGTGTCTAAGGCTTATGATCGAGTAATGTGGAGCTTCCTATCTGAGGTTCGTAGGAAATTTGGATTTGACAAAAGATGGTTGAGATGTATAGAGCACTGTATTTCATCCGTAAAGTTTTCAATATTAGTTAATGGATCCGTGTGCGGCTTCTTCCAAGATACTAATGGGCTTCGGTAAGGAGACCCTTTGTCGCCCTTTTTGTTTGTTCTTATGGCAGAAGTTCTCGGTAGGCAGATAAAAAGCATGGTCGGGCGAGGTCTATGGAAAGGTTTCTATATTCACAAAAGTTTGAATCCGATCTCCCATTCGCAATTTGCAAACGACACTATTCTCTTCGGCTCAGTAGCGGAAAGAGAAGCTCAAGTCATCAAGAGTGTGCTAGAAGACTACGAAAAGGATTCGGGGCAGAGTATAAATAAGCAAAAATCAAGGATATATTTCCTCAACACTAACAAGAGAATTCAGGCGAAGATAGAAAAATATTGTTGCAATTCAGACAAGGAAGTTTTCCAATTAAATACCTTGGGGTTCCTTTATTTGCAGGTAAATTGGATAACAGACTGTGGGAAGAAGTGGTCAACAAGTGCAAAGTCAAATCAGCTTTATGGAAGAACAAATGGCTTTCATAGGCGGGGCAGATTCAGATGATAAAATCAGTTTTATCTACAGTTCCTATCTGCTATATGTCATGTTACAGAGCGTCTAGCAAGGCTTTATCGACACTTGATGGTATGCTTAAAAAAATTATTTAGGAAGGACCGAAAGAGGAAAAAAAGATCCCATTGATCAATTGGGAAATCGCTTGCATGCTTAAGGAGGAAGGTGGGGCAGGTCTTAGGAAAATGGATTTATAGAACCTGGCTCTGGGTGCAAAACTTGCATGGAAGATGTATAATTTTCCTCAAAAAGGCTAGTGCAAGTTGATGGCTTTTAAATACTTGGACTCGAATGAGCTAGAAAGAATATTCACTATGGCCAATTCGATTGGAGGATCACCGATTTGGAAGTTCATTTGGGAAAGCAGGAGGATCATAACAGATCATCTTACATGGAAGATAGGTGATGGGTGCAAAGCAAAGTTCTTGAGGGACTCTTGGAACGGAGAAAAAGCACTGGTAGACGAGATTGATGATCAAGACTGGATCAATGAAATGGAGGCAACTATGGGAGTTTTTATGGCAGACTATATCTAAGAGAATTGTCGTCCAAATTCTCAAATAAAGTGGAAAAGGGTTGGATAAATGCAGAATGTAAACAGTGTGAAGGTGTCTGACATTCTCAATAGCATAAAAATCTATTTTTTATCTGAAAAAGACTCCCTTATATGGAATGTTGCTAAATCAGGTAATTATAAGGTTAGGTTGGGGTATGAACTACAAAGAAAGAGGCAGAAGGACTACAATTGGCCTGTCGTTCTATGTTGGGACAAATGGGTGTTACCCAAAGCAAGGGCCTTCCTTTGGATTGCATTGCATGGAAGAATCCTTTCAAGTGACATATTGAAATCAATAGGCATAGCGGGGCCCAGTAGATGTTGCCTTTGCAAAAATGAGGAAGAAACCGCAGAACATTTATTGTACAATTGCACTTACTCAAGGAAGTGTTGGGATTGGCTGCAGATGAAGCTTCAAAATTATATGGTATACAACAGTACGTTCAAAGATTTTATCTTTGCTTGGCCGACGGGGGGCAAGTTTTCAAAATGGGGAAGCTTGTGGATTACCAGCCCATCTTTGGTTGTCTGGCACATGTGGAAAGAGAGAAACAAAAGAATATTCAGGGAGGAAGAGATGGAGGTTAATATTCCTATTAATAAAATCCAAGTGGTAGTAGAAGAAACTATTAATGGTAAGATCTACGGAAGTAGATTTAAATATTATTCTAAATGGGATATGGAGATGGAGCAAATATGGAAGTTTAAACAAAGCAGTAGTCATATCCAAGGAGTGAAATTAGTGGAGCGAAAGAAGGTCAAGTGGACACCTCCCCCACTCGGGTGGAAAAAAATGAACTTTGGTGGAGCTAGTAAAGGAAATCCAGGATTATCTGGTTATGGCGCAGTTGTTAGAGATGAGAAGGGTAGATTAGTTGGGGCAGTATGTGGTCAAGTGGGAATTGCCACTAACAACATTGTGGGAATCACTACTCTAGAGGAAGGCTTGAAATGGGCACAATCTAATGGAGTTATGAAGGTGGTGATAGAGGGGGACTCAAAATTCATACTAAGCGGGATAATCAAAAAAGGATTCACGAACTGGTGGTTAAACGCTTGGATTCCAAGGATATATTGTCTACTTCAAAAGTTAATGGACTACCATCTTCAACATACCTTCCGCGAAGGTAATCAAGTGGTGGATTTGCTTGCTAACCAAGGGATAAAAAAGACTTTGCCAGCAGTCTTGTCATCTGCAAATGCAAGGAATAGAGATCTTCAGCATATCTTATATGAGGACAGAGCTCATTTTTCAAAGACGGGGATAGGGTGAAAACAATTGCATTTTTTTTATTTTTAGGATAAGAGAGGTACGCTCTTATCAACTTTATTCACGCGGGCGTGGCAGTAGCTTCTACGGAGTTCCTAAACTGGTTTTGAAATCCAATGGGAGAAAAGAGGATGGGATTGGAAAGGTGAATGGTTGATTCTAGAAGTCTTAGGTCTATTTATTGCAAACCTTAGACAGGGCGTAGTAAGCATCTCTGAGAAGGTATAATGGTGCATAGGTTCGGATTAAGTTGTCTCTGCCGCGAGGAGTCTTTGGTAGCCCAATGCGAACGTCTCTTCGATATTGACATTGAAGGCCAAAATGCCATCCAAGGCTTGCTTGAGGATGCATTTAGTGAGGAGAGGCACTAGTGCGATGGTTACATTTATGAAATTATTCTATGCCTAATGGTTGATGTTCTGCCATCGAAGGAAGCATGCGTGTAGAAATTTGTGGGATTTGTGAGGGAAGAATATGCAGAAGCTATGGGGGGCGCGGTTTTGGAGGTAGATGAGGAATGGGCCAGCATATTAGGCCCTTATTTCAATTTTGCGGCTATCCTATCAGATGCAGAGTGTTCGGACCCAGAGGATGAAGTTCAGTTAGCTACATAAGCTCTCAGGCTCAGGAAGGAGGAGTTTATGGCAAAAGCGTGGTAAGTCTCCAGGGTTGGGGTCACAAATGTCGATATGGGCCCGTTCAGGAGGATGATGCAGAAAGAAGACAGATGGCTCTCGAAAGGGAGCATTGATAAGGTGGTGACTATTATAGGCATGCGGGTGGCCACCATTTTAAGGCTTTTGTAATGTACTTTTATTTAGTTTGTTTTGGTTCCGTTAGTCGAATATTATAAGTAAACCTTCTCTTTTTTTATAAATATAGGGCGCTATCCCCAACTTGATAGCACTTGTTTAAAAAAATTAAAAATATAATAATATATTATATAATACGTATTATATAATATATTATTATATTATAATATAATATTATATAATTATATAATTATATAATATATTATTACATTATATATATTATATTATATTATATTATATTATATTATATTATATTACATAATAATATAATATGTTATATAATAATATAATATATAATATAATATAATATTTTATAATCTAATATTATATATTATATAATATATTTTTTAATTTAAAATTACAAATAAAAATCGGATATCCGATTTTATCCGATATCCGATTTGCTTAGGTAATTACCATGCCAAGGTGTACTGACACCCAGGCCAAGCAAAAAGTCAACACGGATTTTTGCATTTTTAGGCGAGTGGAGAAGGCTATTTTTTTCACATCGCCACTTTTTGGCCCCCCATGATCCTGCACTAACCCAGGGGGCTGATATGTAAGCTTCATTATTTTAACCCTTAGATGAGGAGGTAAAGCCAAATATTATGTTTGTAAGGTTGCGGGTTAGTACTAACCTCATCTTATTGAATCTAATAAATGTATTTCATCAATAAAGATATCATTATTTACTATATGATGAAATGTAAGACTGGTAAAAAATGGTTGTGTGCTTTTAGCCTATCAATGCACTACAATATGGAAATTTTACATTGTATTTGAAAGGGCATTTGTGTACACTGCAAAATTTTCAACTCTAATTCTTGTAGGGTTTCCAGATATTTTGATGCAACTCATGTTCATAATCATCAATGTGATTGGCATAAACTTAATTTCTCTCCACTTTTTCTCTTAATTTCTCTCCAATCTCACAGTTTTTGCATGGAAACTGCACTGTCACAAAATTAAAAATAGTTTTTTCTAATGGAATTTGCACCCTCGAATTTCTTTTTTTTATAAAAAGAGGTCTGATCTTACATCACCTAAAGATTCAATTGTGTATTAACAGTCTCTATTAGTGTTATTGTTGTAGTAATTTATTTTTCAGTATATGTTTAAATTCTTTAGAAAACAATATGCTTATAACCATTAACACCATGCAAAATTGTAAAGGCATTCACTATGTGAAAATTACTTCTAAAAGTAGCACAGGAAGAAGTGAACTTCACCATGGATATAGTGACCAATAGAACTAGGAGAATGATAGGTTTTAATTTAAAATTATTAACTTGGCCTGTTGGTGCATGAATTAACATCATGCAACACCCCATGGGCATTCACTATGTGAGGAATTACTCATTACAAAATAGAGGCAGAAGTAGTTATGTTTAGCTTTCTCCACCATCAAACAACTTTTGCTATATGAACTTTGTTTGAATTTTAGGAGACAATATTTTGATTTTGTATTTCATGTATCTTACTCAATTATCCGAATATTTTCTCTATGTTTATCTTATAACCTTGAAATTTGAATACTATAGTACCTTCCTTGTGATGGGGATGGGATAAATAGATAAATGGTTTGAAAAAGTCACTTTATGTCAATGCTATTACCTATTGTTTATTAAATGATTTTACATTCTTGCTTTCCATAAAAAGAATCTCAAAACCACAATTATCAATAAAAAAACAATTTCATTCACAGATTACTCATGTTGAAAGAAGTGTTGCAGTGTATAGCATGCATTATGAATAAAATATTGAAAATACATCATTGTCATCAAATGAGCATGAAACAATTGCTTTAATTATTATAGAGAAAAAATAATCATTTGTTTTGTTTAAAAATGATTATATGGTAACCTAAAACATTTGTCATGATATAATTTATCAATCTATTTTGGCGAAAGTTGATTTATATCAAGCTTCATGTGAGATGTATGCAACACAAGTCTTTCTTTTGTTTATATGTTCATGAATCCATTCAAAGATGGAGTGTTAGTGTATTCCATCCATTAAATGGAAATATTATTCATGAAATTTTAGATGTAGTTCAAGAATATACAAAGGTATGTTCTGAGAAAGTGTCACTTACTTTCACATTTCTCTTTCTGATCATAGAATAATTTCTATTTCTATCAATATATATTTCCCCAAAACTATCAATGCTTTTTTATAATTTCTTGATACTACAACTATAGATTCTCACAGTGATGACAATATCTAAGACTATAATGCTATAAGTTCATGCTCACCATCCATCAACATAAATGACAAAAATGACCATTGTTATCACATGAAAATAAAAAATATATATAAAAAACACAAATGAGTTGATAAAAGAAATTATTAATATGAAATAAGATCACTTCCATTTGTCTCCCCTACCTTAAAAAAATAAAAAAAATAATGCTATATTTATGATATATTTATCATTTTTAAAATTTTAAAATTATTAAAGAATGAAAATGAAAAAAACACTCACCATAATGTTACTATTCTAAGAAACAAGTTTAAAACAAAAAAATATTTTATTTTTTTTTAACAAAAAACAATTTGACTCGCAAACATATTAAAAGAAAAGTTTTTGTTCATTTTGTAAAAAAAGAAATATTATTCATCTAGCTCAATAAAAATAACATGTAGAATACAAATTAACCCTTACCTAACATTATAATAAATATAAAACACTAGCATTCCTTCCAAGACCATCCCATAAAAACGTTCCTATCGGCTTTCTGTTGCATGCAAATAACGTGCAACTGCTAGTATATTCTGAATGTGCTCATTCTCTTCATCATTACAACCAGGTCTGGAATTTGACGGTCACCCATGCCTGTCATATGATTTTTTTATGATGGCTGAGTAATTCTAATGTCTTTCGTTTTGCGTTTTTAAAAAAATGTGAAGTGTCAAATTTTTTTTAATCTGTGAATAGTTTAATATAAATTCTTTAAGTTTCACAGAATTGAAGTTCCAGTAAAGTGAAAAGAAATAATTCCATGCAAAAAAAAAATACAATGATAAATTAGTAATGCACTAAAAATAATCTTAAATTTACACCCAAAATCTTAAATTCACACTCAAAAATCTTGTTTATTATAAAAATAGAAACTATTTTAGGTTTTTTTATTACAATATTTTAAAAAATTAGAAATGATCTTATCATTTCAATTGTTAGAAGTTTTTATATTGATATTTAAGACAATCTCATAAAAAATATTAAAATTTTTTTTGACAAAGTTTCTAAATTTATATAAGAAAAAACATACTAAAAATTCATAGAAAAATAATATAAAATTAGAAACAATTATATCTTAAGATCTACCATTTTAAAATATTCTAAATAAATTCAAATATTTATAATAAACGTTGTAAAATAATAGATATCAATATATATTACCTATTATAATTTTTTACAGCTTATTAATAATTTTCAAATTCAGGCTTGATTACAACATCTATCCATATTTATTAATTGATAATTTTTTAAAATCATATTATATTCTGAATTCCAATTAATAGATGCGGTCAAATGTGCATCGTGAGTGCTGGATTGATAAAAAATATATTTGCCATCATACCTAGATGTTTGCTTTTAATACATAACTTCCTTACGATGACATCACACCTTACGTTTAACGCAGACAGAGAGCAGCGCTATAAAATGGAGCCACTTCCTCCATTTACATCGTACCATTCTTAAAAGATCAGCTCTTGTCAGTAAAAATGATGAAGGCCTGGTTTTACAATGAGTATGGATCTGTAAACGTCCTGCAATTTGGAGAAATCCAAGTTCCTAGTCCGGGGCCTGGCCAAGTTTTGATTAAAGTTCGCGCGGTTGCTCTCAATCCTATGGATTACAAGATACGCCAATATGGCGCCCTGCGCAGTGCAGATGCCACGTTTCCTGTACAGTCAACTAAAACCTCGTTGATTAATGGCTTAAATTTTCGTTTCAGATTTCATTGATTAAAAATAAATAAAAATTCCCCTTTTTTTTTGTTTTGGGTCTGGTTCGCAGATGGTGCCGGGGAGTGACGTGGCAGGAGTCGTTGCTGGCGTGGGCGACGGCGTGTCGAATTTCAAGAAGGGCGACGAGGTTTACGGTGACATTCAGGATGTCACTGTGGGGAACCCCAAGGAGTTGGGTACTCTGGCTGAGTACACGGTGGCAGAAGAGCATCTGTTGGCGTTGAAGCCCAGCAATTTGTCTTTCGAGGAAGCCGCCAGTTTGCCGCTTGCGCTCTTGACCGCGCTGCAGGCGTTCGACACAGTTGATTTTCAGAAGGGGCAGAGCGTGTTTATTGTGGGAGGAGCTGGCGGTGTGGGCAGCCTTGCAGCACGGGAAAAGTGGAGTTTGTGAAGAGCCTGGGGGCAGATCTGGTGGTGGATTATACCAAACAGAGCTACGAGCAAGTAGATGAGAAATTTGATTTTGTTTTCGACACCATAGGTACCTAACATTACAATTTGTTATGTTTTTTAGGATGAATCGGAGAAAATTTTGAAGAAAGGGTTCTGAATTTTTGGTTGTTTTGGTTACAGGCGAGTCTTTCAAATCTCATGTGGTTGCAAAGGAGGGGAGTAAAGTTGTGGATATTGCATCATTTCCCCCGCATCCGAGAGCAATGAACGTGACTGTGAAACCCCAGGGCAGAAATCTGGAAAGGCTGGGCGAATATATAGAGAGCGGGAAAGTGAAGGCTTTGATCGATCCAAAGAGCCCATATGGTTTTTCTGAAGTTGTGGAGGCATTCAAATACCTGGAGAGCGAACGAGCGAGGGGAAAGATTATCATTTACCCCATTGAATGAGCGGTGTATTTCCTTTCTCAGACTGAGAGAAGGCTGTTGACTCAGTATGTATGTGGCGGCGATAATATGTTATATAATAATAATCATGATCTGCAAAGATGAATTTTTAAGTTTCTTTTATGAATGGAATGACAAAAATAGTGGTTAAAAGTTTTTATGGTATCCATAAACAGAAGTCCTTTTAAAGGGTAATCTTTATTAAAAAGTTTATTAACTAGCATTTGTATCAAAAGAAGGTGCAATGATTACGTCGATAGTAAAGTATATTGATGAATAATATATTTAGGGTACAAATCACAAAATATAAAAAAATGTATTTATTAGTGATAATTATTTATAATATAAATACATTGATTAAAATATAAAAATCTAAATATGAATGATTCTAAATTAATTTAAAAAACTAAATTGTTTAAAATGTTTTTACAATATATGAAAATTTGAGAGAGTTGAATTTATGTATAGTATATAATTGATGTTTTGTAATAGAAATCGTATGAAGTAAGTACAAATGATGAAAAGAGTGCAGTTGATGTAGATCATTGATATGTATTCTTCGTTTTTTAATATCAGCTTCTTGTAGATTCTAAGAACTAACACTAAAATATTGTAGAGACTTTACCATTGAGGCTTTGAAATCCTTCCCATAGAAGCAACCAATAATCTAAAGACACAAATTTCTTCAATATATCTATTTTAACAAAGAATATGTGTCAAGCAAAATTATTTGTTGAAGATTTCACTTTCAAAGTGTCTAGATGATAGGAAGTACTTACAATTTTGAAGAAAAGCTATCTTAGAGACATTCATTAAACCTATTAGAAAACCCAGCTACACAAATGAACAAGGAAAATGGTATTGAAAATCCAAAGATTAAGTATTAGATTTTAGTAACTGAAAATAATGCTCCCAAAATATTTTAAAATACTATTATAATGTATTGTGATAATAAGGATAAACATTTTGGGGGAAAATAATGTACTCTAATTTATTTCTTAAGTTAATTGTTTTTTTATATTGTGAAGAATACATTTATTTCATAGATATGAAAGACAATCAAGTAAACTAAAGAAATGTTCCACAAATTGAAAATAGTGGTGTACAAATAAGACTTGACAATCACAACCCATAAGAGAAAGAGAATTGGCATTACTTAGAATAAGACATTTTTATCAATTTTGGATGTCATATCAAATTTTGGAGATAAATTTTGTTCTAGTGTGGGAAGCAGTAAATAGTTGTTCCAGGAGACATGTTTGACAAATAAAATGCAATTGTCAACTTTTCACTATGGTGACAGAGAGTTCTTTTTTTTCCTATTCCACATTATCAAGTAATGGTCACTCATGTGATTGATGTATGTACAACCTTCATCGACTAAACCTTCATGGTTGCATGCACATGCACATGAAACAGAAGCAAAGCTTACAATGTCAGCATATGTTCCAGAGTGCTTAATTAATTCAAAGATTTTGAGAGCATATAACACATTGCATGTAGATGACTTTTGTGACTTTTGATCTTTCTCATTGAAACTTGATGAACCCTCCATAACTTTTGATGAATGGTGAAACCCTACACCATGAACCTATTGATGACAACCATCATGAAACCATACTTTGAATCTCGATATACCCATCCTTCTGAATTTGAAGTAACCTTTTGTAGCACTTTGATTCCATCCATGGTGGTAAATTAATATTTGAAAGATGACCTCTTCTATCATGTCCCATGGTAATAGTATGAAAATTTTGATGACTACTACCTATTGAAAATATTAATGGCTAGTTGGAAAAGAGACAAACTGAGTTCGGGACTATGCATCAGTAGAGAAAATCAAGAAGAATAAGGCTTAATAATTACACTGCTGAAATTCCCTCATTAATTGCTTCTAACCTTGGAAACCTTCAACCATGTTGCCAAAAATTCCCTCAGATGCCTACGAAAATTAGGTGAATATGCCATGATTCTACTGAAAATAATAGAAGCGGACTTGTTTATGAAATTCAAAATCAATTGCCTTTATGTAGGTGGTAAGTCCTCCTTGCATAATTTAGTATTTTTTTTATTGCTTTAAAGCTAAGTCACCAGGTTCGGCCGAATTTCAACCTTGAAGTTTGAAATTCGTCGAACTTGAAAATTTTTGCAAAAACCCTAAAAAATTTGTTTAAATTCGAATTAAAGTTTAGGGTTGGCGAAAAAGGTTTTTTTCGCTTGCGTTTTAGGGTTTCGTCGTGGTTTTTATAAATAGGGCGGCCACGGGAGTTGCAGTCACACCCACAGGAGTCGCCATTTCCCACGCTAGCAACTGCTACAAGTCCACCATGCTCACAGGAGTCGCCATTGCCCGCGGGAGTCGCCCAGTCTGCTTGACGCCCATGGGAGTTGTAGTCTGTTCGGCGCCCACAGGAGTTGCAGTCTGCTCGGCGCCCATGGGAGTTGCAGTTTGCTCGGCGCCACGGGAGTTGCAGTCCGCTTGGCACCATGGGAGTTGCAGTCCGCCACGACGCCAGCCTGCCACGCACCACGATTGCTACTTCAACTTGCTACCCGGCCACCATTGCACGACCTGCACAGGTAGGCCACCATTTTTTATTTTTTTTTAAATTTAGGTTTAATAATTATGTTTATTTATAATGTTTATATTATAATATTTATTTTATAATGTAATGTTTATAATATAATATTTATTTTACAATATAATGTTTATAATATAATATTTATTTTATAATATAATGTTTATTTATAAATTCATAATGTTTATATTTTATATTTATAATGTTGTTTAATATTATTATTATATAATTTATAATTTTATATTAATAGTTTTTTTATTATATTGTTTAATATTATATATTTTTAAGAGGTCATTTGTGAAATTGTTAAAACTTAAAACTTAAAAGTATTTCTATTTTGAAAGGTTGGAATAAATGTAGTGTGTTTTTTTAATTTTTCTTTCCAAACATGCAAATTTTCATTTAGTGGCTCCTCCCAAATCAACTTTTGAGGCATGGAAGCATGTGACCCAAAATGGAACTCACATCAAATGTAACCTATGTCAGGGAAATATGATTGGAACTTTAACAAGGCTTAGGGACCACTTCCTTGCTAATACAGGAGTTCCAGGTGGAGGTGTTCAAGCATGCATAGGTGTGACTCCAGAACTTAAAGCTATTATAGAGAAAGAGTTGGCTGCTTCAACGGTAGGCAAAATGAAGAAGGCGTGAAAAAAATAGAGAATTGAAGGAGATATATCTAGATTCACATCTGTCATGTCTTCCTCTTCTCTGCAATCCAAACCGGTGAGCCAGAGTGTATCAAAACAGAGTGGAACATTGAACAACTTTTGGAAATCAGTAGAGAAACAACAGGTGGACGATGCAGTTGTCGATTTGTTTTACACAAGTGCTATTCCATTCAATGTTGCGAGAAATCCTCATTTTCGTAATGTAGTTTAGAAAATTGCAGAGTTTGGCAAAGGGTACACACCCCCAGGTTCAGAGGCTATCAGG
Organism: Cryptomeria japonica; assembly: GCF_030272615.1. Lineage (NCBI taxonomy): Eukaryota > Viridiplantae > Streptophyta > Pinopsida > Cupressales > Cupressaceae > Cryptomeria > Cryptomeria japonica. Next base: position 686,772,795 of record NC_081413.1, read on the forward strand.
ACAACTCTTTTGCAGAGGTCAAAAGATAGAGTGACTGAAAAATTAGCTGATGTCAAATCCACTTGGAAGGAAACAAGTTGCACTATATTGAGTGATGGATGGTCATATATGTGTCAAAGGGCATTGATTAATGTTTTGGTGCCTTGTCCTAAAGGTGTTGTGTTTTTGAAAGTCATTGACACCATGAACCACAAGAAAACTTTAGAGTATATTTTTCAAATATTAGAGGAAGCCATTCTTGAAGTAGGGGTGGAAATGTGGTTCAAGTGGTAACTGATAGTGCAGCAAATTGTGTGGGAGTTGGGAGGCTGATTGTAGAGAAGTACCCACAGATATATTGGAGCCCATGTGCAGCCCATTGTCTCGATTTGTTGTTTCATGACTTGGCTAAATTCCCATGGGTAAATGAAGCTATTCATAGAGGGAGAGCAATTGCAAATTTCATATGGAATCATCATCTCGCATTGAGTATTTATAGGCAACATGCATCAAAGGAATTGTTGAGGCCTTGTGAAACAAGATTTTCTTCATATTATATCACTTTGAAAAGAGTGGTTGAAGAAAAAATAGCTTTGAGATCTGTTATTTGTTCCAATCAGTGGGAAAGTTCAGTGCTTTCTAAAGGCCCTAAGGGGAAGAACATAGAGCAAATCATCCTAAATAGCAATTTCTAGGAAAGTGCAGCAAAAGTTTTGCTTGTGTGTGAACCAATTGTTGATGTGCTTTGTATGGTTGATGGTGACACTCCTTGCCTTGGCATGCTTTATGAAAGCATGGACCGGTGTAAGGAATCTATTCAAAAAGCACTAAATCATGAAGAAGCAGAATATATGCAGATATGGGAGATAGTTGATTACAGATGGAAAATGATGCACACACCTTTACATGCAGCAGCTTGCTTTTTGGAGCCTAAGTTGTTTTCTATTGATAGAAGGGGTGATAATGAAATCATGATAGGGCTTTACCAAGCCATTAGTAGGTATGTACCAGATCCAGAAATTGCAGCACTAATCAGAGATCAAAGTTGGCAATACAAGAGAGGAGAAGGGATGTTTGGAGGGGCAGAAGCCAAATATGACTCGCCACGTATGCCTGAATATAGATGGTGGATCGCTTATGGATCATCAGCTCCTAGACTGCAAGAGTTTGCTATTCAAATTTTGAGTTAGGGAGCAAGTTCATCAGCTTGTGAGAGGAACTGGAGTTGCTTTGACCACATCCATTCCTAAAAGAGGAACAAATTGCTGACTGGAAAGTTGGGAGATCTTGTCTATGTTCATAGCAATTTGAAATTACTAATGAACAAATCAGCAAAGAACACTTCTTTAGAACAAACTCTTGAAGGCATAGCAATGTCAGATGCAGATGAGCCTGACTTTGCAAATGATGAACTGAGTAGTGATACAGATGATGACGATTTGGCATCCCAGCCAAGTGCTCTTGATGACTTAGAGTTATTTTAAAGTTCTTAAGTTTTTGACTGTTATTGTACCTTTTTGACAAAAGAACATCTTTGCAATAGTGAAAGCATATGTTTCCTACGGTTTATATTTTATAAATGTGTTATCTTTTTGTAATGATTTCAAATCTATTTATCAATGTTAAACTATTTAGGCAATTTTATAGATATATTACATATATTTATTTAAAAAATTAAAAAATTACATATGGTGAATTTAATTCGAATTTTATACATTTTGAATTTTTTTTGCATCGAACTTCATTCGAATTTCAAAGTTGTTGAACTTCGAATTTGAATTCGAACTTGGTGTCTTAGCTTTAAAGTAATGGTGGAAATCGCTTAGGCTTTTTCCACTATATGACTGATTGGGCAGACTCAATTATTGGCTTTGCCACAGAGGAGTTTTATACAACATTTACATTTGGTCATGATTAGGTAGAGTTTTCTGGTGGCAAGATTTGCTACACTTATAACTGATTGCTCTTTATGCTAGGTGTGAGTTCATAACCATTTTGCCACTTTTATGAACTTGGAGGCAATCCACTTGGATTTCAGCCATATTTATTACTTAGATGTGGGTCACTAGTGCTATAACTACCTTTTCATCATGTTTGGCACTAAATTTGGGTGGCTTTGCCATTCAATTTTTTACCTCCTTAAGGCTGTTTGTTTATCTTGCTTGCTCCCATGCTTTCAATTTGACATGTTTATAAGAGCTTTGGTACAATTTTTGTTAGCTTGAACCAAATATAAGTGAGCCATGTTTGGTCTGATTTCTTTCCTTGATAGGTAGGTGCTGATCTCTAATGACATTGCCAATGTTTACTGTTTCAGGTGGAGTTTGAATGGCCATGCCAATGAAAATGTGTACCATGTGTGGTTCCCTTCCTTGGATTTAGGGTTTTCAAGTTAGCCTATCAATTATAAAGTAAACACATGAAAATTTTGATCATACAATCCATTGTTAAAGGTATACATTCCAATGCTCAAATCACCCTAAGGTTTATGGTTTGACCAACCAGCTCAAATCAATATTCTGAAGTATTCATCATATCTGAATCAATGGACTTAACATAAGTAGCATATCAGACTGTGTAGAGGCTAAAAAATGTTCTAACTTGACCATAAAATAAAATATAACAGGAATTACATCAGAATTCTGCCCATTCTAATCATTGAAATATTCATGAATCTCTGAAACAGTTGTGAACATACAACAGAAACATTGTATGCAACTACAAGATCTGACAATATTTCTCTATCATTTATGCTTGAATGATTCTAAAGCCTTTTCAACAGATCCATTGTGTGTATCTTGCAATCATCGCATTCCTTGTGACCACATTTATTTGAGGCATTCTTTGAAATAGTTCACTTGCCTTGTCAATGCTTCCACATTTTGGATACACGTCTACCAGGCCAGTTGCAACTACGACATTTGACATTATTCCTCTTTCCTGCGTGCTTTTATGGATGTTCATACCCTGTTCTAGAGCTCTCACTTTGGTATAAGTAGAGAGCATGCTGACAAAGGTTGTGGAATTTGGATTTACACCTGTCAATGGTATTTGCTTTAAAGTTTCTAGAGCATTTTCACTAAACCCATTTTGCGCATTTCCAGCAACATTCCATAAAATCACATTTCTTTGAGGAATTTTGTCAAACAGTTTACGTGCCTTATCAATTCTTCTATCCCTTACGCTTTGATGGATGTACATGCCCTGTTCTAAAGCTCCCATTTTGGCACAGGCAGGGAGGACGCTGGCAAAGGTAGTGGAAGTTGGCTTTATACTTGCCAATTGCATTTGCTTGAAAGTCTCTAAAGATTTTTTAAATCCATTCTGTGGATATCCTGCAATCAAGTCCATGAGAACATATGTCTTTGAGGCATCTTGTCAAACAATTGAGCGGCCTTGTCCATGCTTCCAATTTTTAAAATATCTGAGAAAAATCCCACTTCTATTATGCTTCGATGGATGTCCATACCCTGTTCCAGAATTCCCACTTTGGAAGAGGTCGGGACCACGTTAGAAATGTGAACTTATCACCTCGTGAAAAAACCCATGTCTTCTGCTTTGTGCAATAATCATATTCCACGAGATGCTGTCTGTTCTTTGATGTAATCAAAGTCTTTTTCAGAATCCTCTGAACTTCGACACTTAACATGCATATAAATAAACTTATTATGAAAAGTTGTGCATGAGAAAAATGAAAGAATGGAATGTTTTCCCTTGTGATTCCACATTTTGGAGAATACAGGTCTGCAGTAGTTGAGGATACGTAGAGTGGTCTTCAGGGATGCGTGGTAAGCATAATTTAATCCATATCTTGCAATCTGCAGCTTGATTTTTATTTCAATGATAATGGGTATCTACGTTTCGAATTGAAAAGCCCTTACAGAGTAATTGTTTGTGGAGTATGTCGGGAGTTGGACGTTAATTTCAAGCACAACATATAGCCTATCAGCTAACCAGTGATGAAAGCATGAAAACAAACTTAAGTTAGAGGAAACAAACATGAAAACCGTAGTTGATAGAAGGAAAAGCGGTGAAGAAGCTCAGCTAATCTGAGAATCAACTACCAAGAATACTGCAGTTACGCAATATATTATGCAAAGAAGATAGGCTAAAGAAATCAGGTAGAACATGGTATTGGAGGTTTTCATTGCTCATGCACGACTTCAAAACATACAAGCCAAAACTTAAAAATATACTGAGGTGGAAGATTACCAGGAATAATCACTGGAACAACAACCAGTTACGTTAGCAACGGTCTCTAATGCACCTTTCCATTCAAGGATTGACTCGATAGATAATCTTTGCTCGCTTTCAAGATTTTTGAAGTTCTCTCCGTATTTGCTTCCATTGGGGTAGCAAAGATTAGCAGGTTAAATGCCATAAAATGGCAGACGGTTTTTAACCCTGGATTTAACCTTAAGCAACACTTCCCTCAAGCACCATAGAGATATGGTTTCCCTTTCCCAAGCATTCTTTGTTTAAAAATATGATAGTTCGTTCTCCATCAAGAGCAGCATACATTGGTCTCGCAAGACCTTGGCAGCTATGAAATATTAGCTACGAGTTCAAATACATTTTGATCAGAGATTTAGTTCTGCAGCCCTATACTGCTGTAGAAGAATTCGAATTGAAATGTACTTAATTATTACTATGATCACAAAATAAGTTACAATGGACAACTATACAACAATCCATACGATTCTGTTTGATTAATTATAAAATCAAATCGGATACAGTTGATTGTGTCCACCGTCTACAATGTTTAATATCATTTATGATAAAATGATCTCCAGTTGTATACTTGTGTTTTACAGGTAGAAGAAAAAAACTTTATCGGCGGGAAGAAAGTTCTTTGAGAGATTTTCTGATCGTTTGAAACTTGTTTTTTTGTGCAGTTTACAGCGTGAGACAGGTTTTGTCTGGAATCTCACACTATAGGAAAGGAGTCAGTAGCTGTCATAGTTAATTTTGTGCATCTTAAGTTCTTAAACGGTTCATCTGATTTTGATGATTTTTATTTTGTTCTCTTCATATGCGACTTAACTGCTTAAAGCTATTGTTTTGGCTTGTGTGTAGTAACGATGCACACTATGGAATTCGTTATGTGCACAAAGGTCAAAAAGTACACATTTCAAAGTGTGGTCCAATACATGTTCACCTTTGTGCCAATAGTAGATAGCTCAAAATAGCCAGTACTAGTGGACAAATTCCCCATAGTAGTGGACAAATGCCCCGGTAGTGAGTTAATTTTGGTCAAAAAAGCTAAAAAATGCACCACTATAGATACATGTGATATTTATTAATGGACCTCTCATTACCATTTTTTTGGCTCTTACTATGTCTACCAATGGGGGTGAGGGTGACAAAAAGATGGCAGTCATTGGTCCTATAATGGTAACTGGCTCATTTCTCCTATGTCGCCTATCGATTAAAAATATTTATTTATTAAATAATAAAGAAATATAGATTTTTTAATGTTTTAATATATTATTTTAATCAAGGAGTTTAAAGATATATTTATAGATGTACAACAAAATAAAAAACAATTTTGATATTTTGATATGCATTGAACACAAAATAGATAAATTATAAAGTTTTGAGTATCTTGAGTTTTATATGTAAAAATAATTATCAAATTAATCAAGAAGATTATCTTATAAATGGACAAAATTCAAGGAGAGGTCGTGTTTGAGAGAGAATAATGAACCATAGAAATTGGTAGCTCTTAGCATTATATATTTTTTATATAGAGTTAATAAGGGCAAATTGCTTAAAAATCATAAGGGCATGTTCCTTATGTTAATGAGGGACCTAGGAATATAATGTAGGTGAATGGTTATCATTTTAAAAATAACCACTCTAAATGTACAAACATTGTTGTAATAAACATATCTAGATAACATGGAAACATATGAGGCCGACTAAATTGGAAATAACAAGCTAATGGAATCATTCAATTATTTAAAAGGGATTCTAAATCATTCGTAACTATTACATATTCGTATCACTTCTTCCATTGAATGCTTATTCCATATATCCATAGATTATAACTAATATGAACAAAACATGATTCAATTATTTAGACATTACCTATACGCTAATATTGTTGTAGATGAGTCAAGTTGTTGTAGAGTTACTCTCCAAACGTTGATGAAAAATGATCATATGTAAGAGAAGAAAGAATAATTTTTTATTTGATTGTCTTATACATCAAAACAATGAATTTGATTTGTCTTATACATGAGAATTGATAGTTTACTTATCAAAACAATTATTGATGATTGTCTAAGAAAACAAAGATGAGCATTGACGAAACGGACAAATTAAGCAAACTCCACATGGACTACCTAAGCAACCAAATCTTAGAGTGTGTGACAAAAGCCCAACATTTATCTTGCTTCGGCAAGGACACCTCCAGATTCCACGATAGTGAATATAAAAAAAAAAAAGCCCAACATTTATCTTTACTTCACACTTCAATCATTTATCTTTACTTCACACTTCAATCAAACATTACATGCATCTATCCAATTTGTAAACAGGAACCAAGTAAAAGGTAAGGACACGCAATATGATGAGATTTGTACATTTAATAATTATTTTTCCATCAAATCATTAATCTAAATAATACCATCAACATACAACTTGATCATCTTATAAAGCAAGACTGCAATAATTAATTCTATTCCAATAAGTGTAAGTCTTATATGTAAGATATTTGATCTAATATTTTTTTGATATTTGTAGTTGTAGATTAGCAAGCTTGTTTTCAAGGTTACGAAGCAAAAGAATGCACACATACTGAGAAGTGTTGGCAGGTTGTCAAGAAACAATGCAGTTAGAAGCTTTACAAAAATGTCGTTTTTTCACCTCAGTATTATGCAACCACTAGAATGCACATGCATCCAATGATATAAATACTTACAAATATATTATATTTTTTATTTTATTTATTATATATATAATACAAATATAAAATAAAGTATATTCTATAATATTATATTATACTATATAACCTATAATAATACACCCAACAAACATATCATATTATATTTATCATATATTATATATTAAATATTATATCATGTATACCTATAGAATATATTAATTATATCTTAATTTCTCTCTATAATATTTTTACCGAGTCGTGGTGTTTCAAAGACAGGTGTCCTGCATATGAACGGTATGTGGGAGCAAAGAAAGAATGTACAGAGATGACCCGATTGGAAGGCATACTATTTCTAAACCAGATCCGGACCGTGTATAGGTTTTTATAATCGGCGCTACTTTCTGTTCTCACCATTTTCCTCGGCTTGTTCCTGCTCTGCTCATTTTCGTTGTCGGGATCAAAACATTTGACCTAAATCTGTTTTAAGTTATTTAGTTCTATTGGTTTCCTATTGTTTGAATCCATGTAGTGTGGTCTGTACATTGTGCTCAGAAATGGACATCTCAACTCACAGGAATCTTTCTGGAGAGGCAGGTAAAAAGAAAACTCATAAATAAGTTTTAACGTTTGACAATATTGCAAAAACTGACAGTGAAGCTGAATTTTTTTGAAGGTGCTGAATAATTTGGTCATGGTTACTGTTGTTATTATGGCCAAGAAAAAGGCATATATTTCGTGATGATTGCCATAAACTCAGTCCACTGAGTTTAAAAATGAACAAGCCTAATGTGTTTTTTCAAATTTCCATTCTTTGAAAGGAACTATTTTATTAGCATTTGCTAAAATAATGCAAATCATTTTACAGTTATTTTATGCATCTTTTATATAGCCCGGCTACTCCATACATCCACAGATTTCATAACCAAACACTAAACAAAATTGTCCTGCCATGAACTATGCTGCAATGCAACCCTCTTTCAAAGGGGAGAAATAACGATCTTTCCTGTGGCTCATCCACTCTCCAGGTGTTTAAATTAGACTGGCTTCAAAATGGTACAGTATGGATAAAAAATCTTGTGTTATTGATTTTTGTGAAAAATATTGATCATGATCAGTAGAATTAACTGCGGCTTTGATTTTTCAAAAATTTTCGAAAAATCAATGACACGAGTTTTCACATACAATTAACATACCATTTTAGAGCCATTTTAGAGCCAGTTTAGCCGAATCCATGTTTAAAATGCCTCCATCACATCAGAAAATGCATAGGGTCTCTTTGGATCAATCACAGCCCTCAATTTTCCGCGCTGTGTATATTCCCTCAGCCTTTCCAGATTCCTGCCGCGGGGCTGCGTCAGATGCACATTCACTGCTCTTGGATGTGGGGGAAATGACACTATGTCTATATTGTAATGGTTAATTATGATGTTTATATTGTATACTCTTTTTTTTTAAATATGGATTATAAAAAAAAATTAAATGTACTAGTTTTTCACAAATTTTTATGACTGTATAATTTTTTGTATCAAGTTTCGAATATGATCTATCATTAGGATGATAGAATGTTCAAGAAGTAGAAAATAATGTCTTACCTATTTTAAAAAAATTATTTTAAAAATATTAATTAGTTTTCAAACACAATGTCTCTCAAACTTAAAAATTATATATTTTTAGTTTTCTTTTTTCAAACATTATGTCTCACAAACTTGAGAAATATATATTTTTAGTTTTTAATCTTTTCATTTTCAAACATTTTTTAATTATTTGAGCTTAAGCTCTAGACATCTTGTTTTACACCTTCCCATAATAATCATGTTACAATTATTTGAGGTCAAGTTAGGCAATCAAACATAAGGTGTTTGATTTTTCTTCGTTAATCACATTAAATAATTAATTAACAAATATCTCATAAATAATTATAAAAATATCTACACAAGTTGAGCCAATTGCATTTGTCTTTAAAATACTTTTGAAAAATACTTTCAATTGTGTGCAATGAAATGTGACTCCAAAATGGACCGAATTAGCAATAAAACAAGTCAAAATCACAAAACAATGAAACACTCAAGATAGGTCGAAAAGGGGACTAAAACCGTAGCAAAATTCATAGAAAATAAAGTATGATGATCTCCTCTTTGTGTAGATTTGCTCAATATGATCAATTTGGATGTGTGGTCACTCAAAAATTTGGCAACATAATTGGTCTCCAATGCAAAATGGTTGAGAGAGTGATAAAATGGTTAAGGGTTTGATATATAGGATTTGGGATGAGATCGAATGGATGGTTGAGAATGGAAGATAAAGATCTATGGTAAAGGATCATGGAGAGGAATAGAGGAATTATGAATTCATTTCGAGTCTTTGAGGGAATAAGTCAATGTGCTTGTGTAAGGGGGGCATATGCTTGATGTAATGGGAGGAGTTGACCAATTAAGTGTGTACAATTGCTTAGTGGAGGATTAGGTAGAGATTGGGTTTATAATTAGAAGACAAGTGGGAAATATAGAAGGATATGACATGTGAGAGGAAATTAAATAAATAGAATCTATTTATCTAATTTATAAAAGAAGGAGATAAGGGTAAGGGCAATAATTAAAGGTAATTATTTACCTTAGGCTAGGACTTAAGAAAAATAGAATAAAATGAGAAATTATTAATTAAATAATAAGATATTATTTAATTAATATAAATGATGGGGAATTAGATCAAATAGGGATGGTAAATTGACCAAACGTCAATGATCAATTTTGGGTGTCTAAAGCAATTACTTGTCTTGAGGGTGTCTATACATGCACTTTTTTTTTTGCCTCCATTCAAGTTTTAAAAAATGTCACTTTTGTAAATCTTTCACCTGCCAAATTTTATCATATGCGCATTAGAATAAATTACTTCCAATTTTGTGCTTAAAATAATTATACCATGTACACAACTAACTCTAATTTTTAGGTGAAAAGGTATCCCTTTTGAATCATTTTCAACCATCAAAAAAAATTTCTATCAAAATCCTATATATTATTCTCCAACATTATATAACCACATCAATGTATAAGTACTTACATGCACACTCTAAAAATGTTGTGTAGATCTTAATGTCCTCATTTCCACAAGTGGATAGTTCCTTATATTTTGGGTGACTAAACATAAGATGACAATTGTTGTGCTCAATAAATTTCTTACACTATTTTATTAGTAGCGTATGCACACTCGCGCGTGCGCGTGCATGTGTGTGGAATTATATTTATACATACACATTCATAATATCGTTTACTATTCAAATTTAAAAAATACATTAATGAAACACATGTAAACTAAAAACCTAATATAGTCTAATAGTTAAAAAAAGCTTGTTAACTTAGAAAGGGAATATATCAATTTAGAAAAGTGGTCATGCATACTATGGCTCAAGCCAACTATTATGGACTAGTCCTCAATCATATTGCATTAATTTCAAGGATACACAACATAGTTCTCTATATGTATACATACACATTGATAATTGGTTTAATACTCAAACTAAAAAAATACATTAATGAAACACATGTAAACTAAAAACCTAATATAGTCTAATAGTTAAAATAAGCTTATTAACTTAGAAAGGAAAAATAACATTTTAGAAAAAGTGATCGTGCATACTATGGCTCAAGCCAACTATCATTGACTAGTCCTCAATCATATTGCATTAATTTCACATACTTGAGAACTATGCGCACTTTGCATTGAATTTCTTGTACTTCTAACTTAAATAGTATTGATAACTTGTCTAAATATACCCACTTTTCATATGTAGTGTACATTACACTCATCTAAATTCTATTTCTATCACATAACCACGTTTATCTCCTTTGGTTATCTTTCAATCTTTCCCCATATTTCTTATCTATCTAGGATTCCCACACACTTTCATATGTTAAAGCATATGTGTATGTAGAATATAACTCATAAAAATCCAATGTGTGAGGCCCTCTTTCTGCAAGTAGATATAAGGAAATCAAATATCGCATATATGTGTACAACATTAATAATATGTGAAATTTTGTTCACTCACTCTTATGCACTTAAGAATCCATTCTTTATTAAAACACCATCCTTCATGGGGATAGATTCCTACTCAAAACATGACTTGTATTTATTGATCTAAAATCATATAACTCAATTGTGGCTTTACAAAAGGGACCCATTGTTGGCATTGCATTGTCATTGATGTCAACCGGTAAGTATAGGATGTCACCAGTATGGATGGTTACCGGTATACAAGGTATATGCAGGATCCAAAAAGGAAATGTTCACCGATAAGTAAACATGACCACTGGTAAGCAAGCAAAAGACAACAGAGAAGAGTGTAATCCACTAGTTGGCATGATTATCAGGATGTGCATGACACCAGTATGAAGGCAGGTGTAATATCACCAGTAAATAGACTTAGTGGATGAATCGGTGTGTTTGATGACAAGTCAAGTTGATCCACTGACAGAACAAAGAAAAGTAGGCATGAAGGATAATTGGTAAGGTGACATGTACAGGTAGGGTTAGTGAGTTGGTGAACAAGCATCGGTAGTATGTCTTGGTCGGTGAATGAATCTAAACTAACTCAATGGACTAGACAGAGGTGGATGTCGACAAGGATGACATGTTGATACTAGGTGGTTGTTAGGGGTCCCACAGATGCTGAGAGGGGGGGGTGAATCAGTATCTAACTGACGATAAGAATTTCTTGAGTTAAAACATGCAGAACATAATATAACAGTGTACCGGTATGCAAGAAATAATGCAATAAACATAATCAAGAACATCCACATGAAAAGTACACCTTAACACAATATGTTTAATGAGGAAACCCGGTGTGGGGAAAACCTCGGTGGGATTTGTGACCCACAATATTCACTCATTGGCCAATAAGAGAATATTACTTACAATAGGGGCCTGCACATGCAGGAAGGCTAACTGCCTAGAGCTCACTGCTCAATGGGAAGTCACACTGACTTACAATAAGGATTATACTAATCCAATGACTTGTACTGCTTTATAATAGCATCTTCAATGCCAGATTCAGTACCGGTTCTTGCTCTGTTCTTTACATGTACCCTTGACCTATATTTCGCACATTAGGTCTGCCTAGTATTTTCCTTAATACTTTTTCATCACTCCTACAAATGTCTACAATGATCTCCTTTATATATAAGAGTCATTTTACAATTTTCCAAGTCGGCTTACAACAATAAACAAAATATTACATAACAAAAATCTCGTCGGCCTCTGTGCCTGTATACTTGTTTTCTTCTGTGTCGGTGCCGGTGTCTTGAGTGCCGGTGCACTATCTTGTCGGTGTAATGCTTTGCTGGTATATTGTCTTGCCGGTGCCACAGGATTGCAAGGTTGCCATCAATGACAAAACCTTCAATCACATACAATGTCTCATTGGAGTGTGCATATGCCAACAATCTCCCCCTTTGTCATTGATGGCAACACTCATAAGAAATTTCAAAAAGTATCCAAAAATGTGTAGTCCAAAAACGTTACCAAAAAAAATGTTTACCAAAAATGTGAGAGCTCCCCTTGAGCATATGATTCCTATGTTTTGAATTTTCTCATCCCATTACTCCCCCTTTGGCATCAATGACAAAGGTTATCAAGATGTTAGTAGAGTTTGTAGTTTCATCTATCCATATCCTCAACCTTGTAGCTGGGTAGTTATTATCTGAAAAAGATCTCCCAAAATCAAGTTTATACTATCCATAAACTTCTTACTATCCTTTATTGTTGTCTCAGTTCTCTTCACTATACCAGTGAGATGTTGTAAATGCTCTGCCGGTGTTTTACTTCCCTGTGTTAATGCCTCAGAAATTTCCTTCCGCAGAGATGCTAAATAGTCCAATCTTGGACTCAATTTAGATCTCAAATGTTTTGCCTTATTTATTATTCTTTCTTTCTCCCTTTCCAATTTGAGTAATTCTTCCTCAAAATTTGCTATTTTCTCTTCAAAAACTGATAGTGAATCAGGTGAGTTTACAAAGTTGTCTGCAAATTTATTTATCTCATCCTGTGCCTTGCTTATTTTCTTGTCAATATCTACAGTCAAAAAGTTTGTTTTACATGTATCTTTATATAGATTTTTGTATTCTTTCAACAAACTACATAATTCCGGTAGAAGTGTGTCAAAATTTCTGTTACACTTCTTTATTTCCTCATCAAAGAATTTCTATTTTTCAATCTCTACCTTATCCTTTACTGACTCTTCCTTTATTTTCTCAATGTTTTCAGAAATATATTTACACAATGTATCCAATTGTCCTAAAGAATCTTTATTATCTATATTACAATTGGGAGCTATTACCTTCAAAATTGGTATAGAATCATCAATTGCCTTATAAGCCTATGAGCTGCAGTCAGTTACCTCAGTCACATTTGTTGACTTGAATGTTGATGATGATCCAACAATCTGAGTACTGGTGGAAGTAACCATGCTTGTATTGACCTCTGGTAGGCCAATTTGTGTCTGCATTTCTTTTAGTACTGGTTTTCCTACTTCACTAGTTACCGGTGGCACTGTTTCCTTGTGTACCTATTCCGGTTGATGTTGTTCCAGAGCCTTTAGCTCTGTTGGTTTCTTTATATGTTGTGTTGTCTCTGTCTGTGCCTCAGTCTCTACCTTTTTCTCTGTATCTTATGTCGGTTTCTCTGTTTCCCCTGCTACCAGAGGCTCATTTGCCATATCTGACTTATTAGTTGTATCTTTATCTACTATTATGTTGATCTTTTGAGTATCAACATTTATAGTATATAGAACTTCAGAATTAGGATTGTTATCCTCTACATCCATACTTTTTGCTACCGGTTGATCTTCAGTAGTTGTTATTTTCACCGGTGGGGGTAGGTTGTCTTTAACTTTTATGCTTGGTGGTCCACCGACTTTGCCTTTCCCCTTGTCTCTATCTTTCTGATATACCTTTATAGGTTTAGGGTTCCTGTACTCTTCTTGTTTTTCTTTGTCAACTAGGAATATATCCCATCCATCTTCTATTTCCTCTGTCACTTCATTAACTCTTCTTGCCATTAGTGAAATATGCCGGTGTGCAGTAGAGAATACTGACCGGTTTGCTTGAGCAATCAAATCATAAATTTCCTTTGGAGAGTTTACTGGATATATAGCAAGTAGCTTCTCTATTTTTATTTTCTTATCTAATTCTATCACTGCTTGCCTTTTGGCCTCAAGTCTTTTGAATAAATCATCAGGAATTTCATTTGCTACTTCCATCAAAAATTTATTGTACATGTCCATATGCAATATGACACTGTTCTCAACTTGCTCTTTCTCATCAGCAGTTAGAGTGTCATAAATTTTCTCTATGTTCTTTATTTTTCCTTCCTTTGTGATTTCATTTAGCAGTATATCAAGAATGGCCAAGTCTCTGTTTGTCCTTTTCTTCTTCTTAGGTGTTAGCTTCTTCTTTGGTGTGGCCTTTCTAACCGAAGATCTCACTGCTTGTTGCTTTTGCCTTGTTCTTCTAGGTGAAGGAGTGGTTGCCGGTGAAGGATCTCTTTTTCTAACAACTCTTTTAAAAGTTGCTGGCATGTCACCTTCCGAAGAAGTACCTACCGGTGATAGGTGAGTTTCAGGTTGTGGAGCTGCCAACTCATCCTTTGTTATGCCGGTTTTCTTCAATACATCTTCCTTAATGGCCTTTGCTTGTCTGGATCCTTTCCTTACAAATGCCTCAACCTTCTTTACTCTTTTCTTTGATTGTATTTGGCTTTCTATAGTCTCAACACTACCAAATATTTCTTCCTTGGGTTCATTGGGGGCTTCCAGAAGTGCTTTAGCATATGTTTCAACTATGTGGTCATCTGTTTCATAGCCCATCTCGGTTACCCAAATTGTCCTTGGGATGACCGCTTCCATCCAAATTTCATCTTTCTTAATAACAAAGCATATATCATCTTTGTATTTCTCTACTATTTTCTTAGATAACCTTATTCTTTGCTTCATTTTGGTCTTCAATGCTTGGAAAAAGTCATGAATGTTGTTCTCCTTGTTCTCACCCATGTTATTGAATAGTTCAGTCAATTGCTTTCCTACCGATATGTCATATCCAAGTTCTTTATAACCTATACCAGGAACCTGTTTTGTTATGTGTAGCATTAGGCATACTAACAAATTTACAAATCTGAAAGTTCCTTTCTTGTCCTTCTTGATTATTCCAAAGTTGTCAATTAGTTCTGTAAAGCGGAAAAATCGAACCCTAGTCGTTCTCCCCTCCCCAACTCCAAGGAGAGAGAAGGGAGAGTCACTAGGGTTGATGGTTTTCACTTAGGAGGGACTTTACATTCAAAAGAGGGGTTGAAACCCACAAGATCCAATCCCACACAATGCAAGATTGGATTCTATATGAGTTTCAAGGGTTGTGATAGCAAGGATACCCTATTTTGTAAAGAAATGTGGAAAGAAAGATTGAACTAGGAATGCATAGAAAGTGAGAAAGATTCGCTTATAAACTGAGTTAGGGATATAGGATGAAGCTGCGGACCTGGAATTAGCAGTAAAATGTCGAGACGACGCTGTCCTACAAATTTGAGCAAAAGTTGACGGGACGATGGCGCCCGGCGTGCACACGGTCCTCCAAGAAATCCGTGAAACGAAGGGGGATCTGTTCGTCTCTGCACAAGGATTCCAGATCTTCAATTTCAGCTGCGTACCTGCAACCTACACACAGAAAAGCGAAGACGATTGGGGGGTTAGGGATTAGGGGTTTGCCCTTAGGTCAAACCCCGGTTTTGGAATTAACCAAGAAATGAGAAATGCTGTAAATGTAATGTAAAACAAGTACTAATACCTTGTTGTAAGGATGTTTGTATCCTTATATGCGAAGGTATAGATGTTGTTGTTTGTTGTATGTTGTATGTTGTAATATGTGATCTCCTCTTCAATGGTTGAATCCTTGTCTTGAATGCAACACCTAGCCTTGAATGGAGACTTAGAATGATCAATTGCTTGAAGGAATGCTTGAATGCTTGAATGCTTGAATGTTTGAATGTCGTTTTCGCATCTTGTACACATATGTCCTTTCTTCCCCAAAATGGGAGAGGAAATGTAGTTTATATACTTGCCAATTAGGGTTAAAAGACTGATTTTACCGACCTTAGGCCGACCAGGAAATGTTATTTTCCAAATTGCAAACAAAAAGACCCGAAGTCCCATAGGAGACCGGGCCCAAAAATAGGGCTAGGGACCAGGGTGCTGGGCGCTCTGGTCCCACCTCCCGGGACAGTAGGGTGCAAGGAGGATCAGGCCAGGGTGTTGGAAAAATGCAGTTTTTGGTGTCACGAGCAAGTTTCGGGGTCTCCATTCAGGTTTAGTGTTGCGTCGCCATCGTGAAGACCCAAATGCAGTCGAAATTGCAAGTGTCACAATTTTAGGACGCTACATTTAGCCCCCACTTTAGTGGGAGTATAAGTGTACGCTCATACTTCCGGTAAAGTACAAGGAAACAATATTGAAAAACTTTCACCACGTTAAGGAGGCAAGATACACCAAGCCCCCAGTGGACAAAGGATCTTACGACTTCGATTGACAAAGTAAAAGGGAAGATCACGAGGGAGAACCATGACTGTCAGTAGTAAGGTTCCCTCACTATGAGTCATGCAAGAAAGATATCAAAAATCTTCAAGGCAAAATTTGTCAAGAAATTTTCAAGTATCTTGAAAAGATATGAACGGGATGTATGCCCCCCTACGTTAAAGCGATCGCACATGCCTCACCGGGGGTGATTTCTTTAAGGTAGTGAGAAAGGAGCACGTTATCACAAGGATTTAGCCCCCAAGTGTGAGATAAGCCCAAGGATAATAGACACAAAACACAAAGCACAAGGTGACTTCGCTTTCCTCGGGGTCAGTATGCTGTATGATAATTCATGTTTATCATATGTATGTATGCATAATTGTTCTTCATTCCCCAATCAAGGAAGGTCACCTAGAAGAAGGGAACACATGTGTCTTTTGAGTCAACATGAGAGAGATCAAGAGATCTCAATGCTTTGCATCGTCCTCAAGTAGACAACACTAAGGACAACAAATAGAAGAATGAGAATAACATATAGAAGAAGTAATAAAAGAGAGGGGGAGAGAATCTGCTATGCTAATGAAACTAGTCTAGCACGTCATCTACCCCCCGATCTTGCTGATCAATGTTTCGGGAAGGTAGGGAACACGCTAGAGGAGGAACATCTAACACAGCAGATGGAGCTATCACAAGATCCAAACCCCAAGCCACGGTGTTCTTGTCTAGGAGCTAGGATAAGTGCTTTAGAAAATTCATTAGATAAATGGTTATCAATATCAACAAGTTCATATTCACTATCAGAATGAACAGGAGTAACATTTGCATCATGAATAACATTTTCATCTATATCATCATCAAGATTTATAAAAATAGGATCTTTAACTCGCACAGGATCAAGACCATCATGCATCTTATGTTTAGGAGATTTCGGCTCAATCGTCGGCTGAGGAGAAAATGGAATAATGCTTGTTGAAGGTGTTTTTGGGAATTGCGAAGTTTGAGAAGCAGCTGCCTGAGCTCTAAGATGACGCTTTCGTCGGCGTTCACGTGCAGAACGATTTCGTCTAGTCTTAGTAGGAAGTTGCGAAGATTGGGGAGGAGGAATGTTCTCATCCTTATCACTTGGGTGTTTAGGTTGAGGTCTCTTAGGTTGAATAATAGGAGAAGAGGAAGGTCTCTTCTCTCCATAAGAGGAAGGAGGAGGAACTGATCCATATAAGGGAGGAATATTTGGTTTAGGAAGGAGACCAAGTCCATCATGACGAGGAGGTATAGGTCTACTTTTAGGAAGTTTATTCGGCTTAGGCATAGTCACATCCATAGGGATGGGTTGGGAATCTTCCTGAGGAAAGACATTAGTTTTATCTTTCAAAGGAAGAACTTCCTTCTCAAGAATGATAGGAATGTCAAGTTTGGGTGTTCTAGGTTCACTTAGAGATAGGATCATATCTTTTTTCCACTTTTGATAAGATTTGAAAAGATGATCACTTCGCGGAGGAAGAGATTGGAATTGTTTAGGCCAAAAGTAATCAATAGGAACGCTAGAAGTTCTTTCAGCTGGTTTAAAGAGACTATGATTGACAGTAACAACTTCACCATTATGGGGAAATTTCAAACACTTGTGAATAGGAGAAGCAATAGCTTTCATGGAAGATAGCCAAGGATAGCCAAGCTTCACACGAAATTGTTCGGAAGATGGAATAATAGAAAAGTTCACATCAAGGGATTTGTTATGGACCTCGATAGGTAATGTAATAGAACCAATTGCAGGAGAAGAAAATGCATCAAATAGTTTCACAACCACATTTGTTTCATCATAGATCACTTGATTCAATTGCAAAGTAAAAAGAAATTCTTCAGTAATGATATTAACCATGCAAGAAGGATCAATAAGCACTCCACGGCAAGGTGTATTTTTGACTTTTGCAACTATATATAAAGGACCGTCAGGTGCCCTAATAGTTTCACTAGAATCAAATGTGATGGGAGGTTCTTTAGGGATTTTTTGTTGCTCCACAAAATTAATCACATTCGGAGTCATAGACACCAGATCATCAGGTGAGACAGAGGAATCAGTAGTATCAATCGCATTAGAGGTATGAGAAGGCAATGGATCAGTAAAAATCTGAAGATTTTGGTTAGGAGGAGCTACAGATTTGTTGCCTTTATCATTCACTCCAGAAACAGAGATAGTATTATTATCAATCAAATCTTGAATTTTACCCTTTAAAGAAAAACATTTTTCAGTATCATGCCCAGGATGACGATGAAATTGACAAAAGGATTTGTTATCAAAATAGGGTGAATTAATCTTCGCAGCATCAATTTGCCTTATAGGAGGAAGAGTAAGCACATTTTGTTCCAATAACTTATTCATAATACTATTCAATGATTCATTCAAAGGAGTAAACTTTCTTTCTTTCCTGAAAAACTTAGAAATAGGAGGCACACCTGATGCTGCATTCACATTGTTGTTGATGATGTTTTCATTGAATTTAATTGACTCTCTGTTCGGTTTAAACTTCCCAAATGGTTGTTGACTACTATCACCCTTATCACTTGGAGCCATAGGATTTGCTTGTTCCATTTGACTCACAGTCAGTTGATAATTGTGAAGAGTTGCGCACAACTGTTGGAAAGAAGTAAACTCAGAAAACAGGAGTTTTTCTCTACTATCTTTTTGTAAATTAGAGATAAAGATTCTTTGAATATCATTGTCAGGTACTGGAAAAGAAATCTGAGCATACAAATGCTTATATCTACCAATGAAATCAGTCACTTTTTCTTTAACACCTTGTTTACAATGCATTAAATCAATCAAAGTAACTTTAGGACTTATATTGTTTTGAAATTGTTGAATAAAAGCATTTGCAAGTTGTTCGAAAGAAGTAATAGAATAAGAAGGCAACGAGCAATACCATTGTAGGGCTTTATCTCTTAATGTTCTAGTAAACAGTTTTGCAAGCAACCTTTGGTCATAAGCAAAATCGGTACATGTTGTTTGAAATGTCTTAACATGTGTTAGAGGATCACCCTTACCATTATAAAGCTCCAAATGTGGAATTTCAACATGTTTAGGGGGGATAGCTCGAACAATGTCAAGAGAAAGTGGGCTCGCAACATCAAATGTGGGCACACTAAACTTGGATTGATTCATAGAGGCAATTTGTTGTTGTAAAGAAGAGACAGTTTGTGCAAGATTGTTAATGGTCGCTTCAGTCAAAGAGTTCATATTAGACGTGTTAGATTGTGATGGAGGTGTTATGTTAGAGTAAGGTGGTGGGACACTATGATAGTTAGTCATAGGAGATGATTGGAAAGGAGGAACACTACCAGGAGGAATGGAAGGGTTAAATGAATTGCCCCCTTGCGTCATGTTCATTTGTGGTGATATAGTAGGAACATTTATTGAAGGAATGAATGAAGAAGTTGGATTGAATGAAGGTAGAGGGTTGATTGAAGAAGAAGGATTGCCCCCATGACTGGTGATCATAGGAGGAATGTCTTGTGTTGAAGTAGTCATTATGTTTGATGTAAAAGTAGGTATACTAGCAATAGGAGTTGTTAAAGGAATAGAATGATTGACTTGAGTATGAGGTTGTGTATAACCTAAGGTTTCGGCACAACTTTTCATAGGCATCACATTTGAATCCACAATGTGTGCAATACCACGCAAAATATCAATTCCATTCTTATCACTTTGAAGCATACGTTTTAGAACCTCAATTAAAGGAAGAGCTTGACTATCAGGGTATTCTTGAGACATCCATTGTCGAAAATCGTCAAATTGGTTATCCAATTTTGAAAGTTGTTCTACAGAAACCTCATGGAGAGCTTCTTCATCATTAAGAGGATTAGAGGAATTACCCATGTCCTCGTTAAAAGGACCATTCAAATTAGGTTCCATCTCCTCAGTAATTAAACCTTGGAAGGACTTAATTCTAAGGCTTCGTCTAACGGGAATAGTGTAAGTAGGGCTTATTGTTGTAAAACTCATGCACTAAAGAGAGAGAGAAGATTTTGAATTTTTAGAGGTAGCAAATTTCAGTAAAACCAACCAATCTTCTAGATTTAAGCTGTTAAATACAATCAGGACAATCTCCCGAAATTTCGGAAAAAATGTCCAGGACCATGGCGCTCGGGGTGCACACGGTCCTCGCAACTTTTTTCAAAATTTGCAGGGATGAAAGTTATGATGATTTTACAGCTAACCTGAAAAAATTGAGTGATTTTACGATCTGTAGATAGGCCAAATTAAAGTTGCAATTTCAAAATTGAACCCTACCAAGATTGTCGAAAAATGCAAAATTTGAATTTTGAAAAAGAGAGGGAAACTGAAATTTTGAATTTTATGATTTTAGAGGGAATACCAAAAGCAATGCAAGTTTTGAAATTTGAAGGTTGACTCAATTTCACGCAAAATTCAATTTTGAAAGCGGAAATCAAAGTTGTTGTAATTAAGCACTTAGTTTCAAAAGTCACAAATTGCAAAAATTTGAATAAATCACTGAAATTTCGAATGAATGATAACACACTTTTCAGATTTAGGACTGTAAGAAACACAATTTTGACATGAATTTCAGTTTCAACAATTTTTGAATGATTAGAAGCCTCAATCCAAGCAATCGCTAGACCAACTTTGATTGTAATTTTGAAGGTGTTATAATTGATAAAATCAACCAAAATTCTGGATTTTAGCAGAAAAATACAGTAAGATCTAGCTCCCGAAATTTCGAAAAAAATGTCGGGGATGATGGCGTTCGGGGTGCACACGGTCCTCGCAACTTTTTTCCAAATTTTCAGGGATGAAAGATATTGTGATTTTATTGCAGAATCCAAAGTTACAGCTGATTTGGAAATGTTTTGATCAATGAAATTGTCGAACAAAGGTTGAATCAAGAGGGTTTCAAAAATTAGGGTTTTGACACTTCACCACTTAATTTTCAAAATTAAAGCACAAATATGAATTGATAATTTGTAATAGAAGGGCAGATCTGAAACAAGCATTAACAATTAAACATTTCACAAGTTTAATTACTTAAAAAGAAAATTTAGGGTTTTTATGCAATTAACCTCTAAAATTTTGCAAAAGATCAAACATGGAAATGTAACCAAGGAATCCAATTTTCAGATCTAACTATGAATAATCATAAAGGATGTTCACGTCGGGTTCACCAAAATGTAAAGCGGAAAAATCAAACCCTAGTCGTTCTCCCCTCCCCAACTCCAAGGAGAGAGAAGGGAGAGTCACTGGGGTTGATGGTTTTCACTTAGGAGGGACTTTACATTCAAAAGAGGGGTTGAAACCCACAAGATCCAATCCCACGCAATGCAAGATTGGATTCTATATGAGTTTCAAGGGTTGTGATAGCAAGGATACCCTCTTTTGTAAAGAAATGTGGAAAGAAAGATTGAACTAGGAATGCATAGAAAGTGAGAAAGATTCGCTTATAAACTAAGTTAGGGATATAGGATGAAGCTGCGGACCTGGAATTAGCAGTAAAATGTCGAGACGGCGCTGTCCTGCAAATTTGAGCAAAAGTTGACGGGACGATGGCGCCCGGCGTGCACACGGTCCTCCGAGAAATCCGCGAAACGAAGGGGGATCTGTTCGTCTCTGCACAAGGATTCCAGATCTTCAATTTCAACCGCATACCTGCAACCTACACACAGAAAAGTGAAGACGATTGGGGGGTTAGGGATTAGGGGTTTGCCCTTAGGTCAAACCCCGGTTTTGGAATTAACCAAGAAATGAGAAATGTTGTAAATGTAATGTAAAACAAGTACTAATACCTTGTTGTAAGGATGTTTGTATCCTTATATGCGAAGGTATAGATGTTGTTGTTTGTTGTATGTTGTATGTTGTAATATGTGATCTCCTCTTCAATGGTTGAATCCTTGTCTTGAATGCAACACCTAGCCTTGAATGGAGACTTAGAATGATCAATTGCTTGAAGGAATGCTTGAATGCTTGAATGCTTGAATGCTTGAATGTCGTTTTCGCGTCTTGTACACATATGTCCTTTCTTCCCCAAAATGGGAGAGGAAATGTAGTTTATATACTTGCCAATTAGGGTTAAAAGACTGATTTTCCCGACCTTAGGCCGACCAGGAAATGTTATTTTCCAAATTGCAAACAAAAAGACCCAAAGTCCCATAGGAGACCGGGCCCAAAAATAGGGCCAGGGACCAGGGCGCTGGGCGCTCTGGTCCCACCTCCTGGGACAGCAGGGTGCAAGGAGGATCAGGCCAGGGTGTTGGAAAAATGCAGTTTTTGGTGTCATGAGCAAGTTTCGGGGTCTCCATTCAGGTTTAGTGTTGCGTCGCCATCGTGAAGACCCAAATGCGGTCGAAATTGCAAGTGTCACAATTTTAGGACGCTACAAGTTCATCCTTTAGCCATTCACATATGTCAATTTTTGCATTATCTGTTACCATATCATAAGCACTCTTAATGCATAAACTTGAAATTGAATTAAGTCTATTAGCATGAGTGGCTTTATAACCTAATATCATACTGATGAATCTCACATTGATATCTTTTACATCATTAACCCTTAGAGACCTCTTATCGAATGTTGCACCAGTTAGTTTTATAACTAGGTCATTGGGAACCTTTTTGGTTTTATCTAGTTTCTTACTGGTGGTCGGTAACCCTGTGACAGCTTTCATATCTTCCTTGGTGATCTTATGGATTGCATCTAACCAGAAAAGTTCTCCATGTACTCTGCTTAAAACTATCCTAAACACATCCTTAGGAAATTCAGGAATGCTAAGGATTTCTATAAATCCTAGGGTTTCAATAATCTTGTGTTCATCTTTAACATTGCCGGTATCATCACATATCACAATTTTATACATGGTTTTGACTTCCTCATCTCCTAACTCTTCAATGTTGCAATGGATGTACATTCTAGGGTCTTCAGCATATACAACTCCCTTAGGGATTTGAGAAAAAAACACCTAAGGTATCATCCTTCTTTGCTATCTCGGGAACTAACTGAAATACAGGCCTAGGTCTTTTAATTACTTCAACAACAGTAGGGTTTGCTATGTATTCAATTGTAGAGGTGGATGCCATGATTAAATACCTTTTACTGTCTTGGATGGATGATTGCTTGGAGTGTGCTTGCTTCTTGCTCAAAATGCCTTAGCTTGGAATCTTCGTGCTCTCTGAAAATTTGAAATCATGGTGAAATGAAATGGAGCCAAAACCTTATTTTTATAATGTCTTTTCGCCATCTACCACATTAATTGCATGCCGGTTAAGTATTCACTTAACATTGTCTGCCGGTAATAAGTAATTTTCAACTTCTTATCTCTAACCGAGGGAATAATTAGCACATGTGTCATTTGATTGCCAAACCCTCAAGGAAATTTTCTTCAATTTGATGAAGAACTTCTTGTCGATTGAGCACTGCTCTGTCCTGTCGATGAAGCATCACTCTGTCCTACCGGTGAAGCATTGGTTGGTTCTACTCGTGGAGAAGTATTCCCAATATTTAGATCAACTTTTCTAATCCATTATTTTGAGAATTCTTGCTTAACCTCTTCAACCTTTTCTTTACCTTTCAAGCTAGCACTTTTGTTGTCTACCGGTGTTCCTTTACTTCTACAAAATTTAGCCATATGCCCAATCTTGTTACATGCATAACAAGTTACATTATTTTTCTGAATAGCTTTCCCATAACCTATGCTGGTTTGTGTTCTGCATTGATTTGATAAATGTCCAAATCTTCCACAAACATAACATCTCACATTCATTCTGCAGTTTTTAGAGTTGTGACCAACTTTATTGCATTTTGAACATTGACCAGTGGGTGTATTGATATTCTGATAATTTTTTAGATCTACATTCATTTGCTCTATGACCATACTTATTACAGTTAAAGCATTTTCCATTGAATTTATAAGCATTAGGTTGTCTTACCGGTTTGCTATGATCTTGAGTATTTGCAGTACTGGAGCTTTCACCAACTTCAAAGCCAATTCCAGAAGTGTCACCTTTAGGTTTTTGATTCTTCAGCAAGGTACCAAGTTCCTCTGAGATTTTCTTGAATTTTTCTTTGTGTTGATTTGTAGTTTCCAGTTCCCTTTCCAAGATTTCTTTTTGTCTCATCAGTTCATTTGAGTCATTCTGAGTATGCATCAAATCTGTCTTCAACATGTCATTTTCATAGCTAAGTCTTGTGTTCTCATTTGCTGCATCACTTAGTTTCCTTGGTCAATTCTTCTTCATTCTTCTTCCTATCCTTAATCTCTTTGCAAAATCTCATAGTCATATCTTGCATTTCATTTTTTGTTGTCATCATCTCTTGTTTCAACTTGCTTATCATATCATTAAGTGATTCCTTTTCATCATTTTCATTTTGCAATTTTTCACAAAGTTCTCTTCTCTTATTTCTTGCAATAGTAAAATTTTCTTGAAGTGCCTGAATGATATCCTGAGCTACTCTTAAATCATCTTCTAATTTGATATTTTTCAATTTCTCTGCATCATAGTCTGTAAGAGCTCCTTCAAGTTGCTTCATCAGATTTTCCATCTTTACCGATGTCAAGATCTTCCTCAAGCTATTAGGCTTCTGAAAATAGAGGACCAAGCTTTGATACCAATTGTTAGGGGTCCCACAGATACTGAGAGGGGGGGGGCGGTGAATCAGTATCTAACTGGTGATAAGAATTTCTTGACTTAAAACATGCAGAACATAATATAACAGTGTACCGGTATGCAAGAAATAATGCAATAAACAGAATCAAGAACATCCACATGAAAAGTACACCATAACACAAGATGTTTAATGAGGAAACCCAGTGTGGGAAAAACCTCGGTGGGATTTGTGACCCACAATATTCACTCATTGGCTAATAAGAGAATATTACTTACAATAGGGGCCTGCACATGCAGGAAGGCCAACTGCCTAGAGCTCACTGCTCAATGGGAAGTCACACTGACTTACAATAAGGATTATACTAATCCAATGACTTGTACTGCTTTATAATAGCATTTTCAATGCCAGATTCAGTACCGGTTCCTGCTCTGTTCTTTACATATACCCTTGACCTGTATTTCGCACATTAGGTCTACCTAGTATTTTCCTTAATACTTTTTCATCACTCCTACAAATGTCTACAATGATCTCCTTTATATGTAAGAGTCATTTTACAATTTGCCAAGTCGGCTTACAACAATAAACAAAATATTACATAACAAAAATCCTGTCGGCCTTTGTGCCGGTATACTTGTTTTCTTCTGTGTCGGTGTTAGTGTCCTGAGTGCCGGTGTAGAGTGTGATCTGCTGATGCCGGTGCACTATCTTGTCGGTGTAATGCTTTGCCGGTATATTGTCTTGCCGGTACCATAGGATTGCAAGGTTGCCATCAATGAGAAAACCTTTAATCACATACAATGTCTCATTGGAGTTTGCATATGCCAACAGTGGTAAGCATCCAAAGGTCGGTGAAGTGTCCATCGATTTGGTAGGTGATGAGCAAGTCGACTTTAAATAAGGAACCCATAAATCACGGGTCAATGATAGAAGAAGTGTGGCTCGAGGTGGATCAAGATGTAAAAGCTTTTTGGTGATGTAAACCAAGCAGGACAATCCGATCTTTGTGTTCGTTGGTCAAAGGAAATAGCTGAGGCATTAATGGTGAATGATAGAGCAAGGCCGAAAAATAAGTTGCAGGTTGCTAAATATAGAAAGCCTGTACAGATTTCATAAGAAATGGTGGTATTGTTTGATCTACTGCAGATTATCAATCGAGGAGATTAGATCCGATCAGATTTGATACGGATTGAGTTGGTGGAGAAAATCCCTAACGTGCCACCGTTTGAACTCTGGTCTTGGCAGGAAAACCAAGTATAAATATGCAGACCGAAAGTGAAAGAGGATGATGCTTGATATCGGAAAAGATAGAGTAACTGAGAGAGAAGAGAGTGATCAGAGAGGAGATCAAAAGCATCTAAGTGTTGGAGCTGACTGATAGAAGAGGAGAACCGATAAGAGGGTCTATTAGAGGTTTTACCGGTAAGGTTAGAGCAACCAACAAATTGCCAAATAGAACAACAATTGGGTGAACTGGCAAGGGAGATTCAGGAAGAAAGTTGTTGAAGGTGAAGGAGAAAAGAGAATGTACCAGTGAAGGGTATGCAAGACATAATCAGGGCAAAAAATGTATAATAGAGGACAGAGAACCGACAAAGAACTGAGCAAGGGAGAACTAGTAGAGAAGAGTTAAACCAATGAAGTATTTTGATTGCAAGAGTTACAAAACTCATTTGTAACAAGGCTACATCTATTGTATTAATCTGATCTATTGTAAATCACTGAGCTGGAGCTCAGTGCAAGGGTTGGTGCTCCTTGGGTGGGTGCCCTAAAATCAGGGGTTGGTGCTCCTTGGGTTGGTGCCCTAAACTTTGTAATCAATGTGTTTATTATGAGGTTGGACTGGAGCAATAGTCTCCAACAGCATTTCTCACCGAGGTTTTTCCCGTATTTGGTTTACCTTGTATATCCGATGTTATGTGTTGAGTATCTTTGTGTGTTTACATTTGATCACTTTCCTTATCTCACCAGTATATCCTCCTTGTGTTTGTTTTTCTAATCGGTATGAAGAGTTAGGTTTAAAAGGAAAAGAATATTGGGAACCACTAATTCACCCCCCTCTCAGTGGTACATTGTCTTCAACAATTGGTATCAGAGCCTAGGTTCCCAGTTAGATAAGCTTTCTCTATCTTGGGTAGATTCTGGTCTTAGAACATAATGGCAAGAAATGAGTCCTCCTCCTCTTCTAAAGCTCCCATGTTTGATGGAACCAACTATGTTTTTTGGTGTAGAAGAATAGAAACATATTTGTCCTCTCTAGGATTTGATGTTTGGATGTCTATAAAGAATTGGTATACTGTCCCTAGTGTTCCTCCCACTGACCCTGATGCTAAGAAGGAGTATGAGAAAAATGCAAAGGCTAAACATGTTATTCTCAATGGACTGTAAGATAATGAGTTTGTTAAGGTTATGCACTGCTCATCCACCAAGGAAACTTGGGATAAATTGTAGAGATTATTTGAAGGAGATGCCAAAGTCAAGGAGGCCAAGCTACAATCACTAAGAGGTTAGCTTGAAGGCTTGAAGATGAAAGATGAAGAAAAGATTGCAGATTATCTTCATAGGGTAGATGAAACTGTGAACACCATTAGGGGACTTGGAGAAGAGGATGTTGATGAAGTTATTGTCAAAAAGGTACTTAGATCACTCACATCTAAGTATGATACTAAGGTCTTTGCTATAGAGGAAGACAAGGATCTGAAAACCTTCACAATGGATGAGTTATTTGGCTCCTTAACTGCTTATGAGATGAGGACAACTAGAGAATGATCTTCAAGGAAAGAGGTTGCATTCAATTCTATCAAAAAAGGCAAGGAAGAGGTTTCTCATAAAGGATCTAGTTAAGACTCGGATGTAGAGGTAGCAAACTTTGTTAGAAATCTCAAAAGAGGATCTGGTAAGTATAAAGGAAAGTTGCCAGTTAAATGCTTCAACTATGACAAAATAGGACACTTTGCTACAAAATGTCCCTACAGTGAAATCGGTGGAGATGATAAAAGGAGCTTTGGGAGATCTTCTGGTAAAGACAAGGAGAAGAAAGTTTAGCGGAAAGGAAGAAGAAGCCATCGAAAACAGAATAGCCTATATACCATTGAGGATGATGCCACAGATGAAGAGAGTGCATCAGAAGATGATTGCCATGAGAATGAAAGAGAAGTTAATCTCTTTATGGCACTAGATGAATCAGTTGTTGAAGATGAGGAAGATGAAGACATGGAAGTTGAAGTGGATTTAGAAGGTGAGATCATAAGTGCTCTTGAGGAGTTAAGTAAGACAAGAAGAGAACTCAAGAAGGTCAAAATTGTTGCTACAGAGGAACAAGAATAGCTAGAGGAATCTCTGGAGGAATCCAAGAAAACAATTTCCAATCTACAACTCCAGTTGGAAGAAGCTAAGAGGATATGTGAAGTTGCATCCTCTGATTTGATGAAGAAGGAGAAGATGCATCAAAATCTAGAAGAGGAAATTGTAAAACTTGTAAAGGAACTTGAAAAGAGTAAGGATGAACTAAAGATGAGAAAGTATGAGGGAAACACTGAAGCTTTAGACAAGATGTTGAGCAAATAGAAGCATTCAAAAGACACCAGTGGTTTAGGATTTGAAGAAGGACAATGTTCAAATAGACAAGACACGTCTGGTAAGGAGATACAATTTGCTTCTTCAAGTGAAAGTAAAGAGAAGCAAATCTTTAGAGTCAACAAAGATACTGACAAGAAGATCTATGGTGAGGCTACAAGAAATTAGGCTGTGAACTAGTATACATCATACCAGTATACAAATCATAAAAGGAAGTCCAAGGTGGATAGTGAAGGATTCACCAAAATCAACAGCATGAGAGGAAGACATCCGATAAGACAAAGTTTTCCCAGTTCAAGGCAACAAGACTAGTATGTACCCAATTTTCATGGTTATTTCTACCGGTGTAATAAGTTTGGACATAGAGTTG
Source organism: Cryptomeria japonica (assembly GCF_030272615.1). NCBI lineage: Eukaryota > Viridiplantae > Streptophyta > Pinopsida > Cupressales > Cupressaceae > Cryptomeria > Cryptomeria japonica. Next base: position 686,801,768 of record NC_081413.1, read on the forward strand.
TATATTGTAGACTGATGAATAAACCCCTTGTTAGTTTTGAAAGTAGAAATTATTTTGCTGCACTCTGAGGTATGGATATTGTTTGTTATCAGTGTAATGGATTTGGTCACAGGATTTTTGAATGTAGGAGAAGTCAACTAGTGTTCTACAATAGTTTTAAAGATTCATCTTTTAATGTCAATGTGAAATGCTATAACTGTCAAGAGTTTGGACATATTGCAAAGCATTGCAAGCATAGGAAAATCAAACAGAAATGGACAACTCATGATTAGAAATTGGTAGTTAAACCGGAACAAGAAGTTGCAACAGATAAAAAGAAAGAAGACAAACCAGTTTGGGTTGAGAAAGACAAGAACAAAGCAGAATCATGTCTGATTGTGTAGACTGCCCTTCATGTAGAAAAATGAACTTATGGGTTGTAGACAGTGGTTGTTCCAATCACATGACCAGTGAAATTTTTTTTATTAAGCTTGAAGATTGGAATGGAGGCTCAGTAAGGTTTCGAGATAACTCCTCCATCAAGATAAAAGGAAAAAGTACTCTGAATATAGATGGAAATTTGAAGGCCCGTGATGTACACTAGGTGGAAGGGTTGAAACAAAATTTCCTAAGTGTAAGCCAAATGTGTGATAAAGGTTACAAATTCACTTTTGACTCCACCGACTACCAGATAAGAAAAGAGAGTACCGGTCAGATTGTAGCAGAAGGTAAAAGAACAGATGGAAATGTGTACAATTTTAAGGAATTCTATGGGTTCCAATGCATGATGGGAGAGGTGGATGAGAGTTGGTTGTGGCACGAGAGATTAGGCCACATAAATTTTGATAATCTGGTTGCAGTGAGCAAAAAGGGTTTTGTGAGAAATATACCACCAATCATCAAATCGGTAAGCACATTTTGTGATGAATGTGTAAGAGGAAAGTAGACTAAGGTGAGCTTCAAGACTTAGGAACATAATACTTCAAGATTGGTAGAATAGGTGCATACAGATCTGTGTGGTCCAACTAGGACAAGAGCTCTTACCGGTGAGAGATACTTTATGCTCTTCATTGATGACTATTCAAGAATGACATGGGTCACTTTTCTACAAGATAAATCACAAGCATTTGATAGATTCGAGATCTTTCAGAAGATGGTAGAGAAGGAAAGTGGATGCAAGCTTAAATGCCTAAGATCTGACAGGGGTGGAGAGTTCACATCAAATGAGTTTGAAGATTACTGTGAAAGACATGGAATAAGAAGACAATACTCAGCCCCCAGGACACCACAACAAAATGGTGTGGTAGAAAGGAAGAACAGGATAGTCCAGGAGATGGCTAGAACTATGTTGAATGAGGCAAATTTATCGGATATGTATTGGAAGGAAGCGGATCATACTACAGCATATACTTTGAATCAGGTTCAACTGAGAACAAACAACGGGATGACACCTTATGATCTGTGGTATGACCAGAAACCATCAGTCAAGTACTTCAAGGTGTTTGGGAGTAAATGCTTCATTAAAAGAGATCAGGATGGCTTGGGCAGCTTTAATTCCAAGAGTGATGAAGGTATTTTCCTTGGTTACTCAACTCACAGTAAGGCCTACAAATGCTACAACAAAAGACTAAGAAGAATCATTGAGAGTGTGCATGCAAGAGTTGATGAGGATATGCATAAAGGAAGACAAGCACAAGTGAACTGGTATAATGATTTTGGTGATGAAGGTGAAGAAGCTCAGTTAGACAATGAATTGGAAGAAGCATCCAATAAGGTCTCTAATCGATATGTGCAGAAAAACCACCCGAAAGAGTAGATTTTGGGTAACAAGAGTGATGGTGTGTAGACTCGAACAAGACTTGCCCAGAATGATGAACAAGTCAATTTTTGCCTCATGACTGAAATGGAACCTAAGACATTTAATGAGGCTAGCAAAAGTAAGAAATGGATGGATGCAATGGAAGAGGAACTGTAGTAGATTGAGAAGAATAAGACTTGGGAATTAGTTCCTAGACCGGTTGATAAAAATGTCATTGGCACAAAGTGGGTATACCGGAAAAAGATGAATGAAGAAGGGAATATTGTGAGGCACAAAGCAAGGTTAGTGTGCAAAGGATGTTCTCAAGTATAAGGTATTGATTTTAAAAAAACATTTGCACCAGTGGCTAGGCTAGAAGCTATTAGAATGTTTCTTGCTTTCTCTACCTACAAGGGTTATAAAGTTTATCAAATGGATGTCAAATCTGCTTTCCTAAATGGAAATTTATAAGAGGAAGTATACATGGAACAACTAGAATGTTTTCTACTACATGATGATGAAACCTTTGTGTGTCAGTTGAAGAAAGCACTGTATGGTTTGAAGCAGGCTCCAAGAGAATAGTACTCAAGGTTAGATAAGTATCTAAAGGAGCAAGGGTTCAGAAAAGGAAATGCATTCAACAATTTGTATGTTAAATCAAAAGGAAACCACATGATTATTGTGGTTGTGTATGTGGATGACATTAGTTTTGGAGGTAACAAGGACACCCTATGCAAGGACTTTTTTGATCAAATAAAATCAGAATTTGAGATGTCCATGCTTGGAGAGTTGTTACTTTCTTAGTTTGCAGATTTCACAGCAAGGTAAAGGGATATTTATCTCTTAAACCAAGTATGTCAAAGATATGTTGAAGAAGTTCCAAATGGAAGACAACAAACCGGTAAGTACTCCGATGGTGACCAGATGCAAGCTGAGAAAGGATGATGAATCACCAGTAGTGGATCAGACATTGTATAGATCCATGATTGGCAGTTTGTTATATCTTGTTGCTTCTAGACCATATATAATGCAGGCAGTATGCATGATGGCTAGATTTCAAGCTGCGCCCAAACAATCACATGTGAATGCAGTCAGAAGGATATTCTGGTATCTACAAGGGATACTTGATTATGGACTATGGTATTCCAAGAAAAGGGATTTTAACTTTCATGCCTACATAGATGTTGATTGGGCAGGCCGCATTGATGATCGGAAGAGCACAAGTGGTGGTGCATTCTTCCTAGGTAAACGACTGGTATCATTGCACAACAAGAAGCAGGATTCAGTTTCTCTATCTACTGCTAAGGTAGAATATATTGTTGCTGCCACATGCTATTCTAAGGTTCTATGGATGAAGCAGACCCTCAAGGATATTTAGGTAGAGATGGTTGACCCCATTTCCATCTAGTGTGACAATTCAAGTGCAATTAACATATCAAAGAACCCGGTTATGCACTCAAGGACAAAACATATTGCCATCAAATATCATTTTCTCAAGGAGAAGGTGCCAAATCAGGAAGTTAAGGTAGAGTATGTCCCTACAGGTGAACAAGTGGCTAATATCTTCACCAAGCCTCTACCGGTAAGCACTTTTGAGTATCTGAGACACAAGTTAGGAGTTGTGTCACTTGCTTCATGCACTTAAATGTGTATGGATATCTATGGTTCAGGGGGAGTTCACTGCCATACCTTTTTGACTCTTGAACTAGTTGATGGTAAAAGGGGGAGATTTGACTAAGGGGGAGATAAGTACATGCTGAGGTTGTACCCTTTTTCATGGATGTCAAAGGGGGACAAATGAACCGGTTGAAGATATGCAAAGTATGTTGACATCAATGCCAAAGGGGGAGATTGTTGGCATTGTATTTTCATTGATGTCAACCGGTAAGTATAGGATGTCACCGGTATGGATGGTTACCAGTATACAAGGTATATGCCGGATGCAAGAAGGAGATGTTCACCCGTAAGTAAACATGATCACTGGTAAGAAAGCAAAAGACAATAGAGAAGAGTGTAATCCATCAGTTGGCATGATTATCAGGATGTGCATGACACTGGTATGAAGGTAGGTGTAATATCACCGATAAATAGACTTAGTGGATGAATCAGTGTGTTTGATGACAAGTCAAGTTGATCCACCAATAGAAGAGAGGAAAGTAGGCATGAAGGATAATTGGTAAGGTGACATTTACAGGAAGGGTTAGTGAACTGGTGAGCAAGCACTAGCAGTATGTCTTGGTCGATGAATGTGATAGAATTATAAAGCACTAAGGGGGGGGGGGGTGAATCAATGACAGTAAAAACAATACCACTTTAAGCACTGACCGATTGAGATACTTAACAATTTTACTAAACACTATGCATGCAATCCAAAATTATATTAAAGAATGCACAATAAGTAAAACATCCATCATAACACAAGTGTTTATACGTGGAAAACCCAAATGGGAAAAACCACGGTGAGATGGGACTCACAAGTTAACTATCTGCAATAATAGGTAACTGACCGGTTAAGGTCTACAAAAGTGTTCTGCTAGGAGCAAATCCTATTAAAGATCCCAAAGCTTTGTTAGGAGCCACACCCTGTTAAAGGTAGTACCCTGTTAGGAGTAACCTCAGTAGAGGATTTCAGAATCCAAATTAATGGATCACCTTGTTAAAGGATTTGTACAATGAAGCTTGTTAGAGCTTACCCAGTTAGGGGATTTGACTATTGTAGTGATTAGAAAACAACAGGTGGTGTGATCTAAAAGTAGCACAACTTGCTTGAATAGATCCTCTTCCGCGCACTCAAAACTGCATCACCAACATATTATGTAATGCCTTCAACAACTTAACACTTCTATCTTCACATCAAATCATCTCATATCATATCTTCAAAAATAGTTAATCATAATGTCATTATATAGACATTTAGATTTCACGTCGGCTTAGAAATGATATCACAATTTTCTAGGTGCAGTGTATCTGGACAATCTAACATAACTCATCACAAATTACAGCCAAAATTTGTCGGTTAGGGGTAACTCATCTCGACTGGTGATAAATCATCACACAATCAATGAATACCAGTTGGAACACCGATACCAGTTAGAGTTAACCTCTTCAACATGTAAACCAATTGTCCTCCATTTGCTTCTTTGATGGTCTCCGTTGAATCTTCAAGTTGGTGTCAAGTCATTCCTGCATATACTGGTTGTCTACATGTACCATTTGACACTCTCTAAACCATCATAAACTAAGAATCAAATACTGATTGCAATACAAGTAATTTTTAGAAGCAATACCAGTTTGTCTAAGATTTTAATGAAAATGTGAACATATGTGTATGTGTACATGTTCCATCAATGACAACACATGAAGTCATTCATTACAATCATCATCAAGCCAACAATCTCCCCCTTTGGCATTGATGGCAACACTTAGAAATTTTTTACAACTTTACAACTAAGTGTGCTTAAAAAAATTGTACAAGCATAATTCATCTCCCCCTTAACAATACATACAAAATTTTCACAACACACATACATATTTCTACTCTCCCTTTGACAACAATACCAAATTGAAAAGTAAAATACATATATATATATAGCAAAATTTGCATCAAAAGTTTACATATACAAAAACTCAAAAGTTTGTATTAAGGAGTGTTCAGTTCAATTTTCAAGAAAATATTACTAAAAGTAAGCTTCATTTGAGAAAAATCATTTTCCCATGTTTCCAATAAAGTTTTAGTAATCTCTATGGTAGTCATGACATGTGCAGAAAATTCTTCCATTGCATCAACTATACTCATCTCTGGAGTAGCTAAAACCGCTTCTGCATTCTTATAAGCTCATTGCAAGATGTCCACCTTCAGTCTCAATAAGTTCTTTAACTCCTTCAAGGATTGGAGTCTCTTTGCCTATTCAAAATCATACAAATCTAACCGATTTTGCAAATCGTCAACAGAGTTGCCAAAAGCTAAGACTAAATCCTGTAAAGACCTATGTAGGCATTACATATCTTTTCTAGTTCCATATTTGTCTCTGTCCGTTTCTTAACTAAATCAATATAGAAAAATGAAACATTAGATGTGTAGGCTAGAATTTTGCCTCTTGTCTCAATAGCTTTTCTCAAAAGATCTTTGTTCAGGGATAAAGCAATCTTCCCTGTATCAATATCTTTCATTATTTGTTCTCCTCTTTTCTTCCTGTAGTTTTTCACAGCCACAATCTGAGTTGTTTCCTCAAGGCACTTGAGTTGGTCAGAAGAATCATCAATCAACTAGCCAATCTTGCCAATAGGAGTTGACAAGTTCCCTATAGCAGTCTCCGGTAAAAGACTTGACAAAATTTCTACTGTAGTTTGGATGGTTTATTCTTCCTTCCTCTTTTCCTTAAGCCTCTTCTTTTGTGCTCTAGATTTCATCACAGTTGCAATCTCCAATAATTTTGATGCACTCATATTGTCAACATCTATAGGCCCTTTGATGCCAAATGAGTCATCATCATCATCATTCTACTACTTGACTACAACTCTTTCTACAAGTTTCTCCTGGGTATCTTGTGAAATCGGTGGGAGTTGTGATTTCAGTAGTTGATCTTTTATCAGTGGGGGTGGAATATCCACACTTGGTTGAGTTGTCGGTATATCCATTGCATTAACCTGTGAATCAGTAATAACCAGTGGTTGCTTATCTCGTTCAATAGTATACCTAGATAGATCAATAGTATCTTGAATTTCATCAACAAAGATCACTGGTTTGGAAGTAATATCATCCTTCTTCTTGGTAGGATAGACAATATCAAATTTCACTATTTATTCCTCATCCATCTCCGATCGTACTTTAGGCTTTGTTTGCTCATCATTATAAGACTTTGAATGCTTATGCATCCGTTGAACGTTTATAGCTATCTAATGAGTTTCAACTTCAATAGATTGAGTTTTCCCATTTAATAACTTTAATCTTCTTGCCTTGGAAATAAATTGTCCTTTGTAATTATCAAGTAAGGCAACTAATTCATCTCTAGATAGTTCAGGAAAATATTGAATAAAGACATTATCAATAATTTCTTGATCTTTGTTAACAAAAATTTACCACTTATTTGCAAGAATGGAGTACAAAGAATCAGAAATATCATCTTTAAGGTCCTGAGGTAATCGATTGTATTGACATTAATAGTTGATTACCTTTTGAACAATTTGTTTCTTTTGGTCTTCATCAAATGAATCAAAACATTTTTTGACATTATCAAATCTATTCCTCTGTAATGTTTTCAATGTCTTCTCAAAATTAGTCATAGGCTTGTAAGATAATACATTAATAAGAATACTTGCCTTTGGCACTTATTCTACTAGTTTAGCTACTTTACTAGTTGCTTTCATTTTCTTGGGTTCCTCCTCAGTGTCAGTATCATCAGATTATGCTTGAAGAATAAGTTGATGGCCTCTCTTCTTTGTTGCAGTCTTCTTCGTAGCATTTACTTGGGGTACATGTTCCTTTGTGACTTGGACACTTCGTGTCACTCTTGTATTAGCAGGCATAAAAGGTGGTTAAGGTGATTTCTCAACCTTCTTCTTCTTTCCTTTAACATTACTGGGTTGAGCACTACTGGTTTCAGCTTTTGTAGTTTTCTCCTCAATAGTATCTAGTCTTTTCTTCTTCTTGTCCACTGGAGATGCCAACAGGTTATTGACATAATCAATCAATAAGTCATAATTTCATCTTCTCTTGGTTCAATATCTTCCATCAGACAAAAATCAGTGGTGACTATGAAAATAATGTCCTTAGCAAAGTTTTTACCACATCTTCGGGTAGTCTTAGCCGCATACTCATTTTCTTCTGAAATTCATTGAAATACATGTTCATTTCTATAGAGAAAGTGTTCTTAACAGCCTTAATGTTGTTCTTGATCTGAGCAGTTACCGGTAGGTCTTTAGACCATTCAATATCACCAATTTCCAATAGGAAATTTTGAAAGTAAAAGAATAAGCCAATCAATAACTGACCAAATTTGAACTTCTAACTGTTGTCCTTCTTAATTGACTGTAGACTCAACATTAATTGACTCCTTATGGCCTCACATAGGTCATAATCTGCATTCCCAACAATCATTTTATAGGTTGTATGCACTGCTACAGATGGCACACTGTTCCTTCTACTGGAATAGAATATCCTGTTGTCTATAACCATAGTAGCCAGTTTAACTATTGGTTCCTTAATGTTATTAACAGAAAATACACGCCCATCAGAGGTAGGCGAGGTTAAAGTGGTTACAGTCTCTTTAGAAATTTGCCTCAGCTTGGGAACTTCACCGGTTGACCAAAAACTAGACACAACATGGATAGCTTCCTTGGTTATAGTGTGTGTCCTTTCCAGATACATGTTTTCACCATGAACATGACTAAGAATGATTCTGATGTGTTCCTCTTCAAAATCCTCAAGAAAATAAGTTGCATTGTGAAAACCCTTCTCATAAACCCTAATATACTCAGGTTGAATCTTTCTGCTCTTATCGTAAAGGGATTTCAATTGAGAATAAATTGATAGTGATCCTAAATCTTTGATTTTACAATCAATATAACTAGATAAATCACCTTTTATGATAACACCTTTAGGAAGTTGAGACAAAGCATTGTGAGACACTATTTGTTATGATTCATCAACCTCCATAGGTTCTGATGTGATCATTAGTCTCTCTACTTGCTTAGATGATGAAGCCATTCAGATAAACTTGATTCGAAAATGGATTTACAAAGAAATACCTTAATTCTCGCATGTAGCCTCGGTTATCGGTTGATTATTCAAATGCACACCAGTTCCACCTTCACTAATCTTCGAATCAGTTTCAATCATGCAATTCACCACACAAATTCATCTAAGACTAGCTAGCAAATTTCTCTTTGCTCTCCAAGTGCTCAAGAATTCTCTTTCGAATGCATTTAGAGTAAAAATAACATAGTAAAACTCGCTTTTATCCTTTTTACCTGCTGCATTAATTGCTCGACCACTAGGGTTACAAACCCTAATACATCGCGTGATGATACATTCAATATTAAGAGGTGTAAAACTAATTGATAAACTTTTGAAAAACCGATTGACAAAGATATCAAGATTTCACACATAATAACTCAAAAATGCAATCTTTCTTACCACTCATCTTTCAAGGGATCCAGAAGTAGATTTAACGCTATGCTCCCCTTAGCCCTGTTGAAAGGCTCAATTCACTGGTATAGAATTCTCCACACTAGGTGAAGGATTAGGTTCTTTTGGAGGTATATCATCACTCTTCTTTTTCCAGATTTGGTTCATCTCTTCTCTGGTTTCCTCAATATTTACCTGCTGCTTACTTTTCTTATCTACGAAATGATTAACTGGTTTGTTCTTCCTAGTTCTACAGAACATCGCCATGTGTCCCGGTTTATGACAATGATAGAAGGCCATTCCAGATAATCTCCAAGGTCCTGCATTGCCTCTTCCAGTTTTCCTTCTGCAATTCATAGCCACATGACCATAATTATTACAAATGGTGCAAATGACATTAGTTACCTTTTCCATCTCAAATGGTCTAAACCGGTTGACATAGGATTTCTGCCAGTTCATGTTACCTCGGTTGTCATAGGTTCTCCTCCAGTTACCGTTAGGTCTTGGATTCATGTGAGGTAATGGATTATTTGCTCCATATCTGCATTTAATTGATCTATGTCCATACATGTTGCATGTAAAACAATGACCTTCAAATCTCTTAGATACATACCTATTATTTGTATTGTAGCCTGTATTCCCATTGGGTCTGTTTCTACACACATTTGTAGTATGTCCTGGTTTATGACAGACAAAGCAAATAGGTTTAAAAACTCTCTTACCAGTAGGCTTGTTAGCCTTAGGAGCAGTTTTGTCCTTGTGAATGTTGCTCTTTGTTCCAGAAGACTCTCCTTTCTCAAAAGTGTTAAAGCCTAGTCCAGATGTATCACCTTTCATCCTCTGTGATTGGATCTTCTCATCCAACATAGAAGAACTTTTATTGAATTTTTCTACTAGCTTTCCATTAGCCTCAGTGAGTTCTCTTGTAAGATCTTTATTGTGTTTTGTAAGAGTCTCTCTTAGGGATAATGTCATTTCAAGATCTAGCTGCAAAGCCTCTTTTTCTTCTTTTTCTGCATGCCAATGTTCATGTAGGGTTGCATTCTCTTGTTTGATCTTATCAATCTCATGATCTCTTTCTTTGAAAAGGTCTTCAATTTCCCTCCTAGCTTCTAGCTCTTGACTCATGCGGATAGTTAGGGCTTCTAACTCTCTTCTCAGATTTAGCTTTTCATCATTCAGTCTTTCAACTTCTTCAACTAATGCATCAATGTTAGCTTCATCTGAAGAACTATTATCAGATATTTCCAATAGTGGTGTAAGCTTTAAATCTGACCCTTAGGGTTTCAAGATCTTCCTTGGTAGCTTCAAGCACTCTAGCCATATAAAAGTAGCTCATATCCCCCATGGTGGCTTTAGGGTTTCCTTCCAAGTGATTAAGCCTTAAAGAAGTTAGGCTCTAATACCAATTGATAGACTTATAAAGCACTGAGAGGGGGGGTGAATCAGTGACAACAAAAACAATACCACTTTAACCATTGATCGGATGAGATACTTAACAAGTTTACTAAACACTATGCATGCAATCCAAAATGATATTAAAGCATCCACAATAAGTAAAAAATCCACCATAACACAAGTGTTTATACGTAGAAAACCCAAATGGGAAAAACCATGGTGAGATGGGACTCACATGTTAACTATCTACAGTAATAGGTAACTAACCAGTTAAGGTCTACAAAAGTGCTCTGCTAGGAGCGAATCCTGTTAAAGATCCCAAAGCTCTGTTAGGAGCTATACCCCATTAAAGGTAGTACCCTGTTAGGAGTAACCTCAGCAGAGGATTTCAAAATCCAAACTAATGAATCACCATGTTAAAGGATTTGTACAATGAAGCTTGTTAGAGCTTACCCAGTTAGGGGATTTGACTAGTGCAGTGATTAGAAAACAATAGGTGGTGTGATCTAAAAGTAGCACAACTTGCTTGAATAGATCCTCTTTTGCGCACTCAAAACTGCATCACCAACATATTTTGTAATGCCTTCAACAACTTAACACTTCTATCTTCGCATCAAATAATCTCATATCATATCTTCAAAAATAGTTAATCATAATGTCATTATATAGACATTTAGATTTCATGTCAGCTTAGAAATGATATCACAATTTCCTAGGTGCAGTGTATCTGGACAATCTAACTTAACTCATCATAAATTACTGCCAACATTTGTCAATTAGGGGTAACTCATCACAACTGGTGATAACTCATCACACAATCAATGAATATCGGTTGGAACACCAATACCGGTTAGATTTAACCTCTTCAACATGTAAACCGATTGTCCTTCATTTTCTTCTTTTATGGTCTCTGCTAAATCTTCAAGTTGGTGTCAAGTCATTCCTACATATACTGGTTATCTACATGTACCAGTTGACACTATCTAAACCATCATAAACTAAGCGTCAAATAATGGTTGCAAGACAAGTAACTTTTAGAAGCAATACCGGTTTGTCTAAGATTACAATGACAATGTGAACATATGTGTGTGTACATGTTCCATCAATGATAACACATGAATTCTTTCATTACAATCATCATCAAGCCAACAAAATGAATCTAAACTGACTCAGTGGACTGGATAGAGGTGGATGTCAGCAAGGATGACATGTGGATACCGGGTGGAAAGCATCCAAAGGTCCGTAAAGTGTCCATCAACGTGGTAGGTGATGAGTAGGTTGTCTTTAAATAAGGAACCCGTAAATCACAGGTCAATGACATATTTAGTGCGGCTCGAGGTAGATCAAGATGCAAAATCTTTTTGGTGATGTAAACCAAGTAGGACAATCTGATCTTTATGCTCGTTGGCCGAAAGAAACAACCGAGGCATTAATGGTGATTGACAGAGAAAGGCCGAAAAATAATTTACAGGTTTCTAAATATAGAAAGTGTGTACAAATGTCATAACAAATGGCGGTGATGTTTGATCTACTGCAGATCGTCAATCAAGGAGATTGGATCCGATCATATTTGATATGGATTGAGTTGGTGGAGAAAATCCCTAGAATGCCACCATTTGAACTCTAGTCTTGGCTGGAAAGCCAAGTATAAATATGTAGACCGAAGGTGAAAGAGGATGATGCTTGATGTCAGAAAAGATAGAGTAACTGAGAGAGCAGAGAGTGATCAGAGAGAAAATCAAAAGCATCTAAGTGTTGGATCTGACTAACAGGAGAGGAGAACCAGTAAGAGGGTCTATCAGAGGTTTTACCGGTAAGGTTAGAGCAATCGGCAAGCTGCCAAATAGAACAACAAAATTGGGTGAACCGACAAGGGAGATTCGGGAAGAAAGTTGTTGAAGGTGAAGGAGAAAAGAGAGTGTACTGGTGAAGGGTATGCAAGAAAAAATCAGTACATAAAAGGTATAAATAGAGGACAAAGAACTGGCAGAGAACTGAGAAAGGGAGAATCGGTAGAGAAGAGTTAAACCGGTGAAGTATTTTGATTCCAAGAGTTACAAAACTTATTTGTAACAAGGCTACATCTATTGTATTAATCTGATCTATTGTAAATCACTGAGTTGGAGCTCGGTGCAAGGGTTGGTGCTCTTTGGGTTGGTGCCCTAAACTTTGCAATCAGTGTATTTATTGTGAGGCTAGATTGGAGTAGTAGTCTCCAGCAGCATTTCTCATCGAGGGTTTTCCCACATTGGGATTTCCTCGTATATCCGGTGTTATGTGTTGAGTATCTTTGTGTATTTTCATTTGATCACTTTCCTTAGCTCACTGGTATATCCTCCTTTCTTTTTGTTTTGCTAACTAGTACCAAGAGTTATATTTGCAAGGTTTAGAATATTGGGAGCCACTGATTCACCCCCCTCTTAGTGGTACATTGTGTTCAACACCCATTTCTTAACAACCCAAGTATCCTTGGGTGACCTCATAATTATTTCTATTGAATTGTCTTTGCATGCCAATTTGGCTAATTCTTTTCTTGTAGGCATTCCATAATTTACAAATATGACCTAACAAATGATATGCCTTGGTATATTATAGAAATCAACATAGGTTTTCTTGTCAACTATTATTTTTTCTATCCATCTTTCCATCACAAACTCTAAATCTTCCTTTAATGCACTCTCCTAGTTAAAAAAATATTTCATTTAGGATCTATCTCATCTTGATAGTTGGAGATAATTCCATATAAATTATATATATCATTCACTTCAATGTGAACCAATTTCACATATGTTTCAACCCTTGTGCAATATTTAATGATGGTATAACACACTTTTCCAAATTCTCAAAATATGTTATATGTGTTTCTTGAAACATGTCTATGCATGCTTACAAGAAAAAAAGTGACCTAATATTGTCGGATTGCATCTACCTTTGGCATATTTATGAAATAAAAATCTAACTGAAATGATACTATTTCAATTTTGATTTCTATTTAGTCTTCCACAACTATAGGTGTTTTATATGTGTTTTTTGCCATGAAAAAGATATGCGATGAAGGTACAAGCACAAGTTGGCCTATGGGTGCCCATACATCTTGTTTAAGCACATTAACTTTATATCCCATATCAATAATAATATTGTTATGAAATTGTGATATTTAGTTACAATCCTAATGTATGTTTTATGTCATGTCTCTAAATTATTTGGAGAGGGTACTTGTATGACCTTAGTTGGATGAGAGATAATAATTTATTAATATTTTCATTTTCATTTGGAACATTGCTTTTAATTTCATTCATGCAAGGGGTGGAATTGGTAGTAGTGGATTCCTTCTTAGGAACCTTGAGGAGTTATAGAGAATCTTACAAGTTATTTAGAACTCACATCAATTGCTACACCCATAATAGAGTGTTAGACATCGAGATGTGAGACTTTGGGAGTTACAAGTTAAAGATGTCAATAATTTTTCATTATTTTGTTTAGGATTTTGAGTTATTTTAACTATATTTATCATTGGGAGATATATTTTTTATCTTGAGAGTTTACCCATGTGGGTGGTGTTGGGACACAATCCCATAGTGCACAAATTCTCATTGAGTCACAAATGTTTGTACACAGAGGTTACTCTTCGTTGTTAGTTTATAATTTATTTGAGTAATTATCTTTATATAAGTTTTCATCTATGCATTTTTCCTAAGTGAACATTGTCCTCTACATACCCTCCTACTATCATAATCTACACAAATCAATAGAAAAAATATCTAAGGGGCATTTTCTAGTCATTCTATATGTTTTCTCAAAGTTTTAGACTATCAAATTTTCCCTTTCCTTCGTACTATCTAAATACTAGCCAAATGCCTTAGAAAGTTTTAAGTGCTATATTTTTTAACTTGATTTCACCCCAATACCATTTCCTTGGAATCCTCAAGCTTTAAGCCCTAAAAATTTCCATTAAAATGCCTTAGTCTTTCTTTTCCACTAGGTTGTTGGGATTCCCCTTTTTATAATACCCTTGCCATATCAACCCCAATGTACCAATTATTTTCTATTAAAAAAATTATCTATCTTTTAGGTTGGGTATTTTTATTGGATACCTCATTTTTGGTTTTCCCGTGATTTCTAACTCCTAACTAATTATTTCCACTAAGTACTTTATTAGAGTAAGGGTTACAAAATTCCTTTTACCCATGTATGCTTTGACCCTTTGAATTCTATTGATGCCTTTGTATAATTTTTTAGAGTTATAAATTCACCCTTCCCTTCACTTTTGGTACCTATCATAAGGTATTCTCAACTCCAAATATTTAACATTCTAAAGCCTAATTATTGCCTTTTCAAAATCACTTGTTCGAAATTCCACATTCTATATACCCTAATGGTAAGAGTTCCTCATTATCCCTAATCCATGATTCCCTAACCAAAGACATAAGTATCTACTATCCTAAGATCTTTCACCTACCCCTTCCACCATCTTGAAGGTAATTTATGACCATATTTGATGCCTTAATTAATAGAATAGGTTTTTTGCTGAACAAAATACATTATTCACTAAATGAAGGTAGATTTACAAATTATTTCGAGTGATAACTTTGAAAATAGCTTGGATTTTTATTTATGATCTAGTGATGACTTCTACAAGTACCAAAAATTATTAGATCATACCCATTATTTTTGTTAATTTTATAGGTGTGTGTATGCAAATGAATCAAATAAAATAACATTAAATTCAATTCAACACTAAAAAAAATCACATGCAAACATTTTATTGAGTTGAATATAATTTTTTTCTCATTGTAATGTGGGCGATCAATTCAGCAACATAAAATTAGCATTGCTTGCACCACAAATTGATAGAATTTTTGATGTATGAATGTTTCTTGATTGATAATGAGAGATGGGTTTGTGTAGTGTAGTAAATTGTATCCCAATATAATTTAATACTCTATTCTAGGCTCTACTTTAGTGTGCCTTCTCTTGGGTCATTTTAAGTCCATTTAGGCCTCATGCTATCCTATTGTTGTCATATGATAATATTGAGACCAAATCATATATCCTAAGTCATGATACTCAACCACCACCTTCTCTAGTCCTTGATTGAGAGGACTAGGTCACCCAATGCCCTAGTTTAACTAGACTAGGCCACCCTAACTAATCTCCATCTAAGTGTAGTATATTGACACAAACAACTTATAGTGTCATAAAATTGTGACCCTAGCAATTTTTGACTGAATTAGGGTCCTCACGCACGCAAGATCAAATCCTCTAGCCTGATCAGAGATCGGAGATTGCTCAACCCTCGGAAACAACTTCTTTCTTGGCCTCTGCATCACCCCATCTGCACTCTTCCCTAGAGTAAGGGGTAGGATAGGGGCGTGGTGCCACTGTCCTCCCTAGGATAGGGGCATGTCTCCCTTGTCCTCTTAGGACAAGAGTGTGGTGCCCCTTTTCCTGCCCTATTTTAGGGCAGGACCCTTCCTAGGGTTGCATTGTTGGTTGTGCATTGGGCGGGAAACTCCCCCGATGTCGGCCTGTGACAAAAATCAAATCCACTAACATGTATTTAAGGGGAATTCATCCTCTCATTTGCATAAGTTGAAGTTGGATAAATTGAAGTTCCATAAGCAATCGAGAATTCAAGAGCATTCGAGTAGTCAAGCATTCTTTTCCAGCATTGAGCATTCTCAAGTCTCCCTTAAAGGCTAGGTGTTGCATTCAAGTCAAGGATTCAACCATTGAAGAGGAGATTTATTTCAACATTCAATTCCACACAAGCACTTCTATCAACATTGCTATCACAACCTCCCTTGAGGTGATTTACAATTCAGTCTTTCATTTATAGCTACTTGCAAGTACTTTCTTTCATTACTTGGTTAATTCCAAAACTGGGGTTTGACCTAAAGGAAAACCCCCAATCCCAACCCATTTTCCTCTCTTTTTTGTGTGTAGGTTGTAGGTGCGTAGTTGTACTTTCAGATTCGGGCTCCGTTTGCAGAGGCGGAAAAACCCTTTTCATTTCGCGGATTTTTCGGAGGACCGTGTACATTCCCACCTCGATCCGGACAACTTTTCCTCAAATTCGCAAGGCGACTTTGTCTCGACATATTACTACTAGATCCAGGTGCACAGCTTCATCCCATATTCTGATCTTAAGTTATAATCAGTTCTTTGTCACTTTTGCACTACATAATTCAATCGATTCCTTTCCATTTCAAATAAGGAAGAGGGGATCAACTTATCATTCTCATTTCATTTAGAATTCAATCTTCATCTCTGAAGGTTGAATCTAGTGAATTACCCTCTCCTCTTCCAAATGTAACATGGTGAAAAGTGTTTGAAGGGTAATCAATAGTGAAACTCTCATCTCTCCTTGGAGGGAAAGGGTAGTTTTCCTCTTGATCTATCATTCATCATTTTTCAACATTACATTTTGGTGAACCCAAAATCTTGTATGCTTTCCTTTGAACAAAATTGCATATTTTTCATTTACAAAGTTTCAACTTTTTGTAAACTTAGTGGTTAAATAATTCAAAACCCTAGTTTTTAAATTTAAAATTGAACTTGTAATTTATAAAAATTGCTTGTGGTTATCTTAGATCTGAAAATTGTTTGTTTGTCAAATTCAATTTCCTCATTGTCTTGTTCAATTTTTAAATAAAATTTATAAAATTAAGAGGTTACTTGTTAACCGTAATTTTCAAAAATCATCTTGAACTTGTGCAAAAATTGGATTTCCATTTAATTTTCTGATTTCTGATTGTTCTCAAATTTGTCTTCATTCCTACAATTCAAATTTTCAAATTTCCCCCTTTTTCCCAAAATTTAACATTTAAAATTAAGTGGTTAGGTCATAAAACCCTAATTTTCAAATTTAATTGGATTTTGTGCAAATTTCAAATCAATTTCATTTACATTCAGATTTCTACACATTTTCCAAGGTGTCCCTATCAATTAGGTTTGACCTTTTTTAAAATTGCAATTCAATTCCTCTTTTTCTTCAAAACCCTAATAGGGTCCTATTTTTACTTTTGCGCCTTCATTTCACCCATCTAGAGGTCGTAAAATTCATCAATTTTTGAGGGTTAGCTTTGAAATCATCGTAATATTCATCCCTGAAAATTTCAAAAAAAGTTGATTGGACCATGTGTGTTCTTGCCACAGTCCTCGACTTTTTTCCCAAAATTTTGGGAGACTTTTATGATTATATTTAGTAGCCTAAATCCAGATGATTGGCTGATTTTGTCAATTTTTGATCCCTCTAGAATCAGAAATACCTCCAAAATTCAATATTTCAAATTTCAAGAATTTTTTTTTTAAATTAAGAGGTTAATTGTAGTCTACCCTGATTTTAAAATTAAGTGGTATTCCCTTGGCCCTAATTTTAAATTTTCAATTTCCTTTCATTTTTGGAAATTGTGTCATCCTCTTCCCCCAACAAAATTCAAATTGTGTAATCATTATTTTCTTAAATTTTGCGTTACGTAATTTGTAAGCTTTGTTCCGAAATTCAAAATTCAAATTTTCCCTCTAGTGCATGAGTTTTACCATTATTAGTCCTACTTATACTATCCCCATTAGATGAAGCATTAGAATTAAGGCTTCCCAAGGTTTAATTACCAAGGATATGGAGCCTAATTTGGGTGACTTCTTTAATGAGGATCATGCTAATTCTTCCCATCCTAATCATGTCCCTATTCACCCCATTAATGAATCCCATATGACAAAAAAGAAGTTTTAACTAGGGTCTCTATAGATCAACTTTCCACATTGGACAATCAATTTGATAACTTTCAACAATGGATGTCCCAAGAATACCCTAATAGTGAAGCTCTTCCATTAATTGAAGACCTTAAAACACATGATTCAAAGTGAATGGAATTGATATATTGCATGGCATTGTACATATTGTTGATTCTAATGTCATGCCTATCAAGAGTTGTGTTGAAACCCTAGGTTATTCACAACCTTCAACACAAGTCAATCCTTCAATTCCTTTGACTACTCCTCTTACTAGTATTCCTACTTTTACCTCCAACATCATGGTTACTTCAACTCAAAATATCATTCCTACAACCATTGGTCATGGGGGCAATCCCTCTTCTTCATTTAATTCTCCATCCTTACCTATGTCTTCCATGAGTGTTCCTATTATTCCTCAACCAATTAGTGTGACACAAGGGGGCAATTCCTTCAACAACTTTATTCCTTCTTTAAGTGTCCCTTTTCCTACCCAACCATCACCCATGCCTACTTATCATAATGTCCCACCACCTTATTCTTAGTCCATGCCTTCTTTCAATAACATCACACCACCTTCTCAATCAACTATGTCTAACATCAATTCTTTTACCGAAGCGACAATTAACAATCTTGCTCAAACCGTGTCTTCCTTACAACAAAAAATTGCTTCTATGAGTCAATCCAAGTTTAGTGTGCCCACCTTTGATGTTGCGATCCCACTTTCTCTTGATATTGTTAAAGTTGTGCCACCTAAACATGTTGAGATACCTCAATTGGAACTCTATAATGGAAAAGGTGATCCTCTTATGCATGTCAAAATATTTCAAACTTTGTGTATTGATTTTGCTTATGATCAAAGATTGCTTGCAAAATTGTTTACAAGAACACTAAGAGATAAGGCTTTACAATGGTATTGCTCTTTGCCTTCTTATTCCATCACTTCTTTTCAACAATTAGAAAATGCTTTCATCCAACAATTTCAAAACAATATTGGTCCTAAAATCACTTTGACTAATTTAATGCATTGTAAACAATGTGTTAAAGAAAAAGTGACTAATTTCATTGGTAGATATAAGAATTTGTGTGCTCAAATTTCTTTTCATGTACCTGATAATGATATTCAAAGAATTTTTATTTCTAATTTACAAAAAGATATCAGGGAAAAGCTTCTTTTGTCTGAGTTTACTTCTTTTCCATAGTTGTGTGCAACACTCCACAATTATCAACTGGTTGTGAGTCAAATAGATCAATCCGCTCCTATGGCTCCGAGTGATAAGGGCGAGAGTGTTCAACAACCATTTGCGAAGTTCAAACCAACAAAAAGATTCATCAAGTTCAATGATGAAATCAACAACCACAATGTGAATGCTACAACAGGCGTGCCTTCTATTTCTAAATTTTCCAAAGAGAAAGACAATTTACTTCCTTGAATGAATCTTTACATAGTATTATGTCTCAGTTGTTACACAAAAATGTCATCAAACGTCCTCCTATAAAATAAATTGATCCTTCTAAACTTGCATCCCCTTATTTTGATAACAATTCCTTTTGCCAATTTTATCATCATCCTGGTCATGATACTGGGAAATGTTTCACATTGAATAATAAGATTCAATACTTGATTGATAACAATACTATATCTGTGGCAGGTATGAATGATAAAGGGAATAAATTAGGTGTGAATGATAATGTGGTTGTGAAGTTATTTGATGGCTTCTCTTGTCCTACCATGGGCTCTATCACTCTTCTTGTTGAAGTTCATACTAAATCCATGGATGTTCACTTTGTTATCATACCTTCTTCTGAGCAATTTTGTGTAAAGTTGGGATATCCTTGGCTATCTTCCATGAAGGTTATGGCTTCTCCAATCCATAAATGTCTGAAATTTCCTCACAATGGAGAAATCATAACTGTGAACCATAGCTTATTTCGTCCATCCAAAAGAAGCCCAGGTGTTCCTATTGATTTCTTTTGGCCTAAATAATTTCAATCTCTTCCATCAAGGATCGAACCTCTTTTTCAATCTTATCAAAAATGGAAGAAAGATATGATCTTATCCTTAATTCAACCTAGATCCCCAACACTTGACATTCCTATTATTCTTCAAGATGAGGTTCTTCCCCTCACGGATAGAACTAATCTCCCTCCTAAGGAAGATCTTCAACCTGTACCTATGGATGTGACTTTACCTTCTCTTAAGGAGAACAACAATATTCTTCCTAAGGCAGATGCGAGCACCAGCAGAGAGGGGGTGTTCAGTTCAGGTCACTTTCGGACCTTCAGCCGACCAATCTTTTGCAACTATAATCAGGTTGTAGGGGATCCAGTGTTCCAAGTGGAATCAACAGCTTACCTGCATGTACCGCAATGTTGTTGGGCCTATCCATTCAATAGAAATGGATTTGAAGGTTCTCCTCTTGTTCAACCTAAAAAACCTCAACCTAAACCTTCCATTATGAAGGAGTGAAACATTCCTATTTTTCAAGCATTCCTCCTCCTTCTCAGCCTTCCACTAAGACTCGATGGAATCATTGTGCGAGAGAACATCAATGAAGACGTCATGTTCGAGCTTGTGAAGCTATCCATCAAAATACCCAATCTCCTTAGACTCCGATAGTTGACATGATTTCCTTTTCTCCTAAGAAAGATGTTTAACCTACATCTCCAAATCATAAGTTGCACAAAACATGTGATGGTTTTACTCCTATTCATGTTCTTGCTCCTCTTTTTCTAAAGTTTGATGAAGAAATGGGTGAAAATGTTATTGATAATGGCAATACAACTCCTAATGCTTCTGATAGTAAGTATGAGTATGTTTATGTGGACAAGCATTTATCAACTGAATTTTCACAAACCTTAATCCTAGCTTCTAGAATCAAACAAAGTGACTTACAACATGAGCATAGCCCTTGTTTGGATCTTGTGATAGCTCCATCTATTGTGCTCGATGTCTCTCCTCTAGCATGTTGCTCATCTTCCCAAAATAGTGATCAGCAAGATCAAGAGGGAGATGTCATGCTAGATTAGAAATATTAGCACTGCAAATATTTATCTCTCATTTCTTTCTCTTTTGTGACCATTCTTCTATGTGTATTCCTGTTCTTTTATTGTTCCCTTAATGTCTACTTGGGGATGATGCAAAGCATTGAGATCTTTTCTTGGTCTCTTTCGTGTTGACTTAAAAGACATCCTCTCTTCCCTTTCTTCTAAGGTAGTGTCCTTCTTTGGGGAATGACGACTATTATATGTATATACATACATGATACACATGAGTTATCATACAACATACTAACCTTGAGGAAAGCAACACTACCTCATGTTTTGTGTTCATTATCCTTGGGTTTATTCCTTGATTGGGGGCTAAATCCTCGTGATAACATGCTCCCTCCTTCTCTCTCTCTTGGGTGTATCCTACCTTAAAGCAATCACTCCCGATAAGGCGTGTGCAATCTCTTTAATGTGGGGGCATACAATCCGCTCATATTTTCCTTCTTTGATACTTAGAATTACTTAGTGAACTCAATTTTATTTTATAATCTTCGGTTTCCTTGCTTTCATGACTCATAGTGAAGGACACTTTTCTACTTGCAGTCATGGTTCTCCTCTTCTCGATCTTCCCTTTTACTTTGTCAATCGAAGTCGTAAGATCCTAAGTCCATTGGGGGCTTGGCACATCTTGCCTCCCTGACATAGTAAAAGTCTTTTAATCTGGTTTCCTTGTACTTTATTGACAATATTGGCGTACTCTTATACTCCTGCTAAAGTGGGGGCTAAATGTAGTGTCATAAAATTGTGACCCTAGCAATTTTCGACTGCATTAGGGTCCTCACACACACGAGATCAAATCCTCTATCCTGATCGGAGACTGGAGATTTCTCAACCCTCAAAAATAGCTTCTTTCTTGGCCTTTGCATCACCCTATTTGCACTCTGCCCTAGAGAAAGGGGTAAAAAAAGGATGTGGTGCCACTGTCTCCCCTAAGACAGGGGTGTGGCGCCCCTTTCCCTGCCCTATTCTGGGGCAGGACCCTTCTTAGGGTTGTATTGTTGGTTGTGCATTGGGTAGGAAACTCCTTTAATGTCGGTCTGTGACGAAAATCAAATCCACTAACATATATTTAAGGGGAATTTGTTCTCTCATTTGCATAAATTGAAGTTGCATAAGCAATCAAGCATTCAAGAGCATTCGAGGATTCAAGCATTTTTTTCTGTCATTGAGAATTCTCAAGTCTCCCTTCAAGGCTAGGTGTTGCATTCAAGTCAAGGATTCAACCATTGAAGAGGAGATTGATTTCAACATTCAATTCCACACAAGCACTTCTATCAACATTTCTATCACCACCTCCCTTGAGGTGATTTACAATTCAGTCTTTCATTTACAACTACTTGCAAGTACTTTCTTTCATTACTTGGTTAATTCCAAAACTGGGGTTTGACCTAAAGGGAAACCCCCAATCCCAACCCATTTTCCTCTCTTTTCTATGTATGGGTTGTAGGTGTGCAGCTGTACTTTCAAATTCGGGCTCCATTTATAGAGATGGAAAAAGCCATTTTGTTTTGCGGATTTTTTGGAGGACCGTGTACATTCCCACCATGGTCCGGGCATTTTTTCCTCAAATTTCCAGGGTGACTTCGTCTCGACATATTACTACCATACAGGTGCACAGCTTCATCCCATGTTCTGATCTTAAGTTATAATCATTTCTTTGTCACTTTGCACTACATAATTCAATCAATTCCTTTCCATTTCAAATAAGGAAGAGGGGATCAACTTATCATTCCCATTTCATTCAGAATTCAATCTTCATCTCTGAAGGTTGAATCTAGTGAATTCTCCTCTCCTCTTCCAAATGTAACATGGTGAAAATTATTTGAAGGGTAATCAATAGTGAAACTCTCATCTCTCCTTGGAGGGAAAGGGTAGTTTTCCTCTTGATATATCATTCACCATTTTTCCACATTACACAACTCAATACATACAACTCAATGGGCCAATGGATCCCTTATCAAGCAGCCTACTAACTCAAATAGACTCATTTAATTATCAATTAGGGAAGTGTAAAATTGTGATGTGTTTGCACTATATGTGCACTATGGAAGACTCTAAGCTATTCTATCAATTGTGTATACAAAAATAAACTAAAATCAATAAGCTAAATTGAAAACATAATATTTCTTAAAGTTAATCTAACTAGACAATTTTTGTTGTGGGTGACTAGTTAAGTGATACAACAATGGTTGTAGGTGTTTTAGAACTACTAGGCTCAACTATGTTGCAACACAACTTATTCTAAGAACTTATTATTAACTCTAAATCATCTTAAATAGAAATCTAAACTACTATAGAGTCTTAGTGTACCTCAAGTGGCCCTTACTTGACTAGCTATAATCTTAGTTATTAGCATTTAGTCTACATGCTTCATTTTTGTAATTCATCTTCTTATTGAAAATCAAAGAGATTGTACATGGATTGATATTAGACTTGCTAAATGAATAAAGACACTAAAAAAAGACTTGGCAACTAATCGGTTACTTTCCTCTATCAACTTAGACAAGATATAACGTTTTTAGATAAAATCCTAGAGTTGGATTAATTACAAACTCAACAAATTGTAACAAATATAAATTATCCCACAACAACAAGGAGATGACTTATTCTTCAGCAAACAAAAATAAAGTATAATTAAATGGATTTGAGAGTATATTAATCCTCTTCAAACTCTTGCAACATCAAAGTACAATTACAACTAGAAACATGTAGAAACATGTCACAATTATTATGAACCATGTCCTTATTGTTTCACAATGTTATCCTTGTTCATATGATTGCATTTGATCCTAACCCATGACATCAGTAACAAGCAGAAAATTTAAAATAAAACAAGAACCAAATTCCCCAATTGTTGCCTCTAATCTCGCCACTTTTTACTCATTCAACTTTTACTAAAAAATGCTCCCTCACATTTGTGACTTTCCTAAAACACTTTCTAGGTTATATGCTCCTACTATTCATATATCCAGATCATTTTGAAAATATAGATTTCATTTAAAAACAAGGGAGATATCCCTATTTTACTAAAACTTCTTTTTTGATTTTTTTTGCACTTTCCAACAATAGATATATGTTGACAACTGTCAACTTATTTTTCTCCTTTTCAACTACATGAATGAGTCAATCCTTCCACAAATGACATGCTAATTCTTTGAAAAATAATTGACATTTAATAATCACCATTCTGTTGGCATATGATGAAGCGGTGATAATGTATGTTGTCATTGATGTCAATAAGTGAACAGGTATATGGTACTCAAGCAGGTGAACCGGTATAAACTGGTGTGAAGACTGGAAGTGGCTATAGTCAACCGAGATGGAGTGAATCAGTGTCGTGGTTCATAGTTTGGGGTTCACAGTTTGACTACCGGTTTGTAGTCTTAGTTCAACTCAAGGGTTTCCGGTTTGGCGATCTGACTTGTGCGGTGCAACCGATGATATTCTGTGATGAGTTAGTTAGGAGATTAGGATGAGATCAAAATGCCATGTCAGCTTGTGCATGTGAAGAATCTCTTTGAGGATCTTGTGCATGAAGAGTGAATGCATTAAATAGCTACCTCGGGAATGTGTGTTTCTCTTAGTGGTGTGTGAAGAACGCGTGATGGGTTACTGACTTCCAAGTGTGGTGAAGATTGGATGATGCATAACGACTTGAGATCTTTCTCAGATTGTTCTATTCTATGCAATGAATTTTAACATTCAGGATCAGACTACTTGTAACTAAAAACCTAAATGTGTAGGGTTTAGGGTTTATGTTACCGACCTAATTGTTGTCTATAAGGTAGATGATGTTTGTTATTGTTTGTGTTGGAAAAAGTTGTTTTTATGTCTCTGTTGAAGACATGATACTTGCCGAACTAGAGTGAGGAGTCTGCAGAGTGTGATTGCAGAAGAGAAAAACTAAAAAGGATCTGCCTTAGAAAAGTAGTGCTATTATCAGATCGAAGTCTTACCTGTTATCTTCTAACCATTTCAATAGAAGGAAAATCCCTTGACCGGGTAGCTTTAACAGGCTTGTTGGAAATCCTCTAACCAGGTGACTCAAGTTCACTGAGTTCTTTAAATCCTCTAGCGAGGTAACCTTTAACAGGGTTTCAACCTTTAACAGGGTTTATAGCCATCCCTTAACCGGGTGATCCCTAACAAAATTGGTTCCTAATAGCACCTTATTGTAAATTCTTTAACCAGACTAGGCTCCTAACAGAGCGGACTTCAAAAGAGTTCAAAAACAAGCTTGTGGGTATTCATCCCCACCGTGGTTTTTCCCATTTGGGTTTCCACATAAAATTTGTGTCATGGGCTGTGTATTTTTCATGTGATGATTGAGTAGTTTTTGTTCAGTTGTATATGCATGCAGAGCTAATGGTTGTGATATTACTAATGCAACTCATGCATGATCAAACTGGTAAAATAGCTATCTAGATTTGGAAATTGTTGGATGCTATTTGATGTACTTTTCTTTTACCAGTTTAGCTGTCTGAAGTATTTGTGTTAACCGGTATTTCTATTGTTAAGTATAGTGATATAGACAACTGGTTATCTTTGTTCAGAGAGTGTCAAAGTATTAAAGCAACTTTTTGTCTATACTGATTCACCCCCCCCCACTCTCAGTACTGGTTAGAGTATTAGTTGTTCATCATTATTCATCACATTCATCATAATATATTATCATATTTTAGCATTAACTAGATAGACATACAAATTCTTGTCAATAATCATTAATCATAGTTAATGCTTCATAGAATCAAGGTAAAGGAGACAAGTGTATTTGAATGGTACTATAAACATGGGGTAAAGTGTAATACTAATGATATAAACATGATGATTTATAAGCTCATCACTCCCCTAGTTAAATTATTTCTTGTCCTCAAGCAAGGGATAAACATTAGTTAATTAGGAAGGCTACCAACTTGAGATCCTATGATATCATATCCTTTATTATTCATCAAGATAGAAACATTACTATTTTTCCATATTCTCTTAGCATCTTCTCTCTTTAATCCATTCTTGAGATATTAAGAATAAATTTTTTTATAGTTATTTCATAAACATGGAGTATTGAATGATGATTAAGACATTTTTTCATTACTTTCCACCATAATAAGGCCTTCATAAATTGTATACTCTTTTTTCCCACTTATGATTGTTCTATTCTTTACATTTCTTGATTGCAACTCTATCACCTTTTCATTTCATTTGACATAAACTTCAATTATTCATAGACCCTATCATGCATGTGTATTTGATCATTATGGAGGACTACCTTCGACATGATTATGGTTCATTTCCTCTTTTTTTATCTATTGTCTCCTTAAATATTCTTGTCATTACTTTATACCATCTCAACTCTTTAAACGGCCTCTTAGCACATGTTCTTTTTATTCTCTTGAAACTTCCTTCAAGATTGTCTTTAAGAGCTTTAATATGTCTTTGAATCATTTTTTTTCATATCACACCTTATACTTGTCAAGCATGTTTGATATGTCTTCACTCTTTCATAAGACCACTTCCTTTTCCACTTAGGATTGTCATCATTCCCTCCCATGCTCATTTTCACTACACACATGTCTAAGTTGTATATTATCATTAATATTCTCCTTTTATTTTCCTTAGCATCTCAGTAGACTTTCCCTTAATTATCTTGTCATGTCCATGATTGTCATACATCCTTTGGTAGAGACTACGCTATCTTCTTTTATGTGTTTAGAGTACTCTTCACTATATAATTTTAAGGAAATATGTCGTGACTATCTTTTTTTACTTGTTGACCATTAAGGCGCTCATAATTATTTACCTTTATTATAAATTCCATTAAAAAGAGTTGTCTTTTATCATTTGATGTTCTTTCCCATTTCCCTTCACTTTGTCATTCTTGTTTTGGTATAGCTACCCCTAAATACTTTTATCTTTTGCCACTTTAAGGCAATAATGGCAAAGAGGAAGAAATAGAAAAACATGTTAAATGAATCAAACATAGTCATGAATGTAGCCAAGGAAGGTAGGAAAATATACAATCAAGGTTATCCTCCCATGGTCTAGGACAACAATACAAGGCATGTAGTTGTCCCCAACTGAAAAGTGATTTTTCCTTAAACGCCAATGTATGGATGAGGGTGGCAAAATAAATCAGTTATGAAGCATATAAATAGAACAATGATAATTAATTAACATATTGTAATTCATATGTACTTAATTAACTAAAAATGAGAAATATTACTAATAAATTGGAATCCTAAATGTAAGTACTACTTGTGATGTAGTGAAAAGATACAAACTTAGTGAATAGATGAATGTACTAGTCCCTCTAAGAGTGTTGCATATTTAACTTCAATAGTTGTTGTAGGTTTCCTACAGGTTGATATAGGTTGGTTGTTTAATCACATAGAAATTATTGTGACTTGATTGTTCAATCGCACAACAATTGATGCACTTTGATTGTTCAATCACACAACATTTGTTGTAGGATGGATGTTCAATTACATGACATTTATTGTGGGCAACCTAGGCAATTGTTGCAGGCCTCTTGGGTACTCATTGGTAGAAAAATTAAATCCATCCAATGACTTCTAATACAACTTTCGATGCAATCCATTTACCATTTAATATAACATGACTAGATCAATTGGACAACACCATTTGGATACAAATTCTTAATATCATAAAGACTTGAAATTTTTTGACAACATATGATAAGACTCTCTTTCACAACTAAATACATGGCCCGTGACCTTGAAAGATAAGTGACCTTGAAATATGACCAACTAACTAACTATATGAACCTCTAAAATAGTCATTTAAACAAGAAAAATTGGGGAACCAACTACATTAGATGACACATAACTAACTATGATTCAATATTTGAAGAAAAAAAAATCTAAAATATTATGCAACAACATTTATTAAATAAAAAACCTATCGTAACCTACACTAACTAGAAAAAATATTTGATCAAACAAAACTATTGACTGGTTCTATGAAATAGCTACCTTTCCTCAACAACTTACAATACTTCACATATTTATGAGCAACCAAAAAATTATGCAGCATATGTAAAAAACTAAATAAACAACTACAATGTTTTTTGAAAGACAAAATAAAACTCATTTACTACTGTTAAACCCACGACGAGACTGAGAGGGGAGTGAATCAGTCCATAACACTTTAAATCTGACCTAACTAATATTAAATAATATTTAAAAAACAACACTATTTAAAACATCAAATATCAACACATAAGTTACACCAAATTTACATAGAAAACCCAATTAGGGAAAAACCACCATGAGAATTGTACTCACAATATAAATACAATTGATCACAAAGTTTTAGGCTTATTGCCAAGGAACAACATGCACCTGATGAAATTGCAAAACTAACCTGTGCACTATCTTAGGGAAAGATACATGGACTTGCACAACTAAAGAACAATACTTTAAGGCAAGGTATAAAAGAGGCTGCCAAGAGACCCGTTGTCTTTTGGCAACAAAAAGAATAGCACAACTAATATGAGAAGAATCTCCTAAATATGAAATTATCCTTGAACTTTTATTTCAAGCGACCAACATCATGGCAAACAATCTGATAACCACCACTACCATAACACATTGTCTCACTCAATATATCCCCTTCAATGCTCTTCATGAACTAAACTTCACACATCCACGGTATCAAATCTACTTTAATATCATTCAAATTTGCTTCTCATCAATTCACAGTATATCCCATACACAACTCATACATCTACACTCCTTAAATATAGGTTAGATCATCAAAAACCTAATTGAGGATCGACCATAGTTAGAATAAACAATATTGCACAAAATAAGTCACCCAAACCAAAAATACTCAAGGCAGTCCACTCCAAGAGAAAGAGGAGACCCAAAAGCATCACAATAAATCCTTCGAGGTTAAATCCAATGATATTCACACATTGACACATCCACTGAAATCACCACCAAATGTAACATGTAGATAAACAATAAGACTTATCACTTGGTCGACCAGAAGACATCTTCCAATGCAAATTACCTAATGCGGATCTCTAGACACCATGGTGAGGCCCATGGAAACATTCTAACTTAACCTCCAATGCATAGATGGATAAAAAGGCATGATCTAAACAAGATATTCAAATCAAGGATACATTGAACACTAAAAATACCAAGCATAATCCAACACAACTCAATTCTAAAACAAAAACACCACCATAGAACTAAGCCGAAATAATTTACTAACCAGATCAACATGCCCACAAAACACAACACAAGATTCCACATATCTGGAAGCCATCAAAGACTTTTTGAAATAGTCTAGCAAACAACCTTATTGTTAGAGATCAATAACAACAAACTTTTGTAATACACAAACCAGATAAATTGAACATTCAACCACCAAAGCATTAAAAACTCTTTCCTAAACACATTAAGTACTCTTTCCTACAAATTGAACTCACCATATACTCCATAAAATCAACAAACTCAACAGTAACACCAGTTAGAAAAACCTGCAACAATACACAACCATATTTGGACCAAACTCTATCTGAAACACCAAGTTTGGCATCAATGACAACACAACTCAGATATCAACAAACAACTCAGACTTCTAATAACTACTTCATGTTGACAACATATATTGTTGTTTTGAAGGGCATGATTAATCTTAAATCATTCTTCTTCAACTGCAACTACATATTCAACTTCATCTTCAATTGTATCTTCATACTTGGGTGCAAACATAACTTTTGACTTTTTTTGCATCCATCTTAGATGGATGTCTGGTGGGATATCCTTGTGAGAAGAACAAAATTTTTAACCCTCCTTGTTTGTTTTGTGTTGCTGGGTTGCTTCTTTATCCTCTTGTTAATTTGTAAAGTCCTTTTTGTGTGACTAATTTAATAAAATCATAAAAAAAATTGCACTATGCTCATGCTTCTCATGATTTTGCTTTGCCAAATATACTCATGTAGCATCTAATGTTGATTAAAACACCTCTAACTCATCCCAAAATTGGTCTTCAACTTCTTCCCTACTTTTCTACATGGGAGGATTGATTCTAACTTCACGGTAGCTCTCTTCTTGAAGTAGAAATTTTAATTTGATATCACATTAATCTTGACCAAAAACCTCGTGTATGTTAACTTCTTCATTTTTCAAAACATGGGTGTCCCCATTTACCTCCTCATATTCAAGTACCTTGTCATATTCATTTTTTCATGATTCAATAACTGTTATATTGTCATTAATTATTGAACAAAATTCTTCTATGATGCTATAGAACATGTCTTCATTGATTTCCAACTTACTCTCTTGAATCATATCCATTTGCTCCTTTAAACAAGATAGACTAACACCCTATCAAACTTATTAGCTTCTTCCTTGTAGTGTCCTAAATTGTACCCGATGCATTTATGACACTTGTGCATGACGCCTAAGGCATTTATGATGACCCTATGATCGAAATTGTAACATTTTGTCATCGTAACGCCTCATTCCAAGGATCACTGCCTAGCACTGTCAACCCTTTGGAACCTATTATCGATGGATGACAACATGTGTAGTACCCCTCCTCGGTCAGACTCTTTTGGTATTTATGTTTGACTTCAGTTGACTATTCAATGGAACATTATTATATATTGATTCAGATTTTATGCGATGTGATTTCATGATTTATCTGGATTTGTTGTGTATGATTTTATGCAGTATCTCAGTGCTTATGATTAATGTTATTTTTATGGATCATTATCATGGACTGACACTTTTACCTTATATGTGCGATGCATTATTTATATGTTGTGTTTTTGCATGTGTTTGGGATGCGAGGGGATGATTTTCCTTCAGTCACTCCAGTGAGACAGGGAACGTCACGATTCTCTTTCATCGATGTGTGTGTCGTGTCTGTTTATATATTTGTCTCTATGCATGTGTGGTTTTTTGGTGCAGGACATTGCAGGTACTAGTACCAAGTAGGTACGGGGTATCAACTCCTCCTGGTTTCACAGCTCTGAGCGTGCCTTATATGTCTGATGGGAGTGGAGGAGATAGTTGTTGGACCCTAACTTGATCACAGTCACACTCATGTGAGTGTTGTCAGTCGGTCGTCTTTTCCGTTTGACTGGTATGCGAGTCAGAGTGCTTTAGTGTTTCGTCTTGTGAGTCATCTTTTGAGAATTCCTCGTTTTGCTTGTTTTCATTTATTTAAATGGTTATTTAATTGAGTGAATGATGCTATATTTATGTTGGCGTAATTAGTTGATTATTATGCTCATAAGTCTATTGATTTAATTAAATGAATGAATTGCTAGAATTAAATGGTTAAATTGGCTTATTTTATTGTGATTAGTTGTATTAATATTTTGTGGAAGGAAATAAGTATTTGCCTTGCCATTTAAATGTTGAATGCTTATGTTGAAAGAAAGTATCTTGGAAAATAGAAAATGAATAAAAGCTTTTTCCTTTTACCTATCCATTTGACTTTTGTATTTTATTTGTTGGAAAAGAATTGCTTATGGATAAAAGGTAAATTTGATTGTTTTTACTTTTTTAAAATAATTTAATCTAATTGGTAGAAAAAAACTTTTAACCTAGAAAATTTAGGTTGAAATATTTTTGTTTTCCCATATATTCCGGAGAGTTCACAGGAAGAGGAGCAAAATTTTGAAGGATAAATTTGGAAAACCATTCTGGAAGAGGAGCTCGAATTAGATTTGGTTTGCAAGAATTGAGATTCTTCCATCATTTTGCTTCCTAGTTTGCCTAAAGGTTGGATAATCTCTTCTTGTTTTGCTATTTAATTTTTGAATGTTTTAGTTGCTTCCTATGTGTTGAAAAATGTAAATCTCTTTGTAAATTCTTGTTGAAAGATTGGAATGGAAGAAAGAGTGTTTGTTATTGATGATTTTGTTGAATTCATATCAAATGGTTGCATATGGGAAAGAAATGGTTCATCTTTCTATTTGTTGTTTGTTATTTGTTCTTGAAAATCAAGTTCTTGAATTATCTCTTCTATTTGGGATAGAAATAATTATATTTAGTTTGTTGTGTGCTTTCTAGTATCTATTTGCCCAAGAATTGGGGCTTATGTTGGCAAAAAATGGTTATTGATCTCTTGCAAGATACAAGGAATTCTTCCCGTGTAATGGAAGTGAGGAAATTTATCATAATTCTTCTCGTATCTTTTAAATTCTTTTATTATTGCCTAAATATTTATTTAATTGGGGCTCTTATGTGATTTTATTCACCATTTACCTTCTTGGTAAATATCCTTTCTTAGTTTTGGGTTTTGGCACTGTGTGAGTGTGCCCATGAAATGAACAGGGGAGGTTTTATTTTGTGATTTATATTGTTTGTATAGAAATTTATTTTATTTAATTGTTAAACCTTACCCACGTGGTGGGCTAGCCCCACCACGCAGGATGGTAGTGTCTGGCTACCCACAGGTAGAAACACTACTGGTCGGCAATGCTTCTACACAGTAGCAGCACTACCGGTCGGTAGGGCTACTACGCGGTAGCAACACTACCGGTAGCAGTACTACCGGCAGGTAGTGCTTGCTGCTCCGGTAGCACTGCTACTGGTTGGTAGCAGCACTATCGGCGGTAGTGCTTGCTATCGACGGTAGCAGTACTACCGGCAGGTAGTGCTTGCTGCTCCGGTAGCAGCACTACCGCGGGTAGGCTTTAGCCCTTGCATGCCTTTGTACCCTTCGCGGTACAATTTATTTTGTGTCATTGATTTAATTTTATAAAACACAATAAATTTTAAAGTTGGTTTTAAAAGTTAAATTTTAAATGGTAATTTATTAAGTGATTTTTATCTTGATTTAATAAATTTATTTATTGAAATCAAGGCTTGAATATTAACTTCGAATTAGAAATTTTGGATGTATTTTGAAAATAGATTATATGTTTATATAATTCATATTGTTATTTGGTTGAAAAATTAATATGGATTTTATTTTATAATTGGTGTATTGAATTTGGAAATTAAATAGAAGTGAATGTTGTATAAGGGTGTTTTATTTAATTTTCAATCAATGAAGTCACAAGTGCTTATGATGCTGATTTTCTCAAAGATTGTCTGAGTGCAGACTTAGTGAAATTAGCTTTCCTTGCAAAGAGTTATATTTGTGTTATTTCTCATCTTTGGTTCAGTTGTCCTGTAGTGGCGTATTTGACTATTTTGACCAAGTGATATATGATGATCTCGTTGTCTTAACCATGTAGTGTCTTTGCCTTGTGGTTAACCAAGAGTCAATATGTCCTTGTTTTGACCACTTGTATTTGGATAGTGGTGTTATGGTTGTCTGTTTCGCCATAGGGTCCTTGTGGAGTGACCATGTTTGCTTAGTGTCCTTTGAGATAATGGCTTTTGAGTGGGGGCCATGCCCAAAGTGGATGGCAGGATAGCCCCTTGGAAGTCAACTAATAAGCGATAATCTAATAATTTGATTAGGAGATGGGTACTTTATAACATTATAAAGATATTGTACCCCGTGCATGGTTGAGTGCCCGTATAGGCTCAAGGTGTACTAGGAAGGCCTGGAATGGCTAACCGACCACCTTGTCATCATGAAGGGTTGGTAGGGTCCACATGAGACTTGGTTGGATCTGGAGGCTAGGGAAAGGTTACTAGGATAACCCAAGATGAGGTCGAGACCTATGGAGGCCTACCATGGTAACCATCATAACCTATGTGATGACACTCTCTCTTTAGGGTCACTTGTGTTTTGTGATGTCAAATCACTTGTGTATTGTGATGTCGAATCACTTGAGTATGGTGATGATTGAGTCACCTGGAATATTGTGGAGTCGTATTGTGATGTCTTGGAGTCGTATTGTTCTATCGACCATGTCATGTTTTTGCGTGCTTGAGTGTCCTCTACTATCTCCTAGCATAGTGGGGTGATTCCATTTTGGGAATTACATGGTTGGGTGGTTGTGTCACTTCCCATCAGATGTTCTTGTTCATACCTTCATGCGAGGATTGGCTTCGCAGGTGTTCCTGTGGTTCATGACTCGTGCTTTATCTCATGTTGAAGATTATTATTCTTAGGATGCCTATGGGGTCAATTGTATTATGAACTCTTGTAACCATGTATTTGATTACTTAGATGTTATCTTTATATGTATATTGAGAGCCATGTATTGGAAGATCAATGTAATCCTAAGTTTGGGATGTTGTTTATCAGCTTTCGTTATGATTTGTGTAAATGCTTATTGAAGAGAAATTATATTGTATCCTTTCAATCTTGCTATGGAATAATTTGTTATTGCATATGAATTACTTTGTTCTATGAGTAAATGATGGATTATTGGATTAATCATAATTGTGGAATTTAACTTTTGGTTTTATTCTTCATTGGTAACCCTTAAGGAATTCTTGTGTAAGTCTTCCGCTTGTGTTTTGATTAATTAAAAACGGGTTTTTGAAAGGAACCCGGAACTTTGTTACAAAGTAGGAGAAAGATAAAGCATAAAAGAGGCATAAAACAATAGTGCCTGATCACCCACACATAGAACAGTTCCCAGTCAAAACAAAATGGGAACACAAGACAAAGGAAGCAACACTAGACAACCAAAGGAAATCACAAAGATGACACAAGGACAACTAAATGTTTCTCATAAGTTCTTCAACATGAATCACCATCTGCTTCATATTGATCGCAGAATTTTTCATTTCTTCTAGCTCTTTTTCCTTGATATCAACCTGTTTCCGAGTGTTGGCCCTTGTTCTTTTTTCGTGACCCTTCTTCTCCATTTGATCATTATCATCCTCCTTGCCTTTAATCTATTCAAATTTGTTAATTAGGATGTTAACATGGTCAATAGTGGCCTTAAGGATCTGGAAGTTTTGCTCGGCAATCCTCTTCACAATAAGCTCTATCCTATCCACTTTGTTGACCAGATTGTTCAGGTTAGTATCTAGACCCTTAGCATCTTTGTTCTCTTCCAGCTCCTTCACCTTCTTTTCTATTTCCATAATTTTATTAACCATAGCCTCAATTGCTTCAGACTTGTTAATAGCAACCATTAATTCTTTTACGTTTTTCAGAGAGAGGCTTCTCGTCCATTGTAGCCTTTTTTAATCACATTGAGGTCAGTCTTCAAGTCACTAATCTCTTTCACCATTTTGCTAATGACCTCACAAAAACTCTTGATGTTGTCATTACCAATGTCACCATGATAATCATTTTGATTTCCCATGTTGTTCTCCTGACCCTCATTCTACATTCTCTGTGTGCTCAGGTTCTCCCCATGATCACCATCCAACATTTCATCTTCCTCCTTACCCTTCTTATTATCGATTTTTTCAACCTCAGTATCCTCATCAAAAGAAATAATAATCTTCCTTTTCACCTTGTTTATCCCCTTATGGGTCTTCTTGGTCCTTTGGGTTTGCTTACCCATACCATTTCTCTTCTTTCTTTTTATGAATTTATCATCAAAAGACTAGTCCTCAGAGTCTGAAAGGTCAAAATCCATAGCAATCCCCTTGCTCTTTCCCTTGGTCTTCCCCCTGTTGCTGAAATCCTCAAACTCACCTTCAGTTTTAGAGTAGAGATTGAACCCACTATTCTCACTTTCAGTATCATCATCCCTAATTTTTTTGCCTTTACTACTGGGTTTCTCAATAGTTTTCCCCTTCAACAGCTTACAAACTAAAACCATTAACCCCTGGTGGAGGGCATGCTCTCTTTGAGAGTCTTTCTGCACTTCACTAATAGTATAATCCATAGAGCAAGCAAGATAGTAAGGCAGACTGACCTTGTCACCATGACGAAAGTGATTAAGCAGCACAAAATGATGCCCATAATCCCTTGTGAATCTCCCATCCAGAGTAATGTAGCTAATGGTGGCAAAAAGTACAAACCTCCACGACCTGCAAATATGCTTAGGTGAATGATAGGGATTATCCACCTTCACCAATTTCCCTTTTTCTCCATCAGTGACAGGAAACCGATCCGCAGCCTTGTCAGACACACTTCGATCTCTGTAAAATTTAATACCTTCTTTAACCATACCCGTAGCTTCAGCAATGACATCTTCGTCCACCTTCTTCATCTGGGTACCAACAAGATCCTAAACATTCTTCCAATTTTTTATGAAATGCTTACTGGCAGTAGGGTCTTTGCCGCAGAGCCTTTCCATAAAAACACTCAAGCCTCCCTCTTGAAGAATCTCCTAGACTTCATTGTTTTTCTTCCAGTCCGAGCAAGAAGCTAGTTCAAACCTCTTTTTATTACCTCCCATATTACCCTTAATTTCACAATTCTTCCTTATCTCAGCTCTATTATTTTCTCTGTAATCTCTATGAAAAAACCTAACAATTTTGTTGTTGTTATGAAGAACCACCTAGAATCTGTACAAAGTAAATATGATATGACTAATAATAAAACAAGCCTCGCCGCCGTAGTGAACAATCATAGAAAAATGAGGAAAAGACATTAGAAATTGTGATTAGCAAAGACACGTTACTTCATTTGGATACGGTCCAGTTCAATCAAAGATTTTGCCTCACACTTGAGATTACTCTCACCATAAAGGGCAATGATTTTGTTAGAGCGACAAGCCAAGTTGGTAGCCCAATCAGCACACTTGTTGGCTTTTGTGTATACATGTGTGAAAATACACATTTCAAAAGTTTCATTAATTTCCTTCATAGTTTTGATGGCATTGTGTATAGACCAAGAGAGAGGGAAAACATTATTCAAGCAATTAATAATGTTCAAATAATTGCCTTCAATCCAAACTTTAGTGCAATTGGAATCCTTACCAAGAACCAACCCGTGATAAGAAGCAATGGCCTCAACAACATGGTTGGTTTTATTACCTATAGGAATACATTTGATAGCTTTGCATATTCCCCCTTCATCCTTTAAAACCACATTGCACCCTGCATTTCTAGGGTTACCATTCGAAGCACCATCGAAGTTAATTTTCATTCATCCATGAGGGGGGCATTCCCATCTTGCCTCTTCTCTAGGATTAGCATGCATGATGTCACTCCCCTTTATTCTCCAATTATTGAAAATGATGTTATCACCTTGATCTTTGGGGTTCGTTATTTCACCAGTGATGTAGAGGTTCTCCACCATATGTCTTTTGATTTTCTCAAAAATAATTTGAGCTTTTGAAGCCTTATCTCTGAACACTCTATCATTTCTTTCTATCCAGATTCCCCAACAAATATGAGGTAAAGAAAATCTCCATAACAAAGTAACTGAATTGTTCTTTGAAGGGTGGAACCAGGAATTGAAAACATCTTGGACAGCTCCAGGAAAGACCCATCTAACATTGAATTTGTCTAGACATCTAGCCCAAATATCAGTAGAGAAGGGACAATGGATAAACATGTGATTAATGGTTTCCCCATTCTGCATACAAAGATGACAAACACTAGGCAGATAAAAACCTCTAGTTTTGAGATTGTCAGTCGTTAGGATCTTATTTTGAAGGACAGTCTAGAAAAAAATATTAATTTTGGGAATAAGTCCTTTCACCCAAGCCTTACCCCAGCAAGGACTCTCCTAACTAGAATATTTTTGAATATAAAGAGACGAGACAAAAAATTTACCATCAACAGTAAGTTTCCAGATAAGTTGGTCCTCGTCATCAACCACCACCATAGAATTCATAATTTTATTCAGATGCTCAAGGGAAAGATCAACAGAGAATAAGTCATTCCACTAGCCTAAATTCCAGAAGTCAGCCACATTAGTACCAAATTTTTCCTTACATTGATCCTGAAACTTGCCCCAATCAGTCACTAATGGGAGAGTCTAACAACCAAGTGTCTTCCCATAATTTAATGAAATTACTCTTCCCCACCTTCCATTTCACTCCTTTGACTATTCTATCTCTAGTTCTAGTGACATTTTTCTAGATGTTGGAACCAATTGGAATATCTTCAACCTTGAGGAAACTATGAAGGGTAGGGAGTTGTCTTTTATACTTATTGTCCCATATCAATTTCCATTCTCCCTCAGTATTATAACCTCTCCATATCTGCTTAGCCATGAGAAAGTCATTTATATCTTTGATTCTTCTAAGACCAAGGCCTCCTTTTCTTATAGGTTTGCACACCTTATCCCATGCAATCAAATACATTCTCTTCTTTTCCTCAACCCTAGTCCAAAGAAAGGTTCTTTGAATTTTTTCAATAGCCTCCACAAACTTAACAGGGAATCTAAAAATACTGATAGCATAGAGAGGGATACTCTGAAGAGTAGATTTCAAAAGTTAGACCTTTCCCGCTTGGCTGAGAAAAGAGCCTTTCCATCTAGCTAACTTCTTATGAAATTTATCCACAAGAGCGCCCCATAAGGTATCAAGAGGCACCTAACATAAAGGGAACCCAAGATAGGTGGCAGGGAGATTCCCAATTTGGCTACCCAAAATGTTACTAATCTTTGTCAGTCTTCTCTCTGGAGTGTTTATGAAATAAACAACACTTTTAGACCAGTTAATCAGTTGACCAGTAGCAATCCCATATTTGTCCAAAGCTTTCTTTAAGCTTCTAGAATCTTTCACAGAAGAATTCCCCATAATAATTGTGTCATCCACAAATTGCTAATGAGAACAAACTTGGTCAGTAGATGAAGGTTTAAGCCCTCTAAACTCTCCCTTCTCAACTAGTTTTCCAATAAATCTGCCCAAGCATTCCACTATGACTATGAAAATAACAGGAGAGAGAGAGGGTCCCCCTGTCCGAGACCCCTGGAGGACTTGAAAAAGGGAGAAAAGGACCCATTGACCAACATAGAAAAAGAAGCAGAGGAAACCAATTGCATAATTAGACTAATGCTTCTAGAAGAAAATCCAAAGGTAGAAAGAACAGTCTGCATAAAGCCCCAGTCAACTCTATCATAGGCTTTAGATAAGTCAAGCTTCAGAAAGAAACCTTCTTTTTTAGCCCTAGAAAGAGAATGAATGTTCTCATGGACCGTGATTATCGAGTCCAAAATTTGCATCCCAGGGACAAAACCACTTTGCTGGGGAGATATGATAGAGGGGAGCAAAGTTAGAATTCTAGAGGTCAAGACTTTAGAGATAATCTTGTACAAATAATTGCAAAGGCTAATAGTCTAAAAAGATCCATGGAGTCAGCTCCCATCTTCTTAGGAATAAGAGCAATGAAAGTACCATTCAATTCTTTCAAAATTCTCCTAGCACCAAACAATTCTTTCATAGCACTGGAAACATCCCTTCCAACAATATGCCAATATATTTGAAAAAAGAACATAGGGAAACCATCTAGGCCCGAGGCCTTATTACCATCAAAAGAGTTGACAACTTTCAAAATCTCACCATTAGTTGGGATAGCAGTAAGATAGGAGTTTTGATCAGCATCCAAGATAGAAGGGATGCAATCCATAAGGTCCCTTTGAGCTTGAAGGTCCAGGTTCTGATCCTTAGTCAAAAGATTGGAGAAGAACTCCAGGGTAGACTTCCTCATAGAATCTTCATCATCAATAGTTCTACCATTGACTTTAAGCTGAGAGATCATGTTGATAGACTTGTGTTTCAAAGTGGACATGTGAAAGTATTAGGTGTTTCTATCCCCCTCCTTCAGCCAGATATTTCTCGACCTTTGTTTTCAGAAAGTTTCTTCTTTGGCTATGATGTCATGATATTTCATAAGAATCTCATCTTCAACCTCTCTAGAGACATTGTTGTAGCCATTATTCTGAATCTCATCTTGGATATCTTTTAGATCTAAGAGAATGGTGGCTTTGGAGACAAAAATGTTCCCAAAGGATTCCTTATTCTATCTTTTAACATTATCTTTCACAAACTTCAACTTTTTGACCACCTTATACTTAGCATTTTCTTCAACTCTAACCTATCACCAATCCTTGATTTTTCTTTCAAGGTCTGAGTGTTTGGTCCACATTCTTTCAAATCTATAAGGGAAATGCCTCCTTCCCTACTTGGGATCAGCAATAAAAGATATGGGATAATGATCCGACCAAGCGCTGATATGAGCAGATAAAGAACAAAAGTAGGAATTAAACCAGTGATGAGAGATTAAAGCTCTATCAAGCTTGACCTGAATTAAGTCTTCACCACTCCTTCTGTTGGTCGAAGTGTATTTAACCCCTTGCAAGTCCAAATCATGGAGAGCAAGGTTAATAATGAACTCCATCAAGCCCAATCTGCTATCCAGATTGGTTTGGCTCCCTCCCTTCTTCTCATTTTCTCTCAGAGGGGTATTGAAATCCCCCATGATAATCCAGCTATCTTCTGCAAACTTACTTTTGAGCAAGGATAGGTTTCTCCAGAAAACACTTCTACCAGCTTTGGTGTTAGGGGCATACACATTAGTCAAGACCCATGAAGTACCATCTTTCAAATGCTTAAATCTAATACAAGCCAAGTTGTTATCTTGAATCAACACCTCTCCCTTAACATTATTATTATTACAAAAAGTAGCTATACCCCCAGACGCCCCTTCAGAACTACCACCACTAACTCCCCCATTACTGAACATTTTCAAACACTCAACCTTCTCCCTAGACATTTTGGTTTCTTGAATCAAAATAATATCTGGGTTTTTGTCTCTACTCATACTTTTTATTAAATCTTGTTTATGAGGATTATTCAATCCTCGTATATTCCAGGAAATAATCTTCATGATTTTTTGGAAATACTTGCTTCAAAGATGGTTCTTTGACTACCATCCGCTAGATTCTTGCCGGTTTCCATGGTCCTCTTCTTTTCATTTGAATATCTTCCAGGTGATGTGTGTTGAGCCCCCACATCCCTTAGTCTACTTCTGGTGTTTCTGGTAGTCAAATGGTTGTTATAATTATTATTGTTTTTTTTGTTCTTGCCCTTTCTTTTGTCCTCCGATATTTCTTCCTCCTCCTATTTTGTCCCACTCTTTCTGAGAGCCTTTTTAATGTCTTCTTCATTTCCCCATATTGGAGCATTTTCCTCTGGGAAGGTCATCTTGACTTGGGCCGGAGAAGTCAGAGATATCTCTGAGAGCTCTTTCTCTAGGATATTATCATGTTGAGCATCTTGAAACCATCTTACTCCATTTTCTGACCCAGAAGAAATCTCTTCTTTGTTAGGAACATCTCCCTCCTCCTTATTGTCCTTGGTTTGATTGTCTCCCTTATCCATCTGACTACTTTCTTGCTTCTCACTCTCAACTATATTCTAATCTATCGTGTCCTTTTGGTTATTTAGGTAGTTCCATTGTGAGTTCTACTCTCCATCATTAGAATCCTTTCCACTTTTCTCCTACTCATTTTCCTACTGGGAAATCTTATCTTGTACTCCATCCACCGTTTCATTTCCTGATTCCCTGGCTAAATCCTCCTTATTTCTTCCAATCTGGGACTATTTCTCTTGATCTGAACAATTAGAATGAAAAGCTTTCAAATATTTTTCTATATTATTATCTGGGTTCATTTCCACCCTTTTCCAAACCTTGGTTTGGGTTTGAGGTTTGGATTCTTTGTTTGGGCATTTTTTAGCCCAGTGCCCAACTCTCTTACAGTGAAAACAGGCAAAGGGAATAGATTCGTAAATAATTTTTTGCATCCATTTGCCAAGTTTTGAATCTATCTCTATCTCCTCTCGCATATCCGTATCAGGCCCAACCTCAACATAGATTCTGGCATAAATGAGTCTTCTTTTGGACGTCGTCACGGGGTCAATGGAGAGAAGCTCCCCGAAAGCATTAGCTATCCCAGCAAACACATCTTCCTCCCAATATTCCATTGGAAGACCTGGAAGCTTTATCCTGCCAGGCACTTGGACCACAAACTCATCATCGAGAACCGAGTTAGGGTACCATTTCTGGATATACATTATATATTTACCTATCATCCAAGTTCCATTGCAGAGGATTTGTTTGCGGTCTTCCTCACATGAGAAGGAAAAGGAGAGACAACCTTTATTCATAGCTATCACATACACCTGGCCTTTCAAATTCCATTTCCTTATAAAGAATATGTGAACAACCTCAATGTTAGGTCTCGCCCCAATGAATTTGCCTATCAGGGTACTTTCCATCCGAGCAATATTATGATCTATAATTTGATCAGGAATGGAAATGGCATACTTTCCCTACAAAATATTCAAGATATTTTTGACAGGAAGCAAATTTGACTTACCTTTGGGTTTGATGCCAAATAGAGAAGACTATTTACCAATCTTCCCAGGCCTATCACTGTCCAAGGGTCCACGTGATCTGGGACCCCCACCTGGGTCCCCCGAATCCAAAGGGGCATCGGGTTCCATATCATCTAATCCATCCCCCTCCAAAGGGCTGGAGAATCCGCCTGCTACCTGCTGTTCTGATACTACTCCAGGTCTCTCGCCCAAAAAAATTGAATTTTGGGCCTATCCATTCCCCTTGTCCACTCCGCTCCACTCCATTTCCCCACTATTATTTCTATCTTCCTCTTGTGTTATTATAGTGCTATTGTAGTAATTAATAAACTTAATATGCTTTATACTTTAATATATATATATATATATTTCACCCTTAGATGTGGTATTCTTTTGGGGTTTTTGGCGAGGCATTACATTTGGTATCAGAGCCCATGTTTCAACACTGGGTACTCTGGGTTTGTAGTGAGCCCATTCAACTTGACCTTTTGTGGAGGTCTTAGTGGTTGTGATTTCTTGGTCTTTATCCTTTCCGTAGATCTGATCCTTTTTCTCTTGTGCAGTGTTAGGTCATGGCTAGGAGAGCCAAGGGTAGTGGTCGTGTTGGAGGCCACAATAGAGGCAAAGGAGGAGGATGGGGTTGAGGTTCCGACCGCCATAGTCCTTCGCCACCACCCACTCATGCGAGTGTGGATCGGGATCAGTCTGTTCATCAAGATGAATAACATTCATGAGAGCAGGTTCCCGAAAGGGAAGAGTTGCGACAGATGTTTTAGGAGGTGCTAGCTAGACTAGGCCCCAAACCTGAGGTTGACTAGCCCCTCCATGCTCAAGTTGAGGAGTCTCATCAACAGGTTCTTGAGAGAGAGAGAGAGAGAGATCTCCTAGAAGGAGAGAGGTTCTAGTGGACCAAGATCTAGCTACCATGCGTCACATGAGGGTCTTGATGAGGTCCAATCCTCCTTTATTTGACGGTAAAGGTACCGGTCTGGAGGCAGAGACCTGGCTTATCAGTTTAGATCGTTGTTTCTCCATGTATCCATATGGTAGAAACACCAAGGTGAGATGCACTATCACGCATCTTGAGAGTTTCACATCTATCTGGTGGCGGTTAGAGGAGGATAGGATCGGTGTGAGCATTAACACTGTATCATGGGACATGTTTCTGGAGAGATTCAAGGCATTATTTCTCTCACCCCAGTGGAGGCAATCTCGAGCAGATGATTTTTATGCTTTGCACCAGTTTGGTATGTCAGTAGATCATTTTGAGCAAGGGTTCTATGAGCTCAAATAGTATGCCAGGATCGGCAATGATGAGGCTATGCTTATTCAACACTTGCTGGGGGGTCTAAACGACCGCATCAATGTAGGAGTGAGAGTGTTTGAGCCTGCTTTAGTAGAGGTAGCCATGGTGAAAGCCAGGCTGGTGGTGCAGAATCTTGGTCGTGCACATGGCAGTCAGTCTAGAGTGTAGATCGAGAGTGATCCTTTCGGTGGTTCTAGAGTGAGAGGGAATCATTCCCAAACTGTTGCACCTTTTAGGGATATTAAGGCACCCACTAAGGGTGGTCAGCAACAACAACAACAACTGTTAAGACCGAAGTAGTCTATGACCTAGCAAGGTAGCAACTCTCAATATTGGAAGAATAGGAACTGGCAGAGGAACATGCAGAGTTTTCCAGGGTAGACCTCTCAGAGTGCATCTCAGGCCCCTAGTAGGGGAAGCTTTCAGCAGTCCAGTAGGCCGTCTGGGAGGAGAGGACCTGGTAGAGGAGCTTGCTTCACCTGTGGATAGTTTGGTCATTTAGCTGCTTAATGCCCTCAGCATTCTCACCAGATGGGTAGCCAAAGGCTAGCAGCATCAGAGTCGACCGTAGGGGATGCAGGTAGATCCCACTAAGTGTTTGCTGCAGTTGATGAATGCCAGGCTGAGCATCAGGGTATAGTGATTGAGACTGTAGGTTTGTTGTGTGGTATCAGATTCTATTATTTCTTCATCCATTGTGGAGTGGTGCGGTCTCGCGTCTTCTAAACAGACCGACAGGTGGCTAGTAGAGTTGGCTACCGGTGTGCATGTTTTTGTATATTCCTTCATCCCCAGTTGTGAGTTGGACCTAGGACCCTTTGTCACTTTAGTTGACCTTTGAGTCATTCCCTTGGGGTCCTATAGAGTTGTGTTGGGGATGGATTGGTTATCATCTCACAGTGCTCATGTAGATTATCATCTAAAGATTGTAGAGTGTTTAGATGACCATGGCAAGAAAGTGGGGATCGTTGGACTTCAGCGATCGATATCCTTACGTATGATTTTGGCTATGCAACTTAA
Organism: Cryptomeria japonica; assembly: GCF_030272615.1. Classification (NCBI taxonomy): domain Eukaryota; kingdom Viridiplantae; phylum Streptophyta; class Pinopsida; order Cupressales; family Cupressaceae; genus Cryptomeria; species Cryptomeria japonica. The sequence goes on from NC_081413.1 coordinate 686,846,307, forward strand.
GTGATGTATGCGTCAAGGGTGTCAGCTTTTTGTAGTTTCTCTTGAGGATGTGGATGAAGAAGAGAGTCAAGAAATCTCTCTTGATGGTCACCCTATCCTTCGGGAGTATGCAAATGTGTTTCCATTGGATATTCCCAGTATGCCTCTGAAGTGACATAGATTTTTGCATTGACTTAGTTCCTGGTGCGGAACCTATTTTGAGAGCACCATATTGGATGACTACTCAGGAGTTGAGTGAGTTGAAGTTGCAGGTAGAGGAATTGTTGGCCAAGGGGTTCATTCATCCTAGTGTTTCCCCTTAGGGTGTGCCTGTTATCTTCGTTAAGAAGAAGGATGGTTCTCTTTGGTTATGCATTGATTACCAATAGTTGAATAACATAACCATCAGGAATTGATATTCATTGCCTCAGATAGATGATCTTTTTGATCAGGTTAGGGGAGCCAAGGTGTTCTCTAAGATTGATCTGAATTCTGGGTATCATCAGTTGCGCATTCATGATGCAGAAATTCATAGGATGATGTTTCGTACTCATTATGGTCACTATGAGTTCACAGTGGTGCCATTTGGGTTGACGAATGCGCCTTCAGTTTTCATGAGCCTTATGAAAGGGGTTTTTCGCACCTACCTTGATCATTTTGTCCTTGTGTTCTTGGATGACATATTGTTTTATTCTAGATCTATGGAAGAGCATGAGGGCCACTTGTGACAGGTATTGCAGTGCTTGAGGGAGAATCAGCTTTTTGTGAACTTGGTGAAGTGTGATTTCTTCAAGTCAGAGGTGAGCTATCTTGGTCATATTGTTTCGGGAGAAGGTGTATCCATGGATCCTTCTGATAACTCACTGATGAATGATTAGTACCAAACTGGTACTGAGAGGGGGGAGGTGAATCAGCATGGGCAAAATACTATCCAAAATCGGTTTGTCAGCAAATACTCTAAGTGACTGGCAAGCAGTGACACTGGTTGAAATAGAGTGCAACCGGTAAGACCCAAATGAACTAAAACAAGCATAAACCGGTTACTCACTAAGCTTTCCTCTTAGCTCAATACTATAGTACCATTACACCCTCTTGCATGAATAGGTAAACTATCATCAAATCTTCACAATAGTTAGTTCAATATGTTTTATAGACAGGCATAAAACACAGAACCATCATATGCTCAACAGGAAATAACAAGGCATCACAAGATAAAAGCATCACACATGACACACATATTTTTCACGTGGAAACCCAACTGGGAAAAACCACGGTGGGGATGAATACCCACAAGCTACTTTTTGAACTCTGTAGAAGTCCACTCTGTTAGGAGCCTTGTCCGGTTAAAGACATTACAAATAGGTTCTACTAGGAACCGATCCTATTAGGGATCACCCGATTAAGGGTTAAACCCAGTTAGGGTTACCTTGTTAGAGGATTTAAAGAACTCAATAGCTAAAGGATCTCCAGAGCTCTGTAGCTTCTCAGAACTCAATAACTTCGAGTTACCCTATTAAGGGATTTGTATCAAGCCGGTTAAGGCTACCCTATTAAGGGATTTGACAGCTGTTGAAGTGGTTAAAGATCAACAGGAATTACAATGATCTGGTAACAGCACTCAATGCTAATGTAGATCCATTTTTGCTCCTCTTCTCCTTCTACACATTCACTTTGCAGGTATCTCTTCTCTCCTTTGGTCTGGCAAGAATCACGTATCACTTCCCTTGGATACACACACAACTTTTGCCAACAACCTTAGAAAGAAACACAACATCGACCTTATTGGACATAGATAGCTCGGTAGCAAAAACCCTAAACCCTAAACCTGTTAGGTTAAGAAATTCAAGCGGTTCAATCCTAACCATTGAATCATACTGCATTAAATGCAACAATCTTGAATTGATCTCAAGACATTCTCCATCGTCCATTATCCAACGATTTTATGGCGGCTGATAACCCATCATGCGTTATCACCATTTGACAAACTTCACACATTCCCAAGGTAGATAGGAATAGTCTTCTTCATGCAAGATCCTTCACGCACATAGGGCTTATGTGGCAACATGATATGTTATTCGTTATACTGCTAACTTATCACACAAAGATCATCGATTGAGTCACACAGGCTTGAGGTACTCCAACCGAAAATCCTGAAGTGGAAACTACCTACCAACCGATAGTCATACAATGTTTCCATGTGCCGATTCCCATAACTACATGTCGGTTCACCTTGAGCAAATATCTACCAACCGGTAGTCATACAATGTTTCCATGTGCCGGTTCCCATAACTACATTCCGGTTCACCTTGAGAAAATATACCGCTTCACTTTGGCATATATACCAGTTCACACATATGCCGGTTCACTTCATATGACATATTGACATCAATGACAACATACAATATCATTATGTCCTTATACCGGTTCACATAATGCCATCAATCTCCCCCTTTGGCATTGATGGCAATATACAAAGATATCTCTCCGCTTCACATCTTCTCCCCCATTGACAACAATATCAAAGTGGAGGCACAAGCATCCCTGTTCCACTATGCTGCTCCCCCTGAGTAGTAGCATCCTTCAACACATCAATCAACAAAAATTTGACTATGCAATACCTAATTGATGTGGAACAAATAGTTTTAGTTCACCTCCTGAAGGGGCAGTACCCCCAATTCACCTCTTAAATGCACAAATGTAGTCTTTGGGAGAGGCTTGGTGAATATGTTTGCTAACTACTCCTTACTGGAAACATGTTCCAGTGCAATCTCTTTATTCTAAACCTTTTCCCTCAAGAAATGATACTTAAGCTCAAAATGCTTGGTTCTAGAATGTAAAACCAGATTCTTTGAAATATTGATAACACTTGTGTTATCACAGAATATACTTACCAGTTCAAATACAGGGATTTTGAAGCCTTCCAGTACATGCTTCATCCAAATTGTTTGAGTGCAGTTCATGAAAGCTACAACATACTCTACTTCTATTGTAGATTGAGAGATACAACTCTACTTTTTACTCATCCATGAGACCAGTCTACCACTGAGAAAGAATGCACCACCGGTTGTGCTTTTCCGAACATCCACATTACCTGCCCAATCAACGTCTATGAATATTTTCAGAATGAAATCATTGTTGTATGGGTACCACAATCCATAGTCAATTGATACCTAAGAATCCACTTGACTACAACCAAGTGGGATTCTCTTGGACTTTTCTGGAACCTTGCAGTAATGCCAACTGCATGTGCAATATCCGGTTTTCTATGCACTACATAATGCAACTTACCAATCATTGATCGCTATTCCTTCTCATCAACCAATGCGGAACCATCTTCTTTTGTCAATTTGCAACCAGTCACCATCGGTGTACCAACCGGTTTGCTATCTTCCATGCCAAAGGTCTTCAACACCTCTTTGACATATTTGGATTGAGTGATAAAGATTCCATCTTTCATTTGCTGGATCTGTAGTCCAATGAAGAACTTAATATCCCCTATGAGTGACATCTCAAACTCTTTCTTCATCTCATCAGCAAACTCATGACTCATCTTGTCATCTCCACCAAAGATAATGTCATCAACAAAAACCTCACAGATCAGGATCTGATCTCCTTCAGACTTCAAGTAGATATTTCTATCTTCACTTGTTCTCTCAAATCCAATCTTCACAAGATGGGAATGTAGGTGCTCATACCATGCCCTAGGTGATTGCTTTAGACCATATAAGGCTTTATGTAGCCTACATACCATGTCACTGTCTTCAGATAGGGAAAACCCACCTGGTTGCTCAATATACACCTCCTCTTCAAGTACAGCATTTAGGAATGTAGATTTTACATCCATTTGATATACTTTGAACCCTTCAAAAGTTGCATATGCAAGAAGCATATGAACTCCTTCCAATCTGGCTACAAGAGCAAAGGTTTCTCCATAGTCTTCTCCTTCTTCTTGAGTATATCCTTTGCACACCAATCTGGCTTTATTCCTAATCACTGTGCCATCCTCATTCAGCTTGTTTCTGAACACCCATTTGGTGCCAATGACATTTTTATGCTCCGGTCTAGGTACCAAGGACCAGGTACCATTTTTCTCTATCTGGTCAAGTTCCTCTTCCATTGCCTTGATCCAGTCTTCATCTTTATGAGCCTCTTTGAATGATTTAGGCTCAAATTCAGAGATCATACACGAGTTTTCTCTAATCTTTCTTCTTGTAAGGATTCCTGCATCCTTATCTCCTATGATTTGTTTAGGATCATGATTCAGCTTGACATACCAAGGAATGGTCTTGATAGGTTCTTCTTTCTTTTCCTCTTCATCCTCATCTTCATCAGTATCAGCATTCATCGGTTCAGGAACACTATTACTGGTACTCAGTTGACTGACAACCAGTTCCCAAAAGGTTGCGACCGGTTCATTTACAACTTGCTCACTACCAGTTTCCTCGGTTTTCTCAGAGGATTCATCAACTCTTACATTGATACTTTCCATAATTCTCTGAGTCCTATTGTTGTAACACTTGAAAGCTTTACTCTTGATGGAATATCCTAGGAATATTCCCTCATCACATTTAGCTTCAAATTTGCCTTGATGTTCACTCCTATTGATGTAACATTTGCTACCAAATACCCTAAAGTAGCTAACCACAGGTGTCTTACCAGTCTAATACTCATAAGGAGTTTTGTCCTTACCTTTCTTGATGAGTACCCGGTTCATTGTGTAGACTGCAGTGCTCACTGCTTCTCTCCAAAAGATGTGAGCAACCTTTCCTTGAATCAACATGGTTCTAGCTGCTTCAGCCACAGTCCAATTATTCCTCTTTATTAGGCCATTCTGTTGTGGAGTCTAGGGGGCAGACAGTTGCCTCTTGATGCCAAATTCTTCACAATACTTGTTGAATTCACCAGAAGTGAATTCCCCTCCTTGATCAGTTCTGAGACACTTGATTCTTTTACCGCTTTCCTTCTCCACTAATGCTCTGAAAGCCTTGAATTTCACAAAGGCTTCAGACTTGTCTTTCAAGAATGTGACCCACATCATTCTTGAGTAATCATCAGTGAGAATCATGAAGTACCTATCACCCTGCACACTTCTAGTTTTCATAGGACCACACAAATCAGTATGCACAAGATCAAACAAGTTGTCAGCAGTGAAAGATTTACCTTTAAAGGTTGAGGAAGACATTTTCCCTAATTAACACTCTCTACACAAGGTATTATCCGGTTTGCTTAGCACCGGCAACCCTCTAACTGCCTTGATCTTACTGGCCTTCACAATGTTATCAAAGTTTACATGGCAGAGTCTCCTATGCCATATCCAACTATCATCAAGCTTAGCCATAAGACATGTACTTATATTTGCATTCAGATGAAATAGGTTACCTTTGGTCTGCATGCCGGTGGCCACCAATTCACCCTCTTTTCCTTTGATTCTATAGACTCCATTCTTGAATTATAGAGTGAGGCCAGTGTCATTTAGCTGGGCAACACTCAGAAGGTTGTGTCTGAGACCATCAACCCAGTACACTTTGTCAGCACTACTCTTTCCATTCAGAGAGATGGACCCTCTACCTTTGACCATGCATGGTGCATCATTGCCAAAGTGAACCACACCACCATCATACTCCTCCAAGGATAGAAACTTGCTCCGGTCACCTGTCATATGGTGAGAATAGCCACTGTCAATGATCCACTCATTGGAATTATCAAACCAGGAGACAAGAGCCTTCTTGTTTGCCACATCTTCCTTTACAGCAACAAACACAATGTCTTCATTCTCTTCATCTTCTAATTCCTCATCTGTGACACCTTCATCAACTGCCACAAAATAGTTTCTCCAGTTTCCTCCTTTGAATTTCCTGGACCTTTCTGGTTTGTCCTTGTTATCGCCATTAGGACAGTTTATAGCAATATGTCCTATCTGGTTGCAAGAAAATCATTTCAAAGGTAGCTTAGCTTTGTATTTATCGGTTCCTTTAGGAAGCTTCCTGGCAAGGAGAGCTTCAAATGCCATCAGAATCTCCTTGTCATTCATTTCTCTGCTCTGACTAGGTTCACCACTAGTGCTAGCTTCTTTTCCTTTTCTGGATGGTAAAGCAGAGGCTTTAAATGTTGATTCAGTCTTTTGAGCACTGCCATCAAAACTATTTAGCTCATAGGCTGTCAGCTTGGCTATGATGGAGTCCAAGGATACCTTAGTCTTTTCTATTTATCTCAGCTCCTGAATAGCAACAACCCGTATTGCATAGACCGACAACAGGGATCTCAGAACTTTTCTTACCACAGTGGAATCTTCTATTTTACCACCTGCACTCTTGATTTCTCCAACCACTGTTTTGATTCTTATTCCATATCGTTGAATGGTCTCACCTTCAACCATCTGCATATCTTCAAACTTCCCTCTCAGGCTTTCTTCCTTAGCCTGTTTTACATGTTCATCACCACCATAGATATTTTCAAGAGCATCCCATACCTCTTTGGGATTTACCTTGTCGTGAACATCAATAAATTCAATGTTAGATAGACTACTAATAAGGGCTTCCATGACTTGCCCATTTTCTTGTATCTCTCTCTTTTGGTCATCGGTGAGACTACTGGTAGGGACAACATAGACATTCTCAGCATAACTCTAGTGTTGAGCACCCATGCTTTTGATGAATATCTTCATCCTATCTTTCCATGTACCAAAACTTTCCCTGTTAAACTTTGGACCTTCCCTCTTCATCATTTGACTGGGATCTTTACCTCAAGTGGTTAAGCTTACAACACAGAGGACGTAGAGTGCTCTAATACCAATTGATAACTCAATGATGAACGATTAGTACCAAACTAGTACTGAGAGGAGGGGGTGAATCAGTACAGGCAAAATACTATCGAAAACCGGTTTGTCAGCAAATACTCCAAGTGACTAGCAAGCAATGACACTAGTTGAAACAGAGTGCAACCGGTAAGACCCAGAACAACTAAAACAATCATAAACCGGTTACTCACTAAGCTTTCCTCTTAGCTCAATACTATAGTACCATTACACCCTCATGCATGAATAGGTAAACTATCATCAGATCTTCACAATAGTTAGTTCAATATGTTTTATAGATAGGCATAAAACACAGAACCATCATATGCTCAACAGGAAATAACAAGGCATCACAAGATAAAAGCATCACACATGACACACATATTTTTCACGTGGAAACCCAACTGGGAAAAACCATGGTGGGGATGAATACCCACAAGTTGCTTTTTGAACTCTTTAGAAGTCCGCTCTGTTAGGAGCCTTGTCCGGTTAAAGACATTACAAATAGGTTCTTCTAGGAACCGATCCTGTTAGGGATCACCCGGTTAAGGGTTAAACCCGGTTAGGGTTACCTTGTTAGAGGATTTAAAGAACTCAATAGCTAAAGGATCTCCAGAGCTCTGTAGCTTCTCAGAACTCAATAACTTCAAGTTACCCTATTAAGGGATTTATATCAAGCCGGTTAAGGCTACCCTGTTAAGGGATTTCAAAACTATTGAAGTGGTTAAAGATCAATAGGAATTACAATGATCTAGTAACATCACTCAATGCTAATACAGATCCATTTTGGCTCCTCTTCTCCTTCTGTACATTCACTTTGCAAGTATCTATTCTCTCCTTTGGTCTGGCAAGAATCACGTATCACTTCCCTTGGATACACACACAACTTTTGCCAACAACCTTAGAAAGAAACACAACATCGACCTTATAGGACACAAATAGGTCAGTAGCAAAAACCCTAAGCCCTAAACCTGTTAGGTTAAGCAATTCAAGCGGTTCAATCCTGACCATTGAATCATACTGCATTAAATGCAACAATCTTGAATCAATCTCAAGACATTCTCCATCATCCATTATCCACCGATTTCATGGCGGCTGATAACCCATCACGCGTTATCACCATTTGACAAACTTCGCACATTCCCAAGGTAGATAGGAATAGTCTTCTTCATGCAAGATCCTTCATGCGCACAGGGCTTACGTGGCAACATGATCTCTTCTCCATTATACTACTAACTTATCACATAGAGATCACCGATTGAGTCACACAGGCTTGAGGTACTCCAACTGGAAATCCTGAAGTGGAAACTACATACCAACCGATAGTCATACAATGTTTCCATGTGCCGGTTCCCATAACTACATGTCGGTTCACCTTGAGAAAATATCTACCAACCGGTAGTCATACAATGTTTCCATGTGTTGGTTCCCATAACTACATGCCGGTTCACCTTGAGAAAATATACCGCTTCACTTTGGCATATATACCGGTTCACACATATGTCAGTTCTCTCTTCTCACATATCACATATGCCAGTTCACTTCATATGACATATTGACATCAATGACAACATACAATATCATTATGTCCTTATACCGGTTCACATAATGCCAACACCTTCTAATATCCAAGACATTATGGATTGGCTTGCACCAACCAATGTTTCTGAAGTTTGAAGTTTTATGGGTTTGGCTGGATATTACTGTTGCTTTTTTTCAAAGCTTTTCTCAAATAAGTCACCCAATCACTTCTCTTTAGAGAAAAGGGAGGAAATTTGTTTGGTCAAAGCAGTGTGAGTCAAATTTTCATACCTTGAAGAAACTCCTTGTTAGTGCTCTGATTTTGGCAATCCCTAGTCCCTGATCCATCCAGAGATTTTATGCTATGCATAGATGCCTCTTTAGAAGGTATAGGTGCAGTGCTTATGCATGATGGACGTGTGGTTGCTCATGAGTCTCGCAAACTCAAGGATCATGAGTTTAACTATCCAGTTCATGACTTGGAGTTGGCAAGTGTAGTGCATGCATTGGTTAGATGGCAACATTTCTTGTTGGGGCATCGGTTTGAGCTGCATAGTGATAACCGCAATTTGTAGTATATTTTCACGCAGCCAAACTTGAATGCTCGACAATGAAGATGGATGGAATTCCTCTGCGAGTATGATTTTGAGGTTCATTATATTTAGGGGAAAGAGAATGTAGTGGCATATGCTTTGATTCGTAGGTGACATGAGGTTGCAACATTGTCCCTTAGTGTGGACTTGAGTGAGAGAATTCTTGGAGTTCTTCCTCAGGACACCTGGTATCAGGATGTTAGAGCCATGGCAGAGTCCAGAAGACCATTGGAGGATAGATATTTTGGATATGATCTCGAGTCAGATGGTATTCTTTGACATCTTAGACGGATCTATGTGCCTCCTTTGGAGGGTCTTCTGGTTTTGATCATCACTGAGGCCCATCATGCACCTTATTTAGCACACCCTAGTGTCAAGAAGATGCACGCAGATCTTAGATAGATATATCATTGGGCTGGTATAAAACATGACATTGTTGATTTTGTATCAAAGTGCTTAGAATGTCAGTAGGTAAAGGCAGAGCATCAACACCCTATTGGGATTTTACAATCTAATTTGGTACCGGATTGGAAATGGGATATCATTTCTATGGATTTCATAGTGGGGTTGCCTATTTCATTGTGTCATCATGATGTCATCGTGGTCATTGTTGATAGATTGACCAAAGTTGCTCATTTTGTTACTATTCGATCTTCTTATATAGCAATAGGGGTGGCATGAGTCTTCTTGGAAGATGTGGTGAGGCTGCATGGGATCCCAAGGCGGATCATTTCTGATAGAGACCATGTCTTTACTTCAGCATTATGGACCTCACTTCAGCATGCTTTGGTAACCTAGTTGAACTTCAGTTCAGCTTATCACCCAGAGATCGACGGTCAGACTGAGTGTGTGAATCGGGTCTTGGAGGACATGCTTTTCATGTATGTTATGGGTCAACAGTTGCACTGGGAGGAATACCTTTTCCTTGTGGAGGTTGCTTATAACAATGGATATCATAGCTCTATAGGCATGTCTCCCTTCAATTAATTGTATGGTCATCCTTGTCGTACTCCTTTGAGTTGGGATCGGTTGGAGGATGTTGGCATTTTTTATGTTTATGTTGTGATTGTCATTGATGGACATACACTTGTATTGAGATCCCCTTTATATGTATGAGCTCATGCTCAACCGGTATTTGTTCCAATCGGTATGTTGTATTCTAGTCTTTAGACTAGTAGTGATTTTGCAAAATGTGTTTCCCAGTCCGAAGTGGCATGACAACCCCAAGCAGTTCGCAGATCACAAGCGGTACAAGGGAGCAAAGCGGCACAACACATTCTTACCAGTCTTCATTTTTGTCAAACCGGCAACCGGTATTTTGTATGAACCGGTAATACTCTGTGATGAGTTACCTACCGGCATTTTGTGATGAGTTACCAATCCACCGATTGTTTGACGGTGCCGACACATTAATGGTGATTCCTGTGTCATGTTACTAAGTATGTCTAGGTTCATTAAACCTAGGAAATTGTAAAGAAATCCTATTGGACCGACATGAAATCAGATTCCTTTACAAGGACATCATGTTTAGGGTTTTAGGTTGTTGCAAAAAGGGTTAATGTTGAGCTAGGGTTTAAGTTGGATGTGGAGTTGTTGGAAGAGCAATCTTATCTAAGAAGATCGAGTTGTAGCTGAGAGAGAGATAGAGAAGACTGAAGTAATGCTGGAATGCATTAGCTGTGAGCAATACTGGATCTAACCAAGCAGTTTGTGCTATTAGATAGATCAAACACTTGTTGATTACTCACATCTTGAACAAGTCAGTAGCCCCTAACCAGGTAGGCCTCAAAGCCTTTGTAAAATCCTCTAACAAGGTGGTTCACACATGTGAATCTAAAATCCTCTAACAAGGTAGTCTTTAATCGGACTTATCTTCTAATAGAGATTGAGATTCCTAATAGGATCTGTTCTGGTGAAGAACATTGTAAGACCTTAACCGGTCTGGTTTCTATTCTGCAGATAGTGACTTGTGAGTTCCATCTCACCGTGGTTTTTTCCCAGTTGGGTTTCCACGTCAAATATCTTGTGTTATGGTTGTATTTCTTTTGTGGGTGAATGTTTTATTCGCATTTTGGTTTGTATGTGTGGTAACCGGTTTGACTGTCAGACTGCTTTATCGATTTATCTTTAGACTGTGTAAGTGTTTTAGTGCAAAGATTTTTGGCATACTAATTCACCCCCCCTCTTAGTATTCATCAGAGGATAGGGTGAGTATAGGCCTGGATATGTTTCGTGAGATGGAGCAGCAGGTTGAGCAGATTCGTGGGCATTTGGTTGCTACTCAAGATAGGCAGAAGAAGTATGTCGATGCTCATAGAGTGGATCGTCAGTTTTCAGTAGGCAACCGTGTGTTCTTGAGAGTGTCCGTAGAAGAGCGATCCATTACGGAAAGGGTTCTAAGTTGGTGCCTCATTTTGTAGGCCTTTTTGAGATCCTTGAGAGGATAGGACCTGTTACCTACCATCTTGCCTTGCCACCGAGTCTATCCCACATCCATGATGTCTTTCATGTTTCACTTCTTCGACCTTATCATCCTGATGTGACTCATGTTTTTGATTGGAACGCTTTGCAGGTCAAGGATGGGAAGCTTTCCATGGAGCCCATGCACATTCTTCAGTGTCAGGATTTGACCCTCAGGGGTTGTACCATTGACCAGGTAAAGGTCCTATGGGACCCAAGTGATGAGACCTCAGCGACATTGTAGGATGCAGCAAAGATGAGAGAGCTTTATTCTTATCTATTTTAGGCTTCCAGGAGTAAGCCTAGTTTTGGGGGGAAGGATGTAGTACCCCTCCTCAATCAAACTCTTTTTGTATTTATGTTTGACTTCAATTGACTATTCAGTGGAACATTATTGTATATTGATTCAAATTTTATGCGATGTTATTTCATGCTTTATCTGGATTTGTGGTGTATGATTTTATGCAATATCTCAGTTCTTATGATTAATGTGATTTTTATGGATCATTATCATGGACTGACACTTTTACCTTATATGTGTGATGCGTTATTTATATGTTGTGTGTTTTCATGTGTATGGGATGCGAGGGGATGATTTTACTTCACTCACTCCAATGAGACATGGAACATCATGATTCTCCTTCATCGATGTGCATGTCATGTCTATTTATATATTTGTCTATATGCATGTGTGGTTCTTTGGTGCAGGACATTGCAGATACTAGTACCGGGTAGGTATGGGGTGTTGACTCCACCTAGTTTCACAGGTCTAAGTGTGCCTTATATGTCTAATGGGAGTGGAGGAGATAGTTGTTGGACCCTAACTTCACCCACAGTCACACTCATGTGAGTGTTATCAGTCGATTGTCTTTTTCGTTTGACTGGTATGCGAGTCAGAGTGCATTAGTGTTTCGTCTTGTGAGTCGTCTTTTGAGTATTCCTCATTTTGCATGTTTCCGTTTATTTAAATGGTTATTTAATTGAGTGAATGATGCTATATTTATGTTAGCGTAATTAGTTGATTATTATGCTCATAAGTCTATTGATTTAATTAAATAAATGAATTGCTAGAATTAAATGGTTAAATTGGCTTATTTTATTGTGATTAGTTGTATTAATATTTTGTGGAAGGAAATAAGTATTTGTCTTGCCATTTAAATGTTGAATGCTTATGTTGAAAGAAAGTATCTTGGAAAATAGAAAATTAATAAAAGCTTTTTCCTTTTACCTATCCATTTGACTTCTGTATTTTATTTGTAGGAAAAGAATTGTTTATGGATAAAAGGTAAATCTGATTGTTTTTACTTTTTTTAAATAGTTTAATCTGATTGGTGGAAAAAAACTTTTAACCTAGAAAGTTTAGGTTGAAATTTTTTTTTTCCCATATATTCTGGAGAGTTCGCGGGAAGAGGAGCAGAATTTTGAAGGATATATTTAGAAAGCCATTCTGGAAGAGGAGCTGGAATTGGATCTGGTTTGCAAGAATTGGGATTCTTTCATCATTTTGTTTCCTAGTTTGCGTGAAGGTTGGATAATCTCTTCTTGTTTTGCTATTTAATTTTTGAATGTTTTAGTTGCTTCTTATGTGTCAAAAAATGTAAATCTCTTTGTAAATTCTTATTGAAAGATTGGAATGGAAGAAAGAGTGTTTGTTATTGATGATTTTGTTGAATTTATATCAAATGGTTGCATATGGGAAAGAAATGGTTCATCTTTCTATTTGTTGTTTGTTATTTGTTCTTGAAAATAAAGTTCTTGAATTATCTCTTTTATTTGGGTTAGAAATAATTAGATTTAGTTTGTTGTGTGCTTTCTAGTATCTATTTGGCCAAGAATTGGGGCTTATGTTGGCAAAAATTGGTTATTGGTCTCATGCAAGATACAAGGAATTCTTCCTGTGTAATGGAAATGAGGAAATTTATCATAATTCTTCTCTTATCTTTTAAATTCTTTTATTGTTGCCTAAATATTTATTTAATTGGGGCTCTTGTGTGATTTTATTCACCATTTACCTTATTGGTAAATATCCTTTCTTAGTTTTGGGTTTTTGCACTGTGTGAGTGTGATTGTGAAATGAACAGGGGAGGTTTTATTTTGTGATTTATATTGTTTGTATAGAAATTTATTTAATTTAATTGTTAAACCTTACCCATGTGGTGGGCTAGCCCCACCATGCAGGATGGTAGTGTCTGGATACCCGCAGGTAGCAGCACTACCGGTCGGCAGTGTTGCTATCGATAGTGATTTTTATCTTGATTTAATAAATTTATTTATTAAAATCAAGGCTTGAATATTAACTTCAAATTGGAAATTTTGGATGTATTTTGGAAATAGATTATATGTTTATATAATTCATATTGTTATTTGGTTGAAAAATTAATATGGATTTTATTCTATAATTGGTGTATTTAATTTGGAAATTAAATGGAAGTGAAATTCGTATAAGGATGTTTTATTTAATTTTCAATCAATGAAGTCACAAGTGCTTATGATGCTGATTTTCTCAAAGCTTGTCTGAGTGCGGACTTAGTGAAATTAGCTTTCCTTGAAAAGAGTTATATTTGTGTTATTTCTTGTCTTTGGTTCAGTCATCTTGTAGTGGCGTATTTGACTATTTTGACCAAGTGATATATGATGAACCCGTTGTCTTAACCATGTAGTGTCTTTGCCTTGTGGTTAACCAAGAGTCAGTATGTCCTTGTTTTGACCACTTGTATTTGGATAGTGGTGTTATGGTTGTCTGTTTTACCATAGGGTCCTCATGGAGTGACCCTGTTTTCTTAGTGTCCTTTGAGAGAGTGGCTTTTGAGTGGGGGCCATGCCTAAAGTGGATGGCAGGATAACCCCTCGAAAGTAAGCTAATAATTGATAATCTAATAATTTGATTAGGAGATGGGTAGTTTATAACATTATAAAGATATTGTACCCCGTGCATGGTTGAGTGGTCGTATAGGCTCAAGGTGTAGTGGGAAGGCCTGGAATGGAAAACCGACCACCTTGTCATCACAAAGGGTTGGTAAGGTCTGCATGAGACTTGGTTGGAGCTGGAGTCTCGGGAAAGGTTACTAGGATAACCCAAGATGGGGGTTGGGACCTATGGAGGCCTACCATGGTAACCATCATAAGCTATGTGATGACACTCTCTCTTTAGGGTCACTTGTTTTTTGTGATGTTGAATCACTTGTGTATTGTGATGTCGAATCACTTGAGTATTGTGATGATTGAGTCACCTGGAATATTGTGGAGTCGTATTGTTCTGTTGATCATGTCATGCTTTTGTTTGCTTGAGGATCCTCTAGTATCTCCTATCACGGTGGGTTGATTCCATTTTGGGAATTACATGGTCGGGTGGTAGTGCCACTTCCCATCGGATGTTCTTGTTCGTACCTTCATGTGAGGATTGGCTTCGTAGGTGTTCCTATGGTTTGTGACTAATGCTTTATCTCATGTTGGAGATTATTATTCTTTGGAGACCTATGGGGTCAATTGTATTATGAACTCTTGTAACCATGTATTTGATTAAGATGTTATCTTTATATGTATATTGAGAGCCATGTATTGGAAGATCAATGCAATCCTTAGTTTGGGATGTTGTTTATCAACTTTCTTTATGATTTGTGTAAATTCTTATTGAAGAGAAATTATATTGTATCCTTTCAATCTTACTATGGAATAATCTGTTATTGCATATGACTTACTTTTTTCTATGAGTAAATGATGGATTATTGGATTAATCATAATTGTGGAAATTACTTTTGGTTTTATTCTTCATTGGTAACCCTTAAGGAATTCTAGTGTAAGTCTTCCGCTTGTGTTATTATAGTGCTATTGTAATAATTAATGCACTTAATATGCTTTATACTTTTTTAAAAAAAAATTATTTCACCCTTAGATGTGGTATTCTTTTGGGGTTCCTGGCAGGGCATTACAGCGCGATGCGGGGATGTCCATGTGTCGCGCTAACGTCCCAAAAAAGGGTCAGATTTTAAGTGGCGGGGACTCAGATGCACGCCAACAAGTGTCCTTTGGCCCGCATCATGTCGTAGTGTCTCTCCATGCTTGTTTCGAATTAGAAACCCTTTCCAACTTATTTGGAGGGGTTCCCACTTTGGGTTCTTGGCTCCTGATCTTTGTGCTCTGTCAAGCTCTCTCAGAAAGATCTATTTGTCAAACTCTTGGCTCACACAATATCAACATCAAAGGCAATCTATCAATACCAACATGAAGCTTCCCGACCTCGTGGTGGATTCTTACCAATTCATATATCAAGTGGGCTTCATAAAGCTCGCAGTACCAAATATCAAGGAGGGTTTGATTTCCAAACTGGGTATGTGCACAAAGATGGTGGTCAGAAAAGTGGACACCACCCAAAAAAAACATGGAAAAACACGCAGCACATACGCAGTTCTAAAATTTAAAATGATCGCGTACACACTTAGGTTTGTTGTTCTCGAGCCTAGAGAAGGTAATGCATATGTGCTACCTCTAGGAAAACGAGCGTGTACGTGCTACTTATAAGAAAAATGAGCTCGTACGCGCTAATAATCCCAAAAGAACCAGGTATGCAGTGCCTGTCAAAAAAGTTTTTTTAAAAAAACTAGGTCTTATTTTCTTGTGAATAGCGCATTTTTAGTTTGTTTTTCTTCATTTTCTCTCCTAAACCGCGAACAGGGTGCTATATTTCTCCTCCAGACACTATGGATCAAGGTTAGTTTATGTTTATTTTTGTCTTTCTTTCCCGTTTGTTCAATTTGTTTTACATTTTGAATTTAATTTCATTAATTTTGATTAGGTTTTTTCGTTTTTTGTTTCAAAAACCAGATTCTTCTAATCCACAACAAGAACAACTAAATGCACCTCCTGAAAACCCACAAGATACACCCCCAGTTCCTCCTTTTGACCGCAGACCTGAAACATAGGAGCAATTAATTAATCAGTTAGGACAAAATACATCTAAAATCAATAGACTGATTGTTAAATTGAAAACATTCAAACTTGAGCATCATCAATCCCTCGCCACTAGCCTAGAAACATTAGCTAGTGGTGTCATACTTGTTTCCACACAAATTACCAAATGGGGAAGCTTTAGGGATAGGTGTCGTCAATTCTATGCCGATGGGCTATCATACAAGGGAGTTTTAAAAAAAAAAATTAGTAAACAACAAATATGTGCCCTTTTTGTTGATCCCAAAACTGGTCAGTCATTACCTTTTAATGCAAAGAGGTTTCCCATACATTGGTGTACCAATGTGCAGATGAAGAATTTTTTTTGGCAGAGGTGGTGGATGGTCTTTGATGATCCACCTTGTAATAATTATGAGGTGCCATTATATTTTTTGAGAAAAGTATATTGTGAGTTTGTGCTCAATGTGCACCCAAACTATTTTGACATGAGAGAGTTCCATGGTAGAGGTGATGGCTCTGCCCAAGATAGACCTAGAGCCCATAGGCGATTACCCACAGAGAGTCGCCACCCCCTAGCACCCAAACCCAAGGTGCATTAGGTTGTCCCAGTAGAGATGAAAGAGTCAATGGAGCTACAAACTCTTCAGGCGGCCACAACGTTGATCGGTGCCATCATCTAGCATGGGATGTCGTTAGCACACCCTATTTTATTGGATGATGAGCCATTAGTTGCTCCAAGTGGTGACAGAGAGCCTATCCAGCATATGTGTGGCAGTTTCTCGAGGATATGCTCAGGGATAGATGATGCAGCCGGTGCAGATGAAGCCACATCTCATCCGTGTACGATTTGCGGGAGTAGATGTTAGGCCCGCATGATTGAGGATTTCGCACTGACAGATGAGTTGATGGACATGGTGTTTGCCCATGAGCAACAGACACAGGTGTGTTTATTTGAATTCATAGCATTTTATTTATTATTCACTTTAAATTTGTAATTACGTAAATGAATTTTCATTTATAAATCGATTTAAATTGAGACAAATAATATGCATTTCAGGATGCACTAGCGGTATCCCATACTCCTCCCCTAGTTACTACAATTGCAACTTCGATGCCTGAGGTATAAATTTTGTAACATGTTAAAATAGAATAAGTACACTTTGAATTCAAAAAAATACAAGATATACTAACTATCTTTAATGCTTGGTCCAATTTTTGGTTTGTAGGTAATGACAGGGGACCAAATGTCCCAGATTGATGACATCACGCTCTCAGCGATTGATTTTGGCCTACAAGGCTATACGGTATCATATTTTGTACAACCCTTTTTATGTATTGTTTTGATGGAATATGCAAGTCATTTCATTTTTTGATTTTTAAAATTATGTTTAATTTATTATTTGTACTAATATCTCATGTTAATTTTGTTTTTTTAGGGTACCCCCTCCGCGTCTAGGGCTCGTCCTAAGAAAAAGAATTCCTCGAAAATGCCAAAACGTGGGAAGAAGGTAATTGAACACATTTTTAGTTGTACAATTGTTTGAAAATATTGAAATCAAGTATTAGTTGGGGTTTGTAGATTGATTAGTGTTTTTTTATCTATTTTACATGTACAGTGGCCATTGAGCTATGTGGATTTGTTAAGTGCACCTGATTCACCCGTGGATCAAGAGAGGGCGAAGGTATGTATCTCTACTTTATTTTCCCGATTTCATGATTATATGCACACGTACATGTGAACTTGTGATATATTATAATATTATAATTTTTTCATACAGGAAATATCCATACCTATTTCATCAATGGCGAACCCTCCTCCATGCACTAGAGAAGCATCTCACGATCTGGTACACTTTTGTTTGATATGTAAAATTAATTGGTTTTAACCTATAGTACTTATCATTATATTAATTGTATTTAATCTTTGAGCAATTTTTGTGTAGGTAATAGCGACAGTTTCTCCATCGATGGTGAGCCATCCTCAACCCATTGGAGAAGCATCTCAGGCACAAGTACGTCATTGATCTCTATATTATATCTTTTAAGCTTTTTTGATATATTTATGTTAGTACATTGTATTAATTGTACATTTAATCTACAATAGACCCCTTCACAGTACGGCCATAACGTGGATCCATTTAAGTATGTCTTCAAGAAAACTCCTAAGAGTGACAAGGAGAGGAGAGGGAAGACATTAGCTCCTAGATCAGCCGATGAGGTAATCTACATTTCAATTGCAAAGGAATTATAGTTAAATGCATAGTTATGTTGTTAATTGTGAAATATTTTCTACAAAATAATTCTAACTTGGCTTTTGAATTGTGGTTTTGCAACCATCTACAAAGCCACGTACTACATCAAAGAGGCTTGATTTTGATGATCCACCACAAGTTTAGGATCGTATAGTGTTAGTTTTAGTCATAGAATGACCATTACATGTAGATATATTCTAAATTTTTATTGTATATCGATTTGGACATGGCATATGCCACATTTTTGTAATACTTGTATTGACTTGGCAGACATGCCTTTTTATATATATATAAATGTCGATATTTGATCCAATAAATGTATACTGAGCTCATTATTTTATATTCGTTGTATTTTGTGGTTGTCCTTTTATAAATTTAATTGATCATTTGCCTATGTAATCAACAATATGAATATAAACAACAAAAATATATGATATAAAACATTGCAATCATGGAATATGATTTGATAAAATTTCTAAAATGTTGAATTAACCCTACAAAACTCCTTGTATTCATTTCATTATTGTGTATTCATTGTATTTGGTGGCTGCCCTTTTATAAATTTAAATGAATATTTGCATATGTAATCAACAATATGAATATAAACAACAACAATCGGCAATATGAATATAAAAAACAATATGTGTTTGGTGTGGAAGCACCCTCATGCTCGCAATGGTCAAATTTTGTTTGTCGTGTGCACAAACCGACATCGCAAGCGCATTCGAGTGGGAAGGTTTACGCTAGGCATTGATAGTTCTGATACTTAATATAAGTACAGATCCAATAGCCAACAAGATGAGAGGGGGGGTGAATTATACAAACTTAATCTTCCACAAAAACATTAGATTCAACCTCGGTAACATACACTTCAGTAATATAACCAAAATTGTTAAACATACAAACTCAAAAGCATATAAACATCATAAACCTCATAACACCAGATTTAACATGGAAACCCAAATAGGGAAAAACCATTGTGGGATTTTGGACCCACTAAGAAATATACTCTTCTAGAGTATGCTCGGTTAAAAACAAATCTTGTTAAAGATTACAAACACATTGCTAGATGTGACCCAGTTAAGGGATTTCCCTCAGATCTGTTAGGATCTTCACCTTGTTAGAAGTGACCTTGTTAAAGGATTTCAAACACTCAATCAGAATGTCACCTTGCTAGAGGGTTTTACAAATAAGACTGTTAAGTCTACTGGGTTAACAGATTTTCTATCACTTTCACAAAATAACAGTAATAAAAATCTATCTGCAACTTCACATCTAAAATGCTAAAGGAGATTCTTATTTGTTCAATACAATCTAGACATAGAACTAATCTTGTCCATCTGGTAGGCTTCTATACTCTGTTATTCAAACAGGTCTTCAAGCTTCTGTGCTCGGTAATCACTATGTAGCATCCCTATGCATACACTTGCCTCCATGCATTGTTTATCAATAGTTCCCTATTTATAAACAATTAGCTAACCGCTTAATATCCTTGATCACATTTCCCATGATCAATCATAGCCATCAAATCTAGAATCTTGTCCAGGTTCAATGCATCTTTCGATCTGAAAACATTTTACCTCGCCTTGGAATTTGTATATATTTCTTGGAACTTGTGCTCGGGTATTGCGATTCAATCTGAACTGTAGATCTTCTTGCCGATCTTCCATTGCCATAGATTCTTAACAAACTTTATTTATGGCATATCAATCATTTAATTAGTTCCAGCTCATCAGCTTCCTTCATTAAATAACACATGTAACCATTTAATGCATTCTGTTACAGCTTGGTTACAACTCGATTACAACTCGGTAAATACTAAACTTCACTTGGTGGACATTCCGCCTTCATTAACTGATAGTGATAACCTTAGGGTTTATCGACTAGGTTCCTTAGGGTTTACCGACTAGGTTCCTTGATCGGTAACATAGTATAGTATTAACCTTACAATTTACAACATATGTATGATGTTAAAACAATCTAAACATCATGATCTCATCATTGTCTGACTCGGTAATAGTTGCCCATTGAATACCTTATTCATCTTCTTATTCATCATAATCTTTCTGTGTCTTTTACCGACATCTTTATACTCTTTAAATCATACTTCTCAAGATATGGCATCATATCGAATTAGAAAATCAATTTCTTGACATCAATGACAAAATAATAATATCAAGACGGTAAACATCCTTAATCAATTATATCCATAATCATCAACAACCTTCTCAATATCCTTATTGAAATGTCAACAATCTTCCATTGTCTGTTATAATGCCAAATGCTAACAATCTACTACCCAATCCTTTAATATCCTTTAGCATTGATGGCAAAACCAATTGATTTGACCTTAAAAGATTCAGATTGTTGTGATTCTGAAATGCTGAAATGCTCTCTTGTTGTCAACAGATTTTCTCCCCCATACATTTGACTTCTCCTATTTTCTTTAGTTTTCTGTCCAATCTCAGTCTTAAGTCTTCTCCCCTTTCACAATTTTCTCCCCCTTTGACAACAATGCCAAAAAGTAAATAACTAAAACATAATTTCTTCCTATATGGAGTGAATTCCTACTATAATGTGTCAATTCAGTTGCGGTCAGAGAATTTTGTCTTCAATTCCTATTCCTTGTATGATATCATGTATTGTTTCCTGTAATATTTCCTGTACACCTTTAGAAAACATCCTAAAGTGTGTAAATCTACATCAACTCCTAAAAGATATTTGATAGAGTCATCAGATTGATGCTTTTACCAAACTCGGTCAGTGAGTAGAAGATAGGGGTAGGACCCCTAACTTACTTCTGAGATATTCAAAAGTGTCCCTTGGTAGTGGCTTGGTGAAGATATCTTCTATTTGTTCCTTTGTGCTAACATATTCCAACACCACTTTCTTCTCTTGAGCTTCTTCTCTAAGATAATGATATTTGATAGAGATGTGCTTTGTCTTAGAGTGCATAACTGGATTTTTTGAAATGTTAATGGCACTAGTATTGTCACAGAATATAGTTACTGGCTCGGTAACTTTCTCATTTATACCTTCCAACAGTTGTTTGATCCATGCAATGTTGGTACAATTCAATGCTGCAGCAATGTATTCAGCTTCTGCTGTTGACTGTGAAACACATCCTTGTTTCTTGCTAAGCCAACTCACTAGTCTTTCTCCTAAAAAGAAAGCTCCTCCACTTGTGCTTTTTTTGTCATCAATGTTGCTTGCCCAATCAACATTAGTATAAACTTTTAAATCAAAATCATTTCCTTTCTGATATACTTAGCCATAATCTTCAGTGCCTTTCAAGTATCTAAAAATTCTTTTGATTGTTGTCATGTGTGTTTCCTTAGGATCTGCAGAGAATCTTGCAACTATACCTACTGCATGTGTTATGTCTGGTCTGCTGTGAACAACATATTGTAGCTTTCCAATCATGGATCAATAAAGTGTCTCATCAATAGATGTAGATTCATCATTCTTTGATAATTTATAGTTGGTAGTCATAGGAGTACTTACTGGTTTTGAATCCTCCATTCCAAATTTATTCAAGATTTCCTTTATGTACTTGGATTGAGTAATGAAAATCTCATTTTTCATTTGCAGTATCTGTAAACCTATAAAATACTTTATCTCATAGATTAATGACATCTCAAATTCTTTGCTCATTTCATTTCCAAAGTTCTTACATAAAGAGTCATTTCCATAAAATATAATATCATCAACAAATATGGCTGAGATCAGTATTCCATTTTCATCATTCTTCATGTACATATTGATGTTCTCACTTGTCCTTATGAAACCAATCTTAATCAAATAAGAGTGCAAACTTTCATACCATGCTCTAGGTGCTTGTTTCAAACTATATGAAGCTTTGTTCAATTTACATACCTGATCTTTATTATTGTCTTCAACAAATCCTTCAGGTTGTTCAATAAAAACTTCTTCTTCTAATATTCCATTCAAAAATGCAGATTTGACATCCATTTGATATATCTTGAAGTTTTTGAAAGCAGCATATGCCAACAAAGTTCTTACTCCTTCAAGTCTAGCAACAGGTGCAAAAGTTTCACCATAATCAATTCCTTCTTCTTGAGCATAACCATTGCAAACTAGTCTTGCTTTGTTTCGAATGACCTCTCCTTTTTCATTTAGCTTGTTTCTGAAAATCCATTTTGTACCGATTACATTTTTGTCCTTCGATCTTGGGATTAGTGTCCATGTGTCATTCTTCTTGATTTCATCAATCTCTTCTGTCATAGCATTTATCCAATCTTCACTATTAGATGTCTCTTTCACTATTCTCAGTTCAAATTCAGATATCAAACATGTGTTTTGTCTTAGTTTGTTCCTTGTCATCACTGGATCATCCTTATCTCCTATAATTTGACTTGGTGCATGATGTCTTCTGACATACTTGGCTAATACAGGCTTGGTAGGCTCTGTATGATCTTCTTCATCACTCGGTAACTGGATATTCTCTTCATTTTCTTCAACAGTCTTCTCGGTAAGACTTGTCGGTTGAACATAGACAAATTCATCATAGTCTTCTGGTTCCTTGGAATTTCCTTCATCATTTCTTTCTGCAAATTCATCAACTTTCACATTTGCACTTTCTACTATTTTGTTAGATGATTTGATCAGACATTTAAATGCTTTGCTTCTAGAAGAATAACCTAGAAATGTTCCATCTTCACTCTTTTGATCAAACTTGCCATTTCTATCATCTTTGTGAACATAGCATCTACTTCCAAAGATTTTAAAATAACTTGCATTAGGTTTCTTATCATACCAGATTTCATATGGTGTCTTCAAAGTACCTTTCTTCAATTGTACTCGATTCAGGGTGTAAACTGTCATGCTTATTGCTTCTCTCCAAAATGTTTGTGGCACTTTCTTTTCAATCATCAGTGTTCTAGCACAATCCACAATAGATCTATTTCTTCTCTTAGCTATTCCATTCTGCTGTGGAGTTCTTGGTGCAAAGACTTGTCTTTTAATACCATGATCATTGCAGAATAAGTTGAATTCATCAAATGTGAACTCTCCTCCTCTATCTGATCTAAGACATTTCAATTGTCTTCCTGTTTCATTTTCAACTCTTGCCTTGTACCATTTAAACATTTGAAAAGCTTTTGATTTATCTTTTAAAAACATTACTGACATCATCCTTGAATAGTCATCCACAAATAATATGAAATATTTATCACCGTAATAATTTTGAACTTTCATAGGACCACAAAGATTAGTGTGCACAAGATCTAAAATTCCCTTAGAAGTGTAAGACTTACTTGTAAATCTTGATCTTGTCATCCTACCCATCTGGCATTCTCAGCACATAGCATTCTCAGGTTTTTCAAGACTCAGTAGACCTCTTACTTGGTGCTTCTTACTTATTTTGATCAGATTATCAAAATTTACATGACAAAACCTTTTATGACATAACCAAGTATCATCTATCTTTGCACACAAACACTTGTTACAAGTTGAGTCAAGGTGAAATGTGTTACCTTTTGTTTGTGTCCCGGTAGCAGCTAACTTTCCATTCTTGTTATGAACTTTGACAATTCCTTTCTGAAATTCTATTTGGTAACCTATGTTATTTAGCTGTGCTACACTCAACAAATTGTATTTCAAACCTTCAACCCAATAAACATCATTGCATCTTGCATTGTCAAGAAGTGTTATAGATCCTTTACCTTTTACCGGACATGGTGCATCATTACCAAATCTTACATAGCCTCCATCATAATCTTCTAATATAACAAACTTTTGTTTATCACCTGTCATATGATGTGAGCATCCACTATCTATGATCCAAGAATCATTAGTATTTATGTGAGATATTAGGGATTTTTCTTCATACCTTTCTTCATCTGATCCATCTTTGATAGCCACATAAACTACTTCCTCTATATCAGTTTCATCTGATTTATCATCATTGGATTCCTCATCGGCTATTAAGCATGTCTTTCTATCTCTTCTTCTGAAGTCTCGGTGTCCTCTGTAATGATTATCTTTCTGTCTGTCATCTCGGTAATCTCTCTTTTCAGTAGAATCTCTATCAGGACAGTTAGAAGCTATATGTCCTATTTTATCACAATTGAAACATTTCAAAGGTAGTTTTCCCTTATACTTACCTTTGC
The DNA here is from genome assembly GCF_030272615.1 of Cryptomeria japonica. Taxonomy (NCBI): domain Eukaryota; kingdom Viridiplantae; phylum Streptophyta; class Pinopsida; order Cupressales; family Cupressaceae; genus Cryptomeria; species Cryptomeria japonica. Next base: position 686,870,941 of record NC_081413.1, read on the forward strand.
CTCTCAGTAACCTTCTGGCTAATAGTGCTTCAAACTCTTCTTGCTTTCTGATTTCTTCATACAGTTTGTGTACTTCTTCCATGTTCTTACGAAATCTTTCACTTGCTCCACTATGATCTCCTTTAGAGTATTTATACTTTCTTTCATTGTAATCATTAGATTCATCAAGATGAAAATAACTAAATGCATATTCAACTTTATTTACCGAAGATCCACTGTTATCAAAGTTACTTAACTTGAATGCATGTAGCTTACCAATAGTAGCATCTAAAGAAATTGGCATATTAGGTACAGACCTCAATTCATTGATTGCAAAGACTCGAATTGCATAAGCTGGTAGAAGGGTTCTTAACAACTTGTTATATCCTTTTCTTCAATAGTTCCACCTGCTCCTTTGATTTGATTGACAATCTCCTTTAGTCTTGTACTGTACTAAATTATGTTCTCACCTTCATTCATTCTCATGGATTCAAGTTGTCCTCTTAGACTATCTACTTTTGCTCTTTGAACATGTTCATCTCCTCCATATACTGATATGAGCTTATCCCACATTGCCTTGCATCATTGCAGCCTTCTAAGTCATTAAACTCTGAATCGGTCAATGCAGATGTTATTTCAATCATTGCTTGGATATGTTCTTGCTTTTCCTTTACCTCTTCCATTGTCAATGGATAGGTGCTCGGTGTAACAAAATCGTTCTCTAGATAGTATACAACATATTCTCCAACTCCTGATAGATGCAGCTTCATCCTTTTCGGCCATGTAGAGAAACTTGACTTGTTCAACTTCGGTGCATCCCTCTTATACATCTTTGGATTTTTAACTCAAGTGCCTTTAAACTTTTCTTCTGGAGTTCAAAGCTCTAATACCAATTGATAGTTTTGATACTTAATATAAGTACAGATCCAATAGCCAACAAGATGAGAGGGGGGGGTGAATCATACAAACTTAATCTTCCATAAAAACATTAGATTCAACCTCGGTAACATACACTTCAGTAATATAACCAAAACTGTTAAACATACAAACTCAAAAGCATATAAACATCATAAACCTCATAACACCAGATTTAATGTGGAAACCCAAATAGGGAAAAACCATTGTGGGAGTTCGGACCCACTAAGAAATATACTCTTCTAGAGTATGCTCGGTTAAAAGCAAACAAATCTTGTTAAAGATTACAAACACATTGCTAGATGTGACCCGGTTAAGGGATTTCCCTCAGATCTGTTAGGATCTTCACCTTGTTAGAAGTGACCTTGTTAAAGGATTTCAAACACTCAATCAGAATGTCACCTTAGTAGAGGGTTTTACAAATAAGACTGTTAAGTCCACTCGATTAAGAGATTTTCTATCACTTTCACAAAATAACAGTAATAAAAATCTATCTACTACTTCACATCTAAAATGCTAAAGCAGATTCTTATTTGTTCAATATAATCTAGACATAGAACTAATCTTGTCCATCTGCTAGGCTTCTATACTCTGTTATTCAAACAAGTCTTCAAGCTTCTGTGCTCAGTAATCACTATGTAGCATCCCTATGCATACACTTGCCCGCATGCATTGTTTATCAACAGTTCCCTATTTATAAACAATTAGCTAACCGCTTAATATCCTTGATCACATTTCCCATGATCAATCATAGCCATCAGAGCTTCAATCTTGTCCAAGTTCAATGCATCTTTCGATCTGAAAACATTTTACCTTGCCTTGGAACTTGTATATATTTCTTGGAACTTGTGCTAGGGTATTGCGGTTCAATCTGAACTGTAGATCTTCTTGCCGATCTTCCATTGCCATAGATTCTTAACAAACTTTATTTATGACATATGAATCATTTAATCAGTTCCAGCTCATCAGATTCCTTCATTAAATAACGCATGTAACCATTTAATGCATTTTGTTACAGCTTGGTTACAACTCAGCAACAACTCGGTAACAACTCGGTAAATACTAAACTTCACTCGGTGGACATTTCGCCTTCATTAACTGATAGCGATAATGTTAGGGTTTACCAACTAGGTTCCTTAGGGTTTACTGACTAGGTTCCTTGCTTGGTAACATAGTATAGTATTAACCTTACAATTTACAACATATGTATGATGTTAAAACAATCTAAACATCATGATCTCATCATTGTCTGACTTAGTAATAGTTGCCCATTGAATACCTTATTCATCTTATTATTCATCATAATCTTTTTGTATCTTTTACTTACATCTTTATACTCTTTAAATCATACTTCTCAAGATATGGCAACATCATACCGAATTAGAAAATCAATTTCTTGACATCAATGACAAAATAATAATATCAAGACGGTAAACATCCTTAATTAGCTATATCCATAATCATCAACAACCTTCTCAATATCCTTATTGAAATGTCAACAATCTTCCATTGTCTATTATAATGTCAAATGCTAACAGGCATGCCCCTATCGTGCATCCCAAAGCACTAGAATGTCGAGAGTCATACCATACCGGTGTGATCTCTCAAGTAACCTGAGTCCAAAAAATTGTCAAAATTTGATGGACTGTTTCTTCAAATCCAGGACACATATGGTCAATCCGTTTGAACCCGTGGGGTTGTGTGAGGCTCCTCTACAATGAGCTATCTCAGTTTTTGATGACTCGGAGTCATTTTCAATTGGTAGCATTTTTTCGCCTGCTACAAAAACTGTCAGTTGCATGCAATGCAAAGTTGCAGGATTGGCTATAATTGATTCGGCTCATCGTGTGCACAAACCAACATCATGAGTGCATCTGGGTGGGAAATTTTACGCTAGGCATGGCCCTGTCATGCATCCCAAAGCATCGGAACGTCGAGAGTCATACTGTACCAGTGCGATCTTTCAAGTGCCCTGAGTCTAAAAAATTGTCAAAATTTGACAGACTATTTCTTCAAATCCAGGACACATATGGTCAATCCATTTGAACCTGTGGGGTTTCATGAGGATCCTCTACAATTTCCTATATCATTTTTTGATGACTTGGAGCCATTTTCAATTGGTAGCATTTTTTTGCCTGTTGCAAAAACCATCAGTTGCATGCAATGCAAAGTTGCAGGATTAGCTATAATTGTTTCAGCTCATCGTTTGCACAAACTGACATCGAGAGTGCATCTGGGTGGGTAGGTTTATGCTAGGCATGGCCCTGTCGTGCATCCCAAAGCGTCGGAACATAAAGAGTCATATCGTACCCGTGCAATCTCTCAAGTGCCCTGAGTCCAAAAAATTGTCAAAATTTGATGGACTATTTCTTCAAATCCAGGACACATATGGTCAATCCATTTGAACCCATGGGGTTGTGTGAGGATCCTCTACAATGTCCTATATCGGTTTTTGACAACTCGGAGCCATTTTCAATTGGTAGCATTTTTTTGCCTGCTACAAAAATTGTCAATTGCATGCAATGCAAAGCTGCAAGATTGGATAGAATTTATTCGGTTCATCGTGTGCACAAATCAACGTCATGAGTGCATCCAAGTGGGCAGGTTTACGCTAGGCATGCCCCTCTCATGTATCCCAAAGTGTCATACCGTATCAGGGTGATCTCTCAAGTGTCATGAGTCCAAAAAATTGTCAAAATTTGATAGACTATTTCTTCCAATCCAGGACACATATGGTCAATTTGTTTGAACCTATGGGGTCACGTGAGGCTCCTCTATAATAGCCTATCTCATTTTTTGACGAATTGGAGCCATTTTCAATTGGTAGCATTTTTTTTGCCTGCTGCAAAAACCGTCAGTTGCATGCAATGCAAAGTTGTAGGATTGGCTCGAATTGATTCGGCTTGTCGTGTGCACAATCCGACGTCACGAGAACCTCCAAGTGGGAATTTTTATGCTATGCATTCTCCTCTCATACATCCCAAAGGATCGTAACATCGAGATTCATACCATACCGAGGCGATCTCTCAAGTTCCTTGAGTCCAAAAAATTCTCAAAATTTGACAGACTGTTTCTTCAAATCCAGGACACATATGGTCAATCTGTTTGAACCTGTGGGGTCACATGAGGCTCCTCTACAATGTCCTATCTCATTTTTTGATGACTCAAAGCCATTTTTAATTGGTATCATTTTTTTGCCTGCTGCAAAAACCGTCAGTTGCATGCAATGCAAAGTTACAGGATTGGCTAGAATTGATTTGGTTCATCGTGTGCATAAACCGACATCATGAGTGCATCTGGGTGGGCAGTTTTATACTAGGCATGCCCTTGTCATGCATCCCAAAGCGTCGGAACATCGAGAGTCATATCCTACCGACGCAATGTAGAAGTTGCTTGACAACTTTTTTGACAATTTTTTTGACAACAATGACAATTTTTCCTCAAATTGTATCTAGTCTCAATCTATGACCCCTATGACCCGATAATGACTCAAATAATTCTCCATGATTATACAAGAGTCAAGAATGCTCATGATTGACCAGGGACACATCACTTATACTCAAAACATAGTCACAAAACATTGACACACAAAATAGTCAGAAAACATTGTCACATATTATTAAAAAATTTGCCTCTAAATATGGTCAAATCAGCTCTTGGCTATTTGATTATACAAAAATTTGTCTTACAAATCATCTCATAGGCTTTTATAAAAAATTTGGCATTACAATATGTGCAATTCAGCTCATCGCCATTTTAATATACAAAATTTGGCATGTACATATGTACAATTCAGCTCATTGTCATTTAAATATACAAAATTATGCCCCTAAACATGTAAAAATCAGCTCATGGGCATTTATATATAAAAAAAATGAATATAGAACAATTTGTTGACGATTTATACAAAATTCTCAAAATCATTCTACTCTAAACTGTAGAATCAATCAAGTGAGCCTTCAAGATCGGCTCTAACCTGTATTGTGTCAAGTATTGCCTCGTGGTCAGATTCACGAACTTTTCATAAAATCTTGTTATGAGGTCTACCACGATACTTCATCAAATGAATATTTGTTGCAGCAACAAGGTTAGAGAAATGAAGAATATGTTTGTGTGTTTCAAAGTCCTCAAACAACCAAACATCAGAATTCTTGATAGGGTATCTCTGAAGCCATGTTTCTGTCACAACAACAAACCCTATTGGGTAATCAATACCCTCTTTATCAATGATTGTGGTTGTCAATTTTCTTTTTGGCTCAACACAATGACACAAATAGTAATTTGTTCCTTCTTCATTGTTCTCTTATGCAATAACTGCATACACATGACCTACATTTAATAAAGTGTTAATTAATACCAAAAATAAAGTATGGTGTGCAACAAAATGAACCAAAAAGAATACTTGCAAAAAAATTAACTCAAAAAATCACCTAAATCCACTAGGTCGGATACATGGTCAAAATCCACTGATGTCTCCATCTGGCTCAATTATAGTGCTTTGGGAATTTGATATGAATCAATGGGAACCAACAGTCTACAAGACCATTTGTCAACCCACTATTGTGATTCACATTCTTCCCACAAACAATGCATGCATGAAGAGAAAAAACATACCATTTGTCTCGTATAAATTACCAGTGAACTTGAATTTGAACTCATAAATGAGTGCATGTCACTCGACCCTGCAACTGTATAACAATCTAGATAGTTTTCAATGTTAGATTCAGTGATCAACCAAAAATATCTATGAACCATTGACGTACCTAGATTACCTGGACCCATTGTAGACTTACACCATCGCATAATTGTTTCTGCATCTATCAACTTAGCACCACCTTCGTACTTCAATTCTTCTCTAGCTAGGGCTCTTTTCACACATGCTCCTGCACCATCGTGCTCTCTCTTACCATGTTCAGCCTCAGTGAAATTCTAAAAATGTTGTACACCACTTGTCATATGCATCCTTGTCAACCAATAAAACATCCTTGCAGTCTTGAATTGTGCGGTGCAATTATCTGACCATATTAAGTGTTGGTTATATTGTATATTCCTTTCCCTTAAACTATCATAGAAAACTTTAAAGCATCCTTGTACAAACTCCAATGAATGAGTATGATCATCACTTATGTATAAGTGATACTCTCTTACAACCTTTCTATCCTCCTTTGTGCTATCATCTGCATGTATGAATGCTATGTGTACAAAAATAAAAACTTGTGTAGAGTGATAATACATATATTTCACTTCATTTTGAGGTTGTAGTGTATAATTTTCAGCAAAATCAACAATAGAGACAATGGTGCCAAGAGGAAATGTGTCCTTACATAACTTGAATTGCTCATCTAACCATCGAGCTCTATGTGTATGCATTATATACTCATAAACTAGTTTCTCTTGAAACATTTTCATAAATTCAGCTACACATATCATTTTTCACTAGCTCACATCTCTTCAAATCTTTTCCATCTTTAACTCCATATGTGACTGTCTTGTATTTTTTGAAAGAAACTAGTTTCATACCAATTTCATGTGTGCTCTCCAAATGTACGCATCTTGGTAAATGTTGAAAACCACCACATATAGCACAAGAACCTTCAAAACAAGGCATCCTATAATAAATGCAACCATCATGTCTATTACATAGCACACTTGAAATAACTTCTCTTACCGACTTAGGAGGTGCTTGTATATTTCATTCCTGCAAAACATCGTAAGTGTGCAAAGTAGAACAAATATGATGAAAAATATCATAGTGCATGGAAAATTCAATATGCATCCTACAACAACACGTGGTGCGTACATGATTAATCTTAATAAAAAAAGGTTTTGCCATTTGAAAAAATATTTGAGAAATTCTTATTTGAGGAAACTTTTGAAGGAATATTTCATAAAATTTAGTTTGAGTCATATCCAAATAGTGTTTGGCATGTGGCTCATGATTTGTAGACCCAATTCACCTTCTAACAACATCTCTTTGGTTGGGCGAAACTCTTGTGTTGTTATGCCAAAAAAATTTAATTAATGTTCTTTGTGCATCAACAACAACCTTGTCTTTGCGTGGTAGTCTACCCAAGAATGCCCAAAGAGAATTATTGTTAGGTTCCTCTATTTTTTCCCACCTCTTTAATGCTTTACTTAATGTTGATCTACTAACGTTTAATGACTTACTTGTTTTGCATATCAAATGATCTTTTTTTATTTTCTTGCTCATTATGGTTGATGTAATGACACGTCGAGTAGCATTAGAATCTTTAGTATGTGATTTTGAACCAATAGCTTGATATGCATCAAATTTTTAATCATTTGAACAATTAATTGACATCTTGCGGTTTGATTTAAGTTTTCAAAATAGTTTTTCCATATTCTTTTAACCATTCTCCTACAAGTTCGTTCATTCATTTTATTGGGCATTGGCTTCAATATATTCTCATCAATGTCAATTAGATACTTTGGTCTCCTACGAATGATTCTAGGAGGTATTAACATTGGTGCATTATGTACATTCAATTCATCAAATAGAAAAGGTGTATGTTCATCATTTAATTGATTATTCAATGCGGTATCTTGTTCAATTGCATTAGGTTCATACGATAAATCAAATGTCTCTTCTTCAATTGCATTAAGTGCATTATGTTCATTTAGTAAATCGAATTGAGATGTTGAGGATGACATACCTTCTTCTCTCATTGTTTTTATGTCACACAATTTCTTCATACGCTACATTTGTCTTTCCTTTTCAACCTCTCGGTGTTCCATCGTTCCTCGCTTGTTCTTTCCCATGGTTGATATTGGTTGTCCTAAATAGAATCATATTACATATATATGTAAACAAAAGTTCATAAACAAACAAATAACCATAAATATGCATCTTATCACTATTTTTTGGAATCAAACTAATAAGAACAACAATTCAATTATTTGAAATCATGCAAAAACAAAAAAATTCACTTACTTCTATGTATAAAACAGTGATAGAAGTATAGACACGGTTCCAGTGGGGCCTTCAACGACCTCAAAAACATTTTTTGAGGTTGTTGAGGCTCTTGGGAAACTAAAACTATGTACGCACTACATTAATAACCGCATACACGTTGTTAGTCCATAAAATGTTGGCAAGCCCAACGGTATTTTTTTTCCCATCTTGTACTAATAAGTAGCGCGTACGCGCTCCTAAGCCTAAAAAATGTTATTGCAGGGTAGCGAATAATGGGCTCAGTACCCCGTACGTGCTTACAAGTAATAAGTACTGTGTACGTGTTCCTACGCCTTAAAAAAGTTATGGTAGGGCAGTGAACTAATAGGTTTAGTACCTCGTACGTTCTATTGGTAGTAGGAAAAATGTGAATGAAAAGGGAGAGAGGGAGAGAGGGAGAGGGAGAGGGAGAGGGGGGAGAGTGGGGGGAAATGAGAGAGAAGGAGGGAGAGGGAGAGAGGGAGAGAGAGAGAGAGAGAGGGGGGAGGGAGAGAGAGGTAGAGAGAGAGAGAGAGAGAGAGGAGGGAGAGGGAGAGGGAGAGGGAGAGGGAGAGGGAGAGAGAAGGAGGGAAGGAGGGAGAGGGAGAGAAGGAGAGAGAGAGGGGGAGGGAGAGAGAGGGAGAGAGGGGGAGTGAGAGGGAAGGAGGGAGACGGAGAGAGGGAGAGAGAGAGGGGGAGGGAGGGAGAGAGAGAGAGGGGGGAGTGAGAGGGAAGGAGGGAGAGGGAGAGAGGGAGAGAGAGAGAGGGGGAGGGAGGGAGAGAGAGAGAGAGAGAGAGAGAGAGAGAGAGAGAGAGAGAGAGAGAGAAGAGTGGGGAGGGAGGGAGAGAATAAGGGGTATGGAGGAAGGGAGAGGGAGAGGGAGAGAGAGAGGGAGGGGGGAAAGTAGGGGAGAGTGAGAGATAAGGAGGGAATGAGGGGGAGAGGGAGAGAGAGATAGGGGGAGGGAGAGAGGGAGAGAGAGAGAGAGGGAGAGAGGGAGAGAGGGAGAGGTAGAGGGAGGAAGGGAGGGAGGGAGAGAGAGAGAGAGAGAGAGAGAGAGAGAGAGAGAGAGAGTAGGGGGAGTGAGAGAGAAGTAGGGAAGGAGGGAGAGGGAGAGAGGGAGAGAGAGAGAGAGAGGGAGAGAGGGAGAGAAGAAGGAGGGGGGAGGGAGAGGGAGAGAGATTGAATATAGGACACAATATGACCCTTAGAACACAATATGACCCCTAAAAACATCTAAGGGGTCATAGGGTGTCCTAAGGGGTCATATGAGACTATATTATCCCTTAGCACACCATTGGACCTATAACGATACCAAATAGTGTCCTAAGGGTTCATAGAACACCATATGACCCTTTAGAACACCATATGGTGTTGTTATGGGTCATTGATGGGAAGGGCTTGGGATAGACTAGCCTAGTCTATGCTCTTCGATCCTCTCCATGGATCACCAGGTGTTCCAACCTCACCCTAGGGTCTCTAGGACTTCCCTTTCTTGTGGAATCCCCTGACCTTTCCCAATCCACACACCAACAACATGTGATTCTTCTCCTAAGCTCTCACCTACTCACAAGCTTCAAAAACCCTTACATAGGCTAATAAGGGTTTAACTCTTCCTACACCTTCTTAGGTCCTAGAAAGGATAGGACATGTCTTTGACATATTTCTCCATCCATTCATGTGCCCCCAAGAGGTTTTGACCTTCCTACTTGTTACCGATCTCACTAGTTTGCTTCTTTCCTACAAAATAGGGCTACAAGGAATGTGCCCCTATTAGGCCTCCATTCCGGACTTTTAGGGCTCCCTCTTGCAAACAACGCCCAAAATTGTAAAACTTCCCAAAGGTACTGCTATTGATTTGGCAAAGGCTCAAATATTTTCCTGGTTTTGGGCCTCCAAGTGTCCGTACACTACCCTAGGTGAATTTAAGGGTTTTTGAGGGTTTTTATGAGGGTTTTTAGGCCTGCTAGGGTCACAGTGATGGTTTTCTATCTTCACCACCTTGTCTGGATTGGTGGAAGCTCTTCCTTCTCACCAATGATTCTCCACACACCCCTCTACAACTTCCCCAAAGGGTGCCTCCTTCCTTGTCCTTCCTTTCTCTCACAGACCTCTGCAACCTCAACCCTTCCTAGCCGGACACAGTCTAGTCTCGCCTAGGAGTGGGTCTTTGAAAGGCTTTCCTGCATCTTCAAGGGCCCTGCTTCCTTTAAGATACTGTACAGGGTCTGCACTCCTATTCCCCATGGTTTCATGGTGTTTCCACAATGGGGATAGGAGTTGTCAACCCATTTACACAAAACAATCCAAAACTGGACAGTAAGGAAGAAATTTACAAAATATTTACAAACACACCAAAACTTGTAAAACAAACTTAATCTAAGTGCTAAAAATGAATGTGTCAACACTCAAAAAGACTCCTAATATGGTTTAGGTTCTATAACAATCCATTAACAATCTTTCATTGCTCCATTTGTGCCGACTGGCACCCAAAACACAGTCACAATCAAGGTCTTTTCCCTTTGGTCGTACAATTTGACATCCAACCCCTCATTTTAGGGTTTGTACCAATTTATAATGTTGTTACCTTGGTTTGTGTTCTAGGGTTAGGGTTCCCAATTCCAAGCTAAGGTTATGACCTATTAGGTGGAAAAGTTGCATGACAACTTTGAAAAGTTATCATGCAACTTTTTGCAACTTTTGAGCAACTTTTCCAATGTTGCTTTTCTTGACTTTTAGGCCTACATTGGGCTATCCTATGGACACAACTATGCTAAAAGGACCCCAAACACATCAATGGGAACACATACCCTCTACTCCAAAAGAAAACTCAACCTAGAGTTGTGAACCTATGACCTAAACTAGGACCTAAACAAAACCAATGAGCTCTTGGATCTTATTACATTTACATGGCTTCTTAAAGAAGCAAAATCCAAACAAAATCAAATGGTGGAAGACCTT